>NW_026068055.1:843250-882944 GCF_014885135.2 Alexandromys fortis | reverse complement strand
ATTTAGAAAATCTGCCTATACACACAGGGAAAATCTGGCATCAGTATTCAAGTTTAAAGTCCATCTATTATCAAACTCCTTTTTGCTTGGGAGAGGTCAGACTCCTTTTAGGTCATCTGATAATTAGATAGCCCTGTGAGCCCATCCACCCCTCCTTGTCCAGATAAGGTTGTTGATGTGGAGACAGAGTCTCACTATTAGTACCTGGCTGGCCTGGAAGTTGCTATGAAGATTCTCAGGAACGGAATGAGAAGAAAGAAGGAAATACTCCATGTATTTGCATTTGCGTGTCCGTTACGCACTAATCCTGCCTAGCTGATGTTCAATAGGCCTGCCTCTCAATAACATCCCTTATCTCTTATTCTAAAGACTTCACAGACAAAACAAAGTTGTAACTCTACAGAAATATATTTAGATAACTCAAGACAAAGGCAAACTAGTAATCTTTCCATGTATTTTCTAGATATCTCTCATCAAAGAGGATATTTGTAATTCTTCTCTTTCTCCTTCCCCCTCTTCTTCCATAGGCTTTTCCATTTCCTTTATAATTTGATAAGGACAAGCACTTTAAATATTAAGCACACATACCACAGGATATTACAACTCTAATTCAGATTTAACCTTACCTTTGGCGAGGAGACACTGCTCTGTTTTTCAGTCTTCACTCACTTGACCCCTACCCATTTAGTTTTAGATCTTTTTAAATGGAGGATGTGAATTACACAAATTCTGGGCAGGGTAAATGTAATTAATGTGATCTGATGGAATATAAAATTAGAACAACTAACAGAACATCTGATGCAAGTGATTGATGACATCATTTGATCCACCTAGTTGGATCAAACTTTTATAGAGTTGCCTCCACATTTGGAAGTTCTGGTGCTGTTATCTCTCATTCCAAGAAAAGAAAAAAAAATACATTAAATACATTCATTGAATAGAATATTTTCAGTAACTTATATTACTGGAAAACTTTAACCTTGAGCATTTTTATATTATCAATTTTATCAACTAACATTTTTGGTTCTATAGTAATGACTAAGAAAAGTTTTTTAATTGCATTTAAATTGCATCAGGTTAAATCTTAATTCATAGATAAAGTTAGAAAATTTCTCAGGAAAGCCTTTGACTAACTTTGCCTTTCTCTTTCCATAAAGCTACTTCTGTTTCTAAACCCTGTCATTAATTCAGAGATCAAGGATTCCAACTGCTCGAGATTTCAGATTAGTAGATGCTTAAAAAGAAAAACAATATTGTTGCCAGTTTTCTAGGTCTCTGTACTGATAGTGCCTTCAAAATGGCTTCAGAAAAGAGAGGACCAAGGGTGTCCCTTAGCCAGGGACAGAACACAGAATGTGAGCAAGCCCTTCCTTTTCAGTCCTTCCAACCTCCCCCACGCCCCTGTGTCCACTCTCATTTCTCTGCTCTATTCATTCTCATTGCTCTATGTTACAGCTACACACTTGAATCTTGAAGACTAAAGCTGAGGGATTCTTTCTGGTGCAGAGACCCACAGCCAAACATTGTGTGGAGCTCGGGGAACCCAAGCAGAAGATGGAAGGAATCAGAGGGGTAGAGGATACCATTAGAACAAGATCCACAGAATCAGCTTAGCAAGGCTCAGAAAGCTCACTGAGACTGAAGCAACAGTCATGCAGCCTGCGTGTATCTGTGCTGGGCCCGCTGTAAATATGTTGTGGTTGTTGTTTATCTTGAGGCTTTTGTGGGACTCCTAACAGTGGGACTAGGGAATGTCTCTAACTCTTTTGTCTCCTTGTGTGACCCTTTTTCTCCTACTGGGCTGCCTCATCCAGCCTTGATATGAGGGTTTGTGCCTAGTCATTTTCATCTTGTTGTGTTCAATTGATATTTCTGGGAGGCCTGCTCTTTTATGAAGGTTAACAGAGCAGAGGATCTGCAGGAGAGGGGAGGCGTTGGTGGTGGGAAACTGGTAGGAATGGAGGAAGGGGATGATGTGGTTGGCATGTATTGTATAAAAAAATAATAAATAAAAAGAACAAAGGGAATTTATTCAGGATTGGTAGATCTTGTCATTTGCTTCTATGTCCTAACAAAGTTCCTTCAACAATAACTGGAAAATGTTGCTCTGGGAGGCGGTTGTACACATCTTTGATCTCAGCACTCAGGAGACAGAGGAAAGCCAGTTTCTGTGAGTTTGAGGCCAGCCTGGTCTATAAAGCAAGTTCCAGGCCAGTCAGAGTTGTTACACAGAGAAACCCCATCTTGAAAAACAAACAAACAAAAAATTCTTGCCGAAGAGAAAGTTATTATAATGCATACATTAGAAACCACAATCCCATGGTCTCTTTGCAATTCTGTAACTCTGGACTGGCAGCAGAAAACTGGACAGCTGTCCCTGTTAATTATGGAAACCACAAGGAAACACCCTATGTCCTCCAGCTTCTTTGTATCAATACTGTTTGTTAAACTATTTATTTGACTTGATTTGTCTGCACTCAGTGGCTTAATCATCTCCATTCTTCTCTGTATCTATCTGTTTGACAGACTGCTCTTAGCAATTTGCCATGGGAATGACTCCTTCCTATTCCTGGGCCCAAAGGAGTCTTCCACCAGGTCAAAGAAAATAATCAAAATATAAAAGTGTTACAGAATGATGAAGGGTCATCTCATTCTTTATTGCAATACAAAGAAAAAGATTAAAACCAAGGCAAATATTTTGTTTGTCCATATTTTGTGTCACTTATGTTGATATTATACCTCTTTTTTTTTGGGGGGGGGTTTCAAGACAGGGTTTCTCTGTAGCTTTGGTGCCGGTCCCGGAACTAGCTCTTGTAGACCAGGCTGGCCTCAAACTCCCAGAGATCCGCCTGCCTTTGCCTCCCGAGTGCTGGGATTAAAGGCGTGCACCACCACTGCCCGGCGATATTATACCTCTTTAATGTTGCCCAGGAGTACAACAAAAAGTAGGAATCATTTTCTTCTTCCCTCTAGGTAAAACACTCCACTTTAAATCACAAATGTGTGTACGGTGTTAGATGTTTGCTTACTTTATTCCATAGGTTGACTATAAAGACTTTGCTGACAGACTCATCTCTGATTGTATCATGGTGTAGAGGCTCCACTAAACAATGAATCATTATAAAAGATCTTGAAAGCACAGGAAGTATTTTTTTTTTCTAGCAGTAAAGGGTAGGACATGAAAAACTTTCTTTGTAAGATAAAATGAATGAATGCAAGTGACAGTGGCAGGTATAAATCAAGATCACAGTCTTCCAAGTCTAGGTTTTGGTGAGATAAATGTAGCATCCCATGGGGACCTTTTATTTTACTTGGTGCTTCGGCCAGAGTGAGCACCTAGGAAACATAACTTTAAAGGACATAAATGCTCTCCTGACATACAGGTTGACAAAAACTCAAACCACTCTTTAACTTACATGAATGACCATATACCTCTTGATTTGGGTCTAGTTGTTATTCACAGTGTTACTAAATAAGTTTTCAAAGCAAATCACAAGACAGGCAGCATGTCTAAACACAGAGGGGAAGACTTGTTACTTCAGAGGAACTGAACCAACTGCTCCCTGAAGGAGCCCTCTGGGGACAGCCTTCCATGCCTTTCCCCTCTGTCCTGTTTGAGTTACAAAAGTGAAGTAATTCCTGTGTCTAGTAGCATCTAATCATTTGGGGGTAGAAACGTCTTTGAAAAGCTCAGCTACCAGAGCTCTGCGCCATCACCCCACAATGCGGCTGTTAGACACAGACTGCACACGTGCAAGCTGGGAAGAGATGGGCCAGAAAAGCAGCGCAGGTGAATGGAGACAGGACTTTTGCTCTAACCAGCAGAAGGCGGGGGTGGGAGGGGTGGAGTTGAAGGAACCCTTGTCTGCGGTTGCAGAAACAGATAAGGCATTCGTATTTAGGGAAAATTTCATCTGGCATCTGGCCATGGGTATTTGGGACTCAATCACATCAGACCTTTCAATCATAGTGAGTGACTTCCTCGCAGAAATTAATATCTATAAAGCAATCATAAGAGCCTGTCTGGGGAATAGGCACTAGAGGAGGACAAACCAATCCGGCACCAGGAATCTAACAAAGACTTCCGCCACTTTTACTTACATTACAGTCTGAGTCGGCAGGCTTCTACCTGCCCACATTTATAACAGTAAAGAAACCAGGGTTCTCTAAAATGAGTCAAATAGCTTGAATGAAATCTTGCCTTGATTAGAATATTTGTGTTCAACCACACAGCTTTTTTTGGTGATAGTTTCTGTCTATGAAATGGTTGATTGACAGAAGAAAAGGCTTTCTAGTTCCAACATGTTTCTTGCTTGTGTTGTCTACAGGTCTGTAACTTGCTCTGACACAAAGAGGGTCAGAGAAGAAGGTATTCTGGTAAAAAGGCATACATGGAAGCTGCTATTTATTCATGGAGGTCAGAGTGAGGTTATATTCCTTTTGCATTGGAGAGGAACTCATTAATCCATTATGGACAAGATACATTATGCTATAAAATTAATAATTTATACAACAAACAAAAATATTTTCATTTAAAAATTGGCCTTTGTTTTAGTCACTGTTCTATTGCTGTGAGGAGATACCATGAGCATAGCAACTTGTACAAAAGTAGCCCATTATCAACCCATTATCAGTATGGCAGGGAGCATGGCAGTAGGCAGGCATGGTGCTGGAGAAGTAGCTGAGATGTGGCTATGTTCTGATCTGTAGGGAGAGAGAGAGAGAGAGAGAGAGAGAGAGAGAGAGAGAGAGAGAGGAGAGAGAAACAGACAGACTGAGCCTTGCATAGGCTTTTGAAATCTCAAAGTCCACCCTGAGTGACAGTGACATACTTCCTCCAACAAGGCCACCAGTTCTAATCCTTCTAATCCTTTCAAAGAGTTCCAGTCCCTGGTGACTAAGCATCCACACAAATGAACCTATGGGAGCATTTTTATTTAAACCACCACAACCTTTTTAGTAGCTAAATGATCTTTATCTAAATGAATGGGTTAGTCTTTTAAAAAGTAAAATGAACTTGATAATGGCATCCATCTATATTCTTTCGTTCATTTCTATGTTTATGTGAAGAATTACCATCTATTTAACCCTAACAATATGAAGGTAGTTTAGACACATTTGTATATTGATTTTCTCTGGTCTATTTCCTCTTACAACACTTATTAAACAGTTCAAATATAGTAATTAAAATGCCTCTTTCTCCTTGATTCTTCAGGGTCAAAAAAGTTGTGAATGTTCTTTGCACTGGAATAATTGAACAATTCAATGAAGATTTCTGGGCCCAGGTCAGTCCTCTGAATCAGAGGCCCTGGTCCTATTTCAGTAAGCGTTGCCAGATGATGCTTTCAGAATTCCCTCACAACAGTAAATTTTGCCTAAGTGAGAGAGATCTGGCAGTAGTCCAGACATTTCTGGCCAGGAGAACCAAGCCATACTTCAAGTAGGAGCTTTGTGACCTTATACACATAAAAGTGCAAATTTCTAACATCGCATTGGAGGGATTTATCCTATCAATAATTTATTGGAACAATTGACTAGGTGTTGTAAGATGTGTGATTAGCATAAGAGATATATGTGTTCCATTGTGTTGAGTCTGAAAATGATAGAACATCACACCACTGCAAAAACTGCATTCTTGTGGGTTTACATCACAGGAGGGTTGTCTGTCTCACTGAACATGGAGACAAAGGTCACAGTATCCTGATCCTCTGCCTGTTAAATATGGCCCCTTGTGTATATTGATTGCTGCACTCGAGGAGAATGATAAAATTACTACCCTGGAATAAGGGAAATAAAATTTAAAATGATGGCCATGTTCCACAGACTAGTGAGACAACAGACCTCAAGAAAGTGGACATCCCCTCAGGAATCTCATGCTGGGAGAAGAAAAAGCCTGAAGCTGGGTGTTAGCCGGAGAAGAAACTTGACTTCTTCTAGATAGAGTTTTCACACGGTGCTGTCAGCTTGATGGAGCACCTTGCTGGAGAGATGAGAACCCAGACAAGGAGGAGAACACCACACCTAAACAAGGACTGCTTACATGTGCATATCTATTTAAATGTTTGTCCTCTATTTAAACTTAAGGACCTGAATATGGACTTGAATTGGGATCACTGGTTCTCCTTATCCCTCTTACCAAGGCCACCACATTGAACAAATCTGCCTTTCTGCCTTTTACTATTAATTTGACTCCATCATTAGGCTTCTCCAGGACAGGTAGCTGAACCTAATGGCCTCTTGGAATATAGATTGTGACCCCAAATTGAGTATCAATAGATAACTCTGGAAATTTTGGTCTACTGTTAGTATACAATCAAGGACATCTTTTTGAAAAGTCAGGAGTTTTTATATAAATAACACAAGAAATCAGACATCAGCCCCGAGATAGCCATGAACCCACCTCTTCTGCTATGTAATAAGTATGGTGGCTCTCAGCCTCCATTTCTACTATAATCAATAATGATTATAATAGCCTCTGGCCAGAAACAATTCTTATTTAATTAAATTGAGGAGAAAGCACAATGTGAAGAACCAGAAAGGAATTTCTTTGGCTACAGAGGCTGAAGACACATTTTGAGGAAAGCAAAAAGGGTTGACAAGAAGTGTCTTATAGTTAAACCACAATACAGCATCTTCTGTAGTGAAAGACTAGGACTGTGTGGGAAGACTAACAGTAATGGTGCAAGCTTGGGACAAGAAGAGAGAGGTTAGGGAGTCCTCCCTAGTATGGGGAAGTCATTGCTTTTCAGAAGTACAAGATGAGTAGTGTTTATCATCCTGGAATGAGGCAAGCTAGAGCTTGAAATTGGAGGGTTGACCAGCAGGCCACCCATGGGTCTTACAAACACAGGAGATATGGGCCTCTTAGAGTCACAAGTCGGTTAATAGAAAAAGCAAAATGGAGGACACAGAAGAACGTATGTATTGAAGAACAGATAAAGGATAGGACCCCTGGCATGAGCATCCCTTCCCAGCACAGGAAATCCTGGTATCCATATGTGAAAACTAACCATCAAATGAGAGAAGGAAGGAAGAAGGATTTTTATTCACATTAGTCCAAGAGTCAAGAGAGGACCAAGACAACCGGGGAAGGTACTGGATCAGATGCTCTTTGTCTAGTTTTGTTTTGGAATCCACTCCTGTGAGAACTGGCTTCCTGCCTACCTGCCAACAGACAAGCTGCCTCTGTGCTCAAAGAGTTCTCAGACACTTTCCTTTGCTTGTGCTTTTATAAAGAAAATAGGTGGTCATCAAACAGAAGAAAATACAGCTACAAAAAAAAAGATCAAACTTAACAGAAGAAAAAGTGATTCTGGAGGCAACTCAGCAGTTCAGAATCTGGGAGGGAAAGACTTGAAAACAGTGTTGGAGAAGATTAGCATGAATAAAACAACAAAGAGAGACAAAGAGATGAATAGGTAGAGAACAGCAACAATTGTGGTTGTGGAGATCTAACATTTTCTAAAAATAGAGAAAAATGTAGTGAATGAAGGGGTAGGACAAGATTGCCCAGTACATCTAGGACAAGCATGAATAAACTGAAAACCCAGGAAAAGGTCTCAGACACTCATGAGTCCCTGGAATGACTATACTTTTATTATACCCACGTTTATACACAGTATCTTATTGCCTAGAAATTTCAGAACACCAAAGAGATTGTTATCTCTACAGTTGAGAATGGAACAAGCAGGACATCAACAAATAACACAGACGACCTTCGTCTTCTGCTTGACCATTTCAGGTGCTAGTAAGTGTCACAATGAAGCCTTCAAAGTTCTGTGTGATATATGTTTCCAGCTTGGAATCCCAGAGATGTTAACTCATTTCTAGAAACTACGCATTGGTCAGGACTTCCAAAATAGAAGGCCCCTGAAAGATGCCTTCTGCCATCATTTCTTCATTTAAAAAATAGTTTAGCCAGTTGTTGTCTACAGGCTAAGAGCATTACAGTTGCAAAGGACTTGGGTTTGGTTCCTAACACCCATGTCAGATGGCTCAAAATCAAATATAGCTCTAGTTCCAGAGGATCTAATAACCTCTTCTGGCCTCCACTGGCTCCTGCATATCTATGGGGCACATATATTCACACACATAAAAACACATGGATAAATGTTTAAAAATACTTATTATTGTATGTGTGAGTGTGGGCACATGTGTGTCATGATATACTTGTGGAGGTCAGAAGATAACAGTCATGAATGGATTCTTTTTCTTTGGTGGGTTTCAGAGATTGAATTTAGGTAATTAGGTTTGCCAAGCCAGGACTTCCACTGGCTGAGCTATCTCACCATCTCTCTGTTGCTATTTCTTAGAGTATGTTGATGATATATGTTATATCACAATGGCTGTATATGAACCAAAGACAGAGGATAACCAGATCTGAGAGACAGATGACTCAGCATTGCAGGGAACTGAGTAGAGAGCAGTTATAGGAAGAAATCAGAACTCACACAGCAGGATAACGGATAGCTTTAGAGAGATTTAGTGCTTATGATGTAAAAAGATCTTAGTAGGCAGCATGTAAACAATGTAAGAGGGACACCTAGGAACTACCAACATGGCACATAAAATAAGAAGCAAATTGTTGTGACAGTACCCTGCATGCTCCTGCGGTCAACACTGCTGTCTTGTCATTTATGTATTTCCTGCTCCGTGTTTGCAAAGGATGAGTGTGCACATGTCAGTCCCATAAGTTCCCAGACCTCTGCTGAGAAACCAGTAATGATTGATCCTGTGGATGTTTCTTATTTGGTTATTTTTTTTTGTTTGATTGTTTTCTTGTAACTGAAGGACTATAGAATAGTTGTTTAAAATGGACAGCATTACTTGCTTTTTGTAAGTTTTATTCATGCTTCTCAGTGTGTGCCTCACAGAACATGTATTCTTTGGAAAGCTCTTTTATTTCTGTTTCTTGGTTACAATCTTCTGGAAATTTATCAAAATTTCCCATTGTTTAAATTAGCCAGAGGTGTCAATGATAAGACCATATTTATCTCCCAAAGCCAACCAGAATTTCTCAGAATTTTGAAAACATCCCACCTTGGGAGTTTTAGTTGGATGTCTAGAAATCATGTTCTTCCTGTGTGTGCCTTCTAGGAGGTTGGCTAAGAAACACTCCTGCTGCAAACTCCCTGACTCCTGCCTTTCTTTTAAATATCACAGAAAGGGTCACATGAAGTTTGCAGCTTTAGTGGAATGTGAGGTTGTTAAATATAAATATGAAGTGCTTGGGAAATGATTTTTATCAGTGGCATATGGTTATTTTCATTTGCATTGTGAATCTTGATCTTGCCTTCCTTTTTTTTTTCTATCAGCGATTTAGACAATCTTCATGCTTGAGACAGCATGAGCTTTCAACAAGAGACTTTAGAGGAATAGTGGGTGCTCTCTGCTAGCTTCAGGGTGCTAGTTCTGGGGATGATTTCTATGGGCTCAAAAGCAGACATTATTCAGACATCCGGATGGGATAAGCGAAAGGAAGGTGAGGTCAATGGGTACCAGGAAGAAAGTCTGTATATCCTGAGCTGTTGGTGGAGTTTGAATGACTTTATCGTGGAAGAAGTTGGAGGTTATCACAAAGTTTTAGTCAGAATATAAGGATTTTAAAAGATCACCCTCTGTCGGAGCCCATGAATGTAGATTCAATTTACCTTAACCAAAGGTCAGAGAGTTCAGGCCTATTGTTGCTCCTTCAAGGTTATAACAGGAGATTTGACCCAGGGTGTGACTGCCTACAGTATTCTTGGCCAAGGTGTTGTCACTGCATATCCTGCCTAAACAACAGAATACTTGACTCAGGATATAGTTACTTGATGTTTCAGGTATTAAAGTGGTAATTACTTTGTTCCTTGTTTGTATCATGGTAAAGAAGTCTTGCCTTCTCTCCCACACCTTTGGATTGGGGTATATAAAGCATATGGAAAATAAACATGGAATTTGGTTTTCAGTGGGTTGCCCTCCCTACTCTATTCTGTGTCTCTGTCCTTTTGTTTTGTGTCTCTTTTCTCTGCCTAATATTTTTAATCCACACTCCTACCATAGAATGTATGAACCCCTCAGTGTCACCCCAATGTGGGGGCCTCATTGAGTTTAAACTACATGGAGTAAGAAAGCTGTTCCATCATATTAATATACAGATTACTATTACTTGGACCAAGAAAATGGTGATAAAAGAATGATAACTAATTCAATTATGGGTCTTTTGAAGATATTGTCAATGGGGCATGCTAATCATTTGAGCAGTGAGATGTAAGTGGAAGAGAAAAGCCTAACATAGGGATCCATCTCTGTGATTCCAGCCCTTTGGATGGAAAAGCAAGAGTGTTTATGTAAATTCCAGATCAGCCAGAGCTACACAATAAGTTATTATCTCAAAAGATGAGAGAGGGAGAAAGAGAGAGAGAGAGAGGACAGAGACAGAGCTACACATAGAGAGAGAGACAAAGAGAAAGAAAGAGATAGAGACACAGGAAGAAAGACAGAGAGACAGAGACATGGAGACAGACAAACAGAGAGACACACAGAGACAAAGAGAGAGAGAAAAGGAGGAGGAAGGAACAGGAAAAGAGATGAAAGAAGAGGAGAGGAGAAGAGAGGGGATGAAAGAAGTCAAAGGTCATGACCCCCGAGTAAGTACAATAATGAAGTAGCAATTGGCTTTGATGAAAATTTGAGGGCTGGTAGAGAGAGCAGGAATTAAATACAATGCATATAAAATTTGGGAACACTTATAAATATATAGAAGGAAAATTATTATGTAAAAGTTCAATAAATCAACCTACATCTTTAAATATTCATTTCTTAAATTGAGTTAACAAAGATTGAATATCACAAGATAAGTAGATAATAATCTTGGATCTCACATAGAAAGATGCTGTAACTATCTGCTTTGTTTCTATTGAATAACAATCCGTAAGATTTCATAAAAGAGCCTCCAAATCAAGCATAATAGTGGAGCCCAGAGATAAAATCTTCTGTCTGTGTTTTCCACATTAACACCAATGAAACGCAAAGGCCTGGGGGCTCTTGCGATCAGATCATGCATTGTTGCAGTACAGTGTGTCATGTCAAAATCTGTCAGGCTTCTTACAAAGCATATTTTATACCTGACTTGCCCTTGAGCATTCCGGCAAGTGTCCCTGCCTAAAGCCACCTGTAAAGTCAGATTAGATAATTCTTTACAGTTTGACTGTACTCAGGTGTGCTGGCAAGCACAAATAAAAGAAAACCCTTGGATTGTTTCCAAATGTTAGTTGTCCTTTGTCTATGCAAGTCCAACAAACTATTAAGAAATAAGAAAAGAATTAATCATTTTTCTCTTTCCTGAATAGTTTTGATTTTTGCAGTCTGGAAATGGCCTCATCTGCTCTGTTCTGGGCAAATTTTTAGTGAAGACAGTGTCTGGGGGATATGCTGCAGGGATGACCCCAGATAGTTTTCCACTTCAGCCCTCTCTTGTCTGTTATCCGTGGGTGATTCCTCTAGCTCCTCTTGCAAAGGACTTTACCCCACGATTCGTCTTCCTCACCGCTTTTAAAAGCCCTTGACTTCCCAAAGACCCAGATGGTAAGAACAGCCGTATATGTGGTTTTGAAGCAAGCACCTTTGGAATGCCTTTCCTGATAAAGTTCCACAAGACTTTCTGTTCTCTTTCCCCCAAATTAGACATTGTCTCCTGGCCTTTTCACGTGACTGGAAATTTCTAAACACAAGTGCATGCTGATATACTAAGTGAGAGTTCTCCAGTGCCCAGTGGAATTCCATTACTGCTACCCCATAGCTTCTCCCTTTGCTGTCAGGAAGAGAGAAAAGGAGGAGATGAATGAGGAGGTGTGCACTCCAAGGGGAAGGTGAAATCTACATGACGGATGTCTTCACTGTGGCTAGAAAAAAAGGAACAGTGAACAACTTGAGTAGTCTGATGCACAGGAAATTCAAGAGCAGAAAATTGTGAAGAGTAGACAAGACGTAGATTTTGTCTGGCCTTGGGTGGCGTAGGCAGATGACAAAATCTTGTCAGTTGGTTAGGAATGTAATAACTTAAAGCAAAGTGAACCAACTAGAATTCTGTCTCATAGATGACAAAGTTCTTTGTTTGGATACTGGAGACTGAACTCTGCTTCTCTGCATAAGCAACAAGTACTCTAGACTCTGGGCTGTGTTTGACCCAGAATACAAAATTCTTTATCGTAAATATCCCATTAGCACCAGCATTTAATCTCAATTACAAGGTAGAGTTGGGTAGTAAAGTGTGAAGCCATCAGAATGATTTCTAAGTTAGAATCAGAGTTGTCACAATGGAGCCTTAACTATCAAACTTAGGGAACACAGGGGGAAAAGAAGAGTAAAGGAAGTGGGAGTCGTTCCTCTACAGGGCATAGTGAACTGACAGGGCAACTAGGAATTGAGAACGCCGATGGAGCTTCTGAGGCTCTTTAGGTGGCACAGTAAAGGAAAGAAGTGAGACTTGAACACAAGGAAGCTAAATGTAGCATCCCAATGAGATCAAGAACAAAGAAGAGCTCAAGGACAGAAGTTGACAAAAACAGTGGAGCATCATTGCTTCTCCAGCATGCAGTTCAATGCCTGGAGCCCAATGGTCTCTCAGAAGGAGATGAAGTCCAGCGGTTGAATTATTGCCAAATTGTTCACCAGTGGGCAGTGTTCCTTCCCTTGGCTATTGATTTAGACTGTTCTCAACAACTTGTGAAAAGGTGAATGTTGGGGAAAACACAGCAAGAGGAACGTCCTGAGATAGTGGTTAGCTGAGGCTTGCAATAGTGGAGTTGTTCTGTAGCCACCCAAAAGCGGGAATGTGGAAGCACTATATGCAAATCATCATTAGTAACGTCCTTCCTCAAACCCAGGGTGGGTTTGTTTTCCTTTTGTTTATGTTTTAGTGAGTAATCATTTGTCAAAATCATTCATGCACCACAAAACATTCCACCCTTTCTATTAATTTACACCAGAGGAAGTTCTCTACAAGTTTCCACAACTTCCCTTTATCTGTAGCTGGGATGAGCTGAGGCTTACTGAGTGCTTACATAACCTTCAGGGTGGAGTCTGCACAGATGAAAAGTGACTCTAAGGGCAATTTTATGGGATTTCAGCAGTTTGGGTTATAGAGTGATGCTCTGATTGGGAGTTGGAATCAAGGGTTGTTTATGGCACTCAGTATGTTCTCTGTAAACCACTTTAAATCTTTAACCTCAGACAATCAACCAACAAAGAATCAAGCAAATGGGCAAAAGTGAATCCTGTGGGGTTGCATGTCCTAGTCCATGCAGTAAAAGGGTTGGAGAGATGGCTCTGTTGCGAGCACTTGATGTTCTTGTAGAGGACACAGGTTCTGTTCCCAGTGCCTACATAACAATCTACAACCATTTATAACTTCAGGCCCAGAGGATGTGTGTAGTAGGAGTTACTGGCTGCGTTCCTGCTGTCTGGCTCCTGGCTGCCTGGCTAGCTTATGCCCCAAAATAACAGCACACAAACTGTATTCATATAAACACTGCTTGGCCCATTTCTATTAATGTGTATATCACCACAAGGTGGTGACTTACCAGGAAGATTCTAGCCTACGTACATCTTGGGTCAGCGCTTCATCATGTCTGTCCTAGAGAGGAGCAGCGGCATAGTGTCTGCCTTACTTCCTCTTCCTCCCAGCATTCTGTTCTGTTTACTCCACCCACCTATGTTCTAACCTATCAGGCCAAGCAGTTTCTTTATTAACCAATGACCTTCCTCCATCAGATGTGTTGCCCTCTTTGGCGTCTGCAGGCACCAGACTGGCATATGATACACAAGCATACCTGAAGTCAAACACTCACACACATAGAAATAAAAACCTGATTTACAAATCTGAATTACAAATAAGGACATACAGAAGCAAAAAAGATTCCTCCTTCCTTTTAGGTTAAGATACCAATTTAGGAGTGGGCATGGGTTAGTGACAAACTTTCTATGCCAGCTTTCTTCCTTAAATAAAGATTAACAACATTTTTGCACCCGTACTGCTATCCCACCTCTCACTGGGAAGTGTGCATTGTTTCACATCTGTGAACTCTAAGTTCCCTTTATTGTAACATTATGAGAACGAGAGAGGATGCAGTGTCTTCGAGAAACTGAAGCACATATCAACACACAAGAGATTGTGACAGCACCCACAGTGCCTGCATAGGTTCAAGCCAGAGGGTGTACCAGAGCTGAGAGGAAGAAATGGCCATGAAAATCATCCCTAAACAAGAAGCTATTTCCGATGGACAACTCCTTACAAAGGGAATTTTTCTTTTTTTTGGTGGAGTCTCACTGAGTGTATCCATCACACTCAAGGGTAACCTACTCCCTCCCTCCCCACCTCTCAATCCCTTCTCCAGCCAGCCTCCCCGCCTCCCAGCCAGCAGTATCAATGATATCTTTATAAACTTTTTGTCTCATAATTATTTGTTTGGGAATTATTTTTGTCTTACTGGTCTTTTGTTTGTATATTATAGTTTCTTATTTTGTGTTTTAATGGATTTTGGGTTGTACGTGCTTGTGTGCGTGTCTGTGTCTCTGTATTTCTTATTCTTTTTCTTTATTCTGGTTTGTTTGTTTGCCTATTTTTTTCTAAAGAGAAAGAATGAAGGGCTCAGATTTGGGATAGTGGGTGAGTAACAGGAATCTGGGAGGATTTGGGGAGGGAAAACCATGATCAGAATGTTTTGTACAAAGAAAATTTATTTTCAATAAAATATACATATTAAAAAAGAATATTTATGCCAACTTCCTCTGTTGACCTCAATGTATTCAGAACCGTTCTGCTTATTCAATTCGTGGTTTCCGTGAACGGATAAATTCCTTCCCTATTTTAGTTGTCATAATTAGTTGAAGTCAACTTTCTTTTACTTGTAACCACAAAAGAAAAAGAAAAGAAAGACAAAGAAAAAAGATTTTCCCCAACTCTCTAAACAAAAGACAAGACAAGAAAACAAGAACATAAAAGGGTGGTGTAGAGCTGTGATTAGTTGGGGAAATTCATTCCAAAAGGTTTATGAGAGACAGGTTGACTTCAGCTCCTAGGAGTCCCTAAGAGTGCAGAAGTCACTGAGAGATGCAGGAGTCACAAAATGAAGAAGTGCTAGGAACAGAAAGAATAGCAGCATTCTGAAGAACAAAGGCAAATAATTTAGAATTTCTTTCAATGTGGTTTTATATTTATTTCCCACAGAGAATAATGATCAACTCTGAGCTAATCATGCTAAGTTATATTCTCAAAGATGGGACAGGATCCCTTCCAGGACAGAAAGCAGGCATATAGACCAACTCCTCTGGAATGAAAAGCTGTGTGTATCACAGATCGTCATCCTTCTGATTCTCCTTTTACCACTCAATTGCTAGGATGTGGCCGCCATGCCTGGGTTATGCTGTGTGTGGGATGGAACCAGGGCTATGTGAATGCTAGGGAAGTACGCTAGCAATAGGGACACATCTTCAGGCTGCTACTGTAGCATGGGCTATGCTATGTTTGTCACATGACTTGGACAGAGTCCAGTGGAAAGAAATTTTCTGCCATTATCAATTCATGGAACTTTCCTTAGGGAGTTTACATACTCTTTATGTGTGCTTCAGAGGACAAAAAAAATATACCAAAATAAAACTTTAAGTAAAAGGAGGATAGATGCAGAGAAGCAAATTCTGCTTACAAACCACTAGACCCATAATCCCATAATTTTACACTCTGCAAGCATCTAAATAAGCAAAATCATGAAGTGTAAACACCGCTGATAAAGGACTACTAAAGTGTTTAGTAGCCTTAGGGCAAAAAGACCATGTAAATACATTATTTCCCCATTCTCCAAAGAAATGTTCTCTGAAGTTTAAGGGAAAAGGTATTATTTTTAAAGAAATTAAGCCACTGCTCTCTAATTTCTCATTGAACATAATTATTATAAATAGAGACACGAATTTAAGAAAATAAAGATGTTTGGAAATCAAAAGCATTCATAATCCCAAGCAAAGAGTTTAGTTTGAGTAACTAAGATGAAGATTTTAAGGAAATAATCAACAAATATAGTGTGTGCTTCCTCAGTATGGAAAGTAAGCAAATGTGCTGCGCACTATTCAGCGTGCCTACTGAGTCACTGAACGGCTCTCTTCTGCATATCTGAGCCCATAGCCATATGTTTTTATTGTCAGAATATATAGAAATAAACCTTCATCTACAGTTAAAACATTTTCCTGTTGATAGCTCTAACAGCAGGCACACCTAGTATCAGTTTTTACAGCCACCACTAGAGAAAGGCAGGGGCTATTACAGCGAGCACCTTTAGAGTTTCCTGGCTGGCATCTCCAGCCATTTCACCCCTCTGCCCCCTTGCCAAGTTCTTCTTTCTTTAGGCATCTACTTCCTCAGAGATGACTTTTTCGCCCCATGTGTTTCTCAGTTTCTCTCTCCCTCCCAGTTGCTCTCTCATCCAATATATTCCATTTTCAATCTCTCCAAGAGAGATTTTTGGCTTGATGCTAATCTTGCTGGAGTGAGGGCGGCAGGGTTACTAGAATTCTTCTTTAGGGATTTGTGGTGTGAGGACCACAAAGAGCATTATACCTCCATACTCCTTAATCATTTTCTCTGCTGTGGCTGTGAGGATAGTCGTGAACAAAGTTTTTCAGAGCATTTAAAAAATGAGAAGAAGCCAGGCAGTGGTGGCGCACGCCTTTATCCCAGAACCCAGGTGGCAGAGGCAGGCAGATCTCGGTGAGTTAGAGGCCATCCTGGTCTACAAGAGTTAGTTCCAGGACAGGCTCCAAAGTTACAGAGAAACCCTGTTTTGGAAAACAGAACAAAAAACAAAACAAACAAAAACAAAGGAGGGAGGGAGGGAGGGAGAGAGAGAGAGAGAGAGAGAGAGAGAGAGAGAGAGAGAGAGAGAGAATTTAAAGAGATTGTCAACTGTTCACCGAGTTTAAGGAATAAGCTTAAAGTGGGCTTCAATAATGGAACCATTTCCATCTTTAAAAAAAAAAAGAAAACCAAATCCTTTCCCTTCCATATTTTCAAACCACAGCCCTATTCCCCTCAGTACCTAAAGGAGTCACATGCTATATCTGTTATCCTGTCTTCTGTTTACTTGTCAATGTCTCTGGTTTGCTTTGCTGTCAACTCCAGGCAACTACAACTACTGTTGTGAAGGTCACCACTGGAGTTACTAAATATGATGAGCAATTTCCAATCCTATGTACACTGTCAAGAAAATTAATTTCAGATCGCGAAATAGACAAGAGAAATAATTTGCTGATTTTTCTCTTAGTAGTTTGGTCGGTTTATTTGGTTACTAGATAAGTCTATAAGGATATATATATATATATATATATACTTATATCTATGTATATATACACATATATGTATATATATATATTTCATTTTTGCTGGTTGCACTATTTTGCACCCCAATAGAGGTACAAATAAAAGTAATATTAGTGTAAAAGACTTTTGGCTAAGAGAAATGCGAATGATTCTTGCCTCCTACAATAAAAATTGGTTTGGCTAATATATGTAGTTGATTTATATAGGTACAATAGATAACTTCAAGCTTTACAGGTTTTTGTCTCATAGCATATTAGCCAGTTTTCTATTCATTAGCAAATTGATTTCAGTATGCCTTTGATAGTCTGTGATCTATGGATTCTCCATGAAACAGTCTAAATAGCATGTGTTTTCCCACCCTAATAAGTTAATAAATTCTTTGGTTTTATGGGTTTTATGAAAGTCATGTGTTTAATTTCCTGAGCATCATACCTTTGAGTCACTGTAGAGTAAGTATCACACATCATGCCCGTCATGTTGGGGGCGGGGCAGCTCTCAAACTGCCGTTTCTAAAATCTCATTCTTCCAGTCTTTCTTTGGCCACTCTTTAAATTTTGTTTACTACACCTCTCACTTTTATTCATTATTTAGCTTTTGAAATTCCTTGACACTTGATACTGAATCTTATTCTTTTACTACAATTCTCTCACAAAACAATTTAGTGAATTCTCTGGAATTCATCTACATATTGTAACATCTATGTATGTCTTGCTTAGTTATTGCTCTTTGAAGATCGACAAATCTACACAAAATATTCATTTGGGTGACTTGTGCAACCCTAAATTTATTAATATTTAGAATAAATGTACATTGTATGACACAAGGCTTTCTTGATGAACATAGAATCACATCCAAAGTCCTTAAATTGTCTTGGAGGAATACATAACTAGGCCCTGGTAAAATATAATGACTTTGGTATTTGAACTAAAGTAGACTTTTTGTCTGTTAGATCTAGTGTCTTCTTCCTCTGATGACAGTAAATAAATGTAAAAATTGCAGCTACTTTATTTGCCTACTCCTGAAACCCCAGCTGACCAATTAGTGTCTTCCTTTTTTTTTAGATAGAGTAATATGGACCATAATATTCTCTTTTTTATATCAATTATATATGTTTTACACATGCGTACATACATACACAGAGAGAGGTGTGTGTACATATATCAGAAGACTTCCAAAGTTCCTAAAATATCTTTTTATATACTTTTTGATCATAGGTCAGCATGTTCCCTAAATTAGTCAATCATAGGACATACCATAGCTATAATGGCCAACTACTTGGCTACTCAGGAAGACTGAGTCCTATCTTTCCCCTAACACCACGGAAGACTAATAATTTTGTGGAACAAAATTTTCCCAAAGAAAATGGAGAGATTTAGAGATGCCAATTAGACATACTGAAAGGTCAGGCTAATTCTGAGTGCAATTTATCACCTAGAGTCTCTTCTGACACAGCTCCTACAGACTTTGCGTTTGTAGGAGATGGAGTTTTAGTCAAAGAAAAATAAAATTAACAAAGCACTCTGTTCTCTGATCTCTCTGAGGTGTTTAATAAGATATCAGTGTTTTAGGCCCCTAGAGTGGCCCTAGGAGTGGCCACAGCAGTACTGGCGCTGAAAGCTGTAGAGGTTGTGTTGGACGGTGAGTTGGCTGGAGCTGCAACTGGGTATGCACTCTGTCCACACTGGATGCGCAGATCTTGTGATCTTGCTTTTACAGGCAGGTGTGGCCTCAGCCAGGAAAGCAGGGGCAGTTGCCGAAGCAGCTGCAGTGACAGTTTTTGGCAGAAGGCATAGCTGCTATTCTTGGCGCCAGTGACAGCCGGGGTGTTCATTGCGAGAACTCAAAACAAAGACGGGATAGAATTCAGGCTAGATCTCAGCAAGCATAGAGAAATCCCCCGGGGAACTCCCAACTCCGTCAGTATTAAGTTTGAGAGGAGCAGTTCCTTCAATGCGGTGGAGGGTGGACCTGTGCAGATAGTCTTCAGGTGTCTGTGCTGTCTGCAGGCTGATGTGTCTCAGGAAACACAGGGCACACGTACACCTACTATCCCAGCTGCTAAACTTTTTGATTGAAGTAACCGACTGGCGCGTGAGGGGTGAAGGCCAAGAACTCTCAACTGCTAACACAGGCTGCTTTGAGCCGCATGCTGCAGTGCTCTTGCCGTTCCAGTGACCAATGCCAAGTTCGGTGTTTGTGGTAGAATAAGAGTTAGAGAACATGAATACGGGTCTAACACTTTCCCATACCACACGGGCCATTCCCCTCTGCAAGCTGGCATATGCGTGGCGTCTTTATGAGAAAAGCAGCTGCAGGGGGGGGGTTCTCTGGGCATCAAATCTCATGCCTTTTTGCCATGTGACCCTGACCTGGCCGCTGCTAATGAGACCAGGACTGATTTCTGATACAAAGGCAGCCTGTTTAGCCATGACTACAGCAGTTCTTCAGTAAGTACGGTGACAAGCTGAACTAATCGGCTTCTCTCTTTTCAGGAGTCTCAGTGCCAGACATGCAGAGGTTTGGCAGAGTGGAGCTGGAGTGGACGAGGAGAAAAGGGGCAGCGTGAAGTCATATGCTGGGTAAAAGCAGCTTTGAAACAAAAAGGGTAATGCTTCTCCTAAGACCCACGCAGAGTCTCAGAAGAAAGGCAGATCACTGGAGTCACACCGTGTACACATATATAACAATGAATAAACAGCCATGTGGTGGTTCACACCTTTAGCCCAGGCACTTGGGAGGCAGAGGCAGACGGAACTTCATGATTTCAAGAGCAGTCAGATCTATATAAATAGTTCCAGGTCAGCTCGGGCTGTATAAAAAGACACTGACTCACATGAAAATATGCAACTCACACTAACGTAAAAGTTATTTTGCTTTCTGCCTTTTTTTATTCCAATAGGTAACCTTATATTTGAGCATCACACCGACTATTCCTGTCACACCTTGAAGGAACTTGATGATGCCCCACTTCCCTAAGTATCTTGGAAACAGATCTCATAACCCGAGCCCCCTTGGCTGTCAGCTCACGGTAGATATCCTAAGACAACATAATGAAGAGAGAAGGCTGGCGCGCAGTGGGTGAGATTCTCCACAGATATGCCTGAATACTTTCTTTTTCTGCAATAATAACAAATAGCTTGCCGGAAAATCAAGATGAGTCTTTGATTAACTCTTCTCCGAGCATACAGCTTAAGCATCTTCCTCTTCCCCATGTCTGCATGGCTAGACTTTCCCTTAGCAACAGCTTATGCCATGTGATTCTTATTAGGAGAGCAGCAGGCACTTGAGATCCAGTAACACCTCACCTTCACGAGGTGCTGATGGAGCAGACAACACGCTCACACTTGGCAGACTTTCTCTAGGGAAGAGCAGAGCAGCTGAAATACAATGAACCACCCACTGTGCTCGCAAATTCTACCTTCTAATGAGGACAAATGGTGGGTGGGAAAGGTCAGCTTCCGAGGGCTCTCAGGGAGAAATCGGCTCCAGTGTTCACTAGATTTGCATTTAAGAGCTCCTCGTCAGTACAGACTTAGTTTCTCAAAATTTTATTTCCTTAAAGTCAAATTTAACCAAATTTTTGGCCAAATATACTTCAGTGTGCCTAGATTAATGAACAAGTAAGATTCGCCAGTATAATAAGAAAAAAAATAAGGCTATCTAATGCAGGCTTTCCCAAGGAACTACAGAACTCTATTAAAAGGTTATAGTAATACAAACATTAATTTTATTAATTCAATGTGATTTTAGATGAATATACCAGAGTAACATTAAAAGTATGAAATACATTTTACTACTAAAAAAATCTGCATTCAAAGTATTCCTAAAATATATTCTAAAAGGTTTTAGATGTATAATCTCCTGTAAAAAAAAAAATGAGGACCCAGAGATCAATGAGACTTCAAATGAGGGCAGCAGCCACACACAAGCTCTAACTAAACCCAAGATCTAGCTAGCTGTGCCCGAACAGCCTTTTTACCATATGGAAATATCCTCACATCTGAATGAAAATGTTGAAATTCTCATAGCCAAGGGCTGCAACAACAGCATGATATCAAAATTTCATGTGCCCAGTAAAAACTGAAGCTGAGTATATAACATAAATTTTATTTGAACAAAAATACAGATGTGTGATGAAAGCCGTTCAAGCAGAATGTGGAGACTCAGAGTTCTGCATTCTTAGAACATTTTGTCCTTCCTCCAACCCCATGCCACATCTCCAAGCACCCCAAAAGTGCGTTCAAGTCCATCAGTGAGCATGAAAATCATCGCTGTTGGGACTAGACACATACTCGCAAGTAACTGGTAAGTTACTATATGAGTTATCTCAAATAAATTCAAATAGGAGAGAAAGGAAATGCATGAAAAATGAAGAAATACGAGATAGTCCAAGAAAAAGCAGAGATTGCATCCAAGTGTTGCTTTGAAATTTGTTGACTTCTTTAAAATAATTAGATGATTAGTAGTAATTTTTAAGATCATTTTTGCTTTCTCCATTCCATTTGCTGCTTTGTGTTGGTTTTATTGAACACAGGAGGAAAATGTAGAAGAGGAAACCCCAGCATGCGAGAGTCAGACTGGGGCAGCTGAGAGCTCCTGAGGGACTCAGCATGGGAAGAGGGCCAGCCAGGTGGGAACAGACTCCTCATGGGAAGAGGGCCAGCCAGGTGGGAACAGACTCCTCATGGGAAGAGGGCCAGCCAGGTGGGAACAGACTCAGCAGTGAGCATTTATTCCTCACTTGCTCATTCCGTTTACACACCCTCTTCCCCTGCCAACAAAGGGTGATAACCATTGGCACAGGGCGGTTTGTCACCCTTGGTCACTGTGGAAACGAGGTGGAAGGAAAGCCACATGTCTTTAGTGTTCTTCTGAAGGGAAAAGCCCCGTGCTATGCCTAGATAGTAGCTTTTTGTCATTTTTCCTCATGGGAGCGTTTTCTTTGTGATGACTAATATTTTTCGATATTTGGCAAGTTGGTTTTCTTTTCTAATCCTTTCCGAACATCCAAAGGAACAAAAAGCTAATACAGCAAACATAAAACAGCCTTCCTCTGCTGAAAACATCTTCTGAAATCACCTGGAGCTGTTTTATGTTTCACAATAAGTAGATGAATTAGAAATAGTAAAGGCACTAATTTCTCAGGATGTATCAAACACAACCACACATGAGGAATTTGATCATGCTTGCTATCAAATTGCCCTGAGCTATTTTCTCAGAGAAAAAGACAGGTTGTTTGCAACTTTCAAAGTATTACATGCAGCCTGTGTCATACATTTATGCTATGGTTTCAAATATCTGATGTGATCAGCTTATGACAGTGGTCTCATTTTGACTCACAGTTTCAGAGGTCTCGGTCTATTCTAGTTGGCCATGGTGTCATGTTCTTGAATGCCCTGACAAGGAGAGCACGTGGGAGCAAGAGACTCACTTTATGGCAGGCAGAGAATGAAATAGAAGAGGAGACTGCCATCCCACAGTCCTCTTTAAGGACACATTCCTGAAGGCTGAAAGACCTCTCACTAAGCCCCCCTCCTCATTAAGTTTTAACAGCCCCCAGTAGCACCAAACTGAGCATCACGCGTACACAGTGTATCAGAGCTCCAGATCCACACCAAAAAGCCATTGCACTGGAGCTGCTGTGGCGGAAGTTCAGAGCTGGACCAAGTGCCTTCCAAGAAGTTGCCAATAGGCGACACCTATGTCCAAATTCCTAACAATAAGCTACTCAAGTCTGCTCGCCATGACTCAATATTAGGACAGAACTAAGAGTTATCTAGCTGAGACCATTAGCTATGCGTCCTTTAAGGTTTTATTTCCTGGAAATCAATTGGTCAACTTCATACTTGCAGGCTATTTGGGCGCAGTCAAAGACCTAACAGCTTCTTGTGTGTTGAGTATACTTACCCTGGGTCTAAAGGAATAGGTAGGTGTCAGGGTACAGCCTACTGTGCAATTCATAAGGTTTCCCAGAAGATGGAGAAAGAAAAATCCCATCTGGTTCAAGACTTTCTTGCTCATTCTGGTCAGGGGCCATCCATACCTCTTCTGTGTTAGGACCCAGGGGCTGATTGCCAAACTCACTTTGACTCTCCTGAGCAGAGTTAACAAAGAACACGTTGCCCTAATTCCCACTATTGCATGAGGAACTCCTGCAGATGTGTTTAGTAATAACCATGGGCTATGTTTAGCTGTCTCTATTATAAAAGCACACAGAAATATTTGTTATTTTTCAGTACAAACTGTATGAAGATACCTTAAAATTGAAGAGAATGACAATGAGCTAAGTATTCAAAACAAATATTTTAGTACAATACTGCTTCAAAAAAATAAAAACTGAGAAAATTTATAATTCCTAGAATTCATAAAGAACAAAATATCATAATCTTAACTCAAACCAGGCTGGTTGGTTCCCGGCAATTCAGCATCACTGAGCAGCTGCACCGTCAGCATCACCTTCTCTGGCTGGCTTCCTAGGACTGATTGATATTGGCAATCAAACCGATTGGTATAGCACAGTTTTTCAGAGTCAGGCTTTTCGGTGTACTAACTTTCTCCACTTGACTGAAAATATGGAAAGTATTTTGATAACTGTAAAACTTGCACACAAATCCTTCCTTTGGGCTCGGTTTCCACCATGGCTTAGCAGGACAATGTATAATGTTAATGGCATTTGTTTTCTGAAGCCTGGAGACATAAGTGAACTTGTCCAAGGTCATAGAAGCTAGTGAGTGTTGAGCCAGGGCTTTCATCCTCACTGAGATTATCACATCATACATCCTGCAGCTGGACTTGATGGGGAAGCTTCCTTTCATATCAGACTTAAGGTTGTGCTTCTCTGGTGGGATAATCATGTAAGCAAAGTTTTCCAGTGCCCAGTTTCTCAGTGAGTGTGTGAGACTGCACTGCATCCGTCCTGGCATCCTTGGAAGGAACTGGGCGATGCCCAAGCAACTGGTGCTTCCTTTTCCTCTGAAACAATACCTTTATATTTGAAGCATCATAAAAATTAAATTATAACACACATACATAGATGTGTCTGTACTCGGGTGTATATGTACACCACAAGAGAAAAAACATTGGGATGTACTTGATGTTGTCAGATGCAGCTAAATTACGTGCCCAAGGTCTAATTCTTTGACAGTCTCTCTAGAGTGCTTTTCTGCCCATCCTCGTGGAGAACCAAGCTATTCTGATTCGTCAACTTGAAGCTGGTAATTTCCCTAAATGCTACATAATTAAGGGCTTCCCCATTCTTCCAGGGACTCTTAAATGACCCATGTGCAAGTCTCTCTCCCACTCAGGGATGCTTCCTGAGTGGCTGGCCCCCTGGCTCTGCATCTTCTTCCTTTTCCCTCTTCAGCCCTAGGAGGTCATGCAGCGTTTTTCACAAAGCTAGCACGGGATAAATGATTACACCAAAAGCTACAACATGAAGATAGCTCATCGTATCCTCCTACAGGGCAATGCAGCAAAATTACAATCATTTACAGCTCTACTAGGAATTTGTCTTAACTGTAAGGATCTAGCCAGTTATTCTTTGCCATCACCTTTGTGATATTTGCTACTTCAAAAATAATAGTATGAGAGAGAAGACTGCATAACACAGATAGCATACAAAACAATAGAGCAATTTTAAGGCCCAAACTAAAAGTGGACTTACTTGTTACAACAGTAATTCAAATGGCAATGCCCTTGTATTTCCATTCCCATTTGAGGAATGATCTGGCATGATGAACCGTGGGAGGTCCCACTTCACAGTACAGTTTATTAATGACAATTTGAAACATTGCTTGGAGACACTTTTACGAAATTATAGCATGCTTTCTAATTTGACTTGCCTGAGTTGTGACATCTGGAGCAGGTAAACTCGCTTGGGGGTGAGCTTATGTAAAGGAGAGGGCTGATAAGCTGTTTAAAGGGGCTTTGTTCTTCTTTCTTTCTTTTTAAATAAAGAGCATCTCATTGCATACCTCATTGGGAGTTTAGTCTCTTAGTACTGCTTGGGCGGGGGCTGTTTCTTTGGATCCCTACACTGGAAGAACCTGCCTGTGAGAAGGCTGGCAGCGACCCTTCCACTCAGAGTGCAACCTGGTACAGAGAGATCCAAGAGAATATACCTGAATTCCACAGCGTCTACTACTCCTATTTACACAAATTTGTCCTCCAACTCTCTCTTTTTCTTCTCTCTCGCTTTCACATGTGCACACACATGTACACAAACACACACACACACACCCCTCTCTGCACACCATAGGTCTTTTAGACAGGTAAATGTTTGCAGAGTGGAAATAGAAAACTATGCAAAAATTGAGAACAAACTTCTAACCCACATTAGGTTTCTCATAGTCTCTGAGGTCAGCCATTGAGTGAATTGTACCCATCTTTGTTCGGTTTGGTTCCTAAGATGTGTGTCTTTTGCTTCAGATAAGTAAATATTCATCTCTCATCCTGCTTGATGAATTGTCAGCTTTTAAAACACAATAGTAATGAGTAAAAGCATCTGTGTCCCCAGTGGTTTTTCTTTTCCTGTCTTTCGGTCTAGTTGTTCAGATACTAGGTTAAAATATCAAACATAAATACCTTCAGAAAGGAAGGCAAAACCAACAAAGGCACAGCTCACTGCAGATTTAATGTGAGAGATTCACTATTACACACACCACAGCATTTGGTGGTCACAGCAACTCACTGAAGTGTGTGTGTGTGTGTGTGTGCTGGGTGGAGGATCCTATTATTATCTCAATTTTACAGATTAGTACTTGCATCTTAGAGATGTAAAGTCAGGTCACACAGCTAGCAATTTGCATGGCTAGGACTGAAGCCAGGACGTCTTAATCACTGTGCTGCACTGTATTCTGAAATTACCTTAAATTACTCCGTTCGGTGAAAAGCATGTTGTCTATTACATACACAGTTAATGCATGTCATATAATGTTTGAGGATTAAAATCAAAATGACTCAATTGCTTGCTTGGAAAGATGTTTAGAATTAAAGCCCCTCTGCTTCATGCTCATCTCCAAGAAAATGTAATTCAGCAAGTTAAAGCCACTGCCCCATGCAATTACACAATATCACTGTGCAGCAAAATTCAGAGCCATCAGATTTTCCCCTGGACGATTAGTAATAGGGAACTCGCCGCTAGTCCAGACAACCTATGTTTATTGGTCCCTCTGTGGCAGAAAAGAAAAAGAAGCTGGGAGTTTATATAGAGAAGGTTTGAGAAGGTCCCGGGGAGAGGGGAGGCCAAGAGTCTTGCTCCTCATGAAAATGAACTCGCTCCTCCTTTGTTCCCATTTTAAGTTATTTAGCATCCCTCCCTTGTTCCTGGCTTCCATCAGCCTCCCTCGGGATAGAATGATAGCCACAACAGCCAATTAGGGAGCAGTGGAAGGAGGAGGAAGGTGCCTCAAGCCTTGCTTTGTCCTTCAGGAAACAATCCTCTGGTTCAAGGTGGTTTTAATTGCCCCTACCCCCTTCTTTCCCTCTCCTTCTTCCCATCAATTCCCTTTCAATCAGGCTCCTGGTCCCAGTGCTTGTGAATTACCCAGAAAGAGAAAAGCGCTAATAAGTTCCCACCCAGGTGGTTTGAATTAATGTACAGACAAAACTCTAGTATTCTTTTGGGATCAGCCAGTTCTCCTTTCCAAGTCCTGCTTTTACAAACGTGTCTCACCAGATGTGTACCTTGGACCACCTGCATCCAGGTCACCTGGGGGTTGCTTTAAAGAACATGGTCCTGGGCAAAACCCCAGATTCACTGGATCAGAACGTTGTGGGGGCGAACCTGGGAAGTAAGCATTTCAAAGATGCTTCCCTGCATGGACTGTGGCTTCAGAACCACCGTTTTGCAACACAGAAAGTGCATTTATACACTTGTTAGCAGGATAACATGACAAATTCTCCACGAATTTATTTTTTCCTCTTCTTTTCTATGCTGTCATTTTTTACTCCTTCAGTTTTGTCCTGCTTCAAAATCAGTAGTAGGGGTTCCTGTCAGAAGGCTGGAGAAGCCAAAGCCTAAATAAACAAGGGAAAAATAAGAAGAAATGACTGGAGCAGTCTGGAAAAGTAAAACGCTGAAAAAAGGAATCCAGACGCTTTCATGGAAGAACCCTAGTGTGTGGGGACTTCCTAGTGGCTCTCTGTATAATCCCTAAAACATACTTAGCTTTGTCATTTTGCCTCAGATTCCTCATCTCAAAATGGGGGAAAATAAAATGCCTACCTCATGGCGTTATTGCTGGGCTAAGCAATTTAACACAAACAGCTAGCTTAGAATAGCACCTTGCTTGAGAACACTGCTAGTTAGCTGATGGAGTTAAAGGGCAGCCTAAAATCTAAATTGCTGAAGATGGAGAAATGGCTCAGTAGTTAAGAGTGGTTGTTGCTTCTGCAGAGGATGAGAGTTTGGTCGCCAGCTCCCAGATCAGGCTACACCCAACTAATTCCTAGTGATCCTGGCTCCAGGGAATCCACTGCCTTACACATGCTATCACACATGCATACCAATAGAACCAAAATATGTCTTTAAAAACAAATCAATAAAACTACAATTCAATAAACTGACATAGGCATTGCTAAGTTTTCATCATAGAACTAAAAATCATTTCGACCCTTTGCTGTTTTCAAAAACCATATAAGAATAAACAGTATATGAAGCATACTGATGGACTCCTGTAAGTACTCACCAGGAGGAGGGGGCAAGAGGGTTAACCTAAGGTCAAAGCAGGATGGGATACATCGTGAGTTTCCAGATATTCTGGGCAATAGAGTGAGACACTGTTTCAAAACACTGAAACAAGGGCTGGAAACTTAGCTAAGGAGGTAAGAACATTTGCTACACCACATGCAAGCCTAGCAGTCACACATGCATGTATGTAGCCCAGTGCTGTGGTAGGTTATTAGTTAGCAGTTGATTAGGTTCAGCGGGAGACCCTGCCTCCACACTCACAGGCACAGGCACTGTGTACCCACACACATGTGGGCATACCCTGAACACACACTATGCACACACAGACAGATGAACATATACACATTCACACATATACACTCACACACACGTACACATGCACACACACGTGATAGAAATGTAGGTGAGGTTAGAAGGAAAGTGAAGATTTTCAGATGATACACAGGAAATAGTGTTAGGCTTAGACTATACTATGAAGCAGTTCCTGTGTGCCACCCGTTGTGCTGGGTGTCTTACATGTATATTAATTTACTGCCTTCCTTGTGATGGAGGAAGGTCATTGGTTAATTATAATAAACCAACTGCTTGGCCTCATAGCTTAGAACATAGATGGGAGGAGTAAACAGAATAGAATTCTGGGCGGAAGAGGAAGTGAGGTCAGACTCTGTTCTGCTCCCGGAGAAACCCAACAGCTCTGCTCTCTGGAGCAGAGATACCAGGATGGACGGAGGCTAGACTCTTCTCGGTAAGCGCACCTTGGGGTGTTTACACACATCATTAGAAATGGGCTAGTCCAGGTGCGAGAATTAGCCTGTAAGGGTTAGAGTTCATGGGCCAAGCAGTTCTTAAATGAATACAGTTTGTGTGTTGTTATTTCGGGCATGAGCTAGCCAAGTGGCCGGGGTGTTGGGGATGCAGCCCCGCCACTCATATTTCAACATCCTTGTTATAGAGGATATAGAAGAGAAAACTGAAGCCCCGGGGATATTTGCATATGGTCAAGTTCCTAATAGTGCACCGGAGCCGTACCAGGCAACAATTTCTCTCTGGTCTCTGCATAATTATCACTTTGAGGCAAGCTAGAGGTGTGAGAGACCTCCAAGCTAGAAAAATGCCAGAGGCTGGATTAGATGGAATAGTTTGAGAAAAGAAAAATCTGACAGGCGCAGGGTGGGGGGGGTGGGGGGGTATCACCATAACTGCAGTCTAGGAGGTTGACTTTATCCTGTTGTCAGTGTGGGCCCACTGCCAGTACAAGGACTTGGTCATATAGTTTTGAAACCCAATCTGGTCCAGACAAGGAAGGGAGAAATACAAGTGAAAGCAATATTTTAAATCTACACAAAATTAAAAACACCTATGTTCGCTCTACATTTGCTGCCAATGTTCTCCGTCCTTTTCCTTTTTCTTTTCCTCCTCCTTTATCCCAATGATACTAAGAAAAATACCAAATATTAAATAAAAGAAAAGATACATCTGTTCTAGTCTGCAAGCAAAATCTACTACTACTATCTTCTAGATAATATACATGTGTGTTTATTCAAGTTTTAGACAAAGTTGGATTTAAATAAAACTTTGGAATAATCAAAAAGAAAGCCTGATATAAGTAGAAGAGAGGCCAGAGATGATATACATCCTTCTGCTCTCACTGGGAGAAGATTTAAGCCTTCTCTACTTGCCTTCTTCCCTGTCAGATGAAGAACTGCTCCTAAAACAGTGCCAAGTGATAGACATGCATTCGGAGATACTCTAGGACCCCTCTTATTCACCCTCCCCACTGAAAAAGTTAGCCAATGCTACAGTTTGGATTTGCCTTTCTTGTTATCTATATCAGGCATGCTAAACTGTGTTGTTCTACATTAGGCTCTTTGTTGATAGGAAATACTTGGGACATTTGTCTTTAGTTTGCTGGCTGAGGTCTGTAAGCACACTAGTACAGTTTGTTTCTCTCCTTCTCAGTTCAGTTTCTTGCTTGCATTTTGAAGAAGCTCTTAGGTTAAAAATGACCCAGGTATGGTAGCCCCATGAGTTAAGTATAAATGAATCATTTGGTCTATATATCTTTTATTATGAAAGAAAATTATAGAGCCTGCCAAAAAGCAAGAAGATAAAATTACTAACTAAAACATTAATCTCCTATGTAGCTAAATGGTTGTCAAAGAATAGAAATTAAGTCTTCATATATTATTATATATTCATTACACACAGTACTGTGCTTCATAAGGACATTTTCATATAAATGAATACTGTATTTCCCTATTCTGCCCTTTTCCTGCACTCTTCTACCCTCTCTATCACTGTAGGCAGTTTCATTTCTATTGTCATGTCATATTGTATACATAATTTTATTTATCCATATAAGATTCAGGATTTTCAAATGAGAGAGAACATTTAATATTGGTCTTTTTGAGCATGACTCTTCATTTAACATGGTTTGCTCCAATGTCATTCACTTTGCTGCGAATGACTTTCCTCCTTTCTTTAATACCGAATGACATCCGATGTGTACAAGTCCATGTCTTCTTAGTTCATTCCACTGCTGATGGATGTCAAGTTCGCTTCTACAATGTTATCATTGTGAGTCATGCTTCAACAGACAAGCATGTGCAGGTATTTCTGTGACACTTTGATTCTTTCGGGAGCAGTATAGCTGGCTCACATGGCCGGTCTAATTGTTACTTTATTTTCTGAGGAAGCTCCATACTGATGTCCAGAGGACATGTATTGAGTTATATTCCTACCAATAGTGTAGAAGAGTTCTCTTTCCTTCACATTCTTACTAGCAATTATTATTATTTGATTTCATTCTTTTGTAACATAATATTTTAATAATTCTTTGAGAACATATATACATAGAATGTATTTGATCATAATCATCCCTTATTTTCCCACTTCTCTCTCTTGCTATATTCAGCTTTCACCTGCTTTCTCGACTTCACCTGCTCCTCTTTTTTATAATACACTGAATCCAATTTGTTGTACACTTATCTACATAAGTGTAGAGCCATCCACTGGAGCATGGTCAACCTACCAGGGACCATGGTTCTGGAAAAAGAATGTTTCTCTATCCCTTTGTAGCCATAGGCTATCAATAACTCTTCAGCTAGGGGTTGGAATGCCTGAGCTTTGCTGCTCTGCGTTAGAATATTGACTGGCTTAGTCCTGTGCGGGTCTTGTGTAGGAAACCACAGCTGCTGTGAGTTCTGAGTCCTGTTCAGGAATTTGGGGCTTTCCAGCAGAGTCACCATGTGCTACCAGAAAAATTGGGGCTCCCTTATGGTGCTTGGTCTTACTAATAAAGTAATTTGAGAATAACTCAAAAGGAAACTTTAGGATAATTTCCTTCATATTTAAAGAAAAACCCTGGGTCAAACAAACTGCAGATCTTGGCAGCTGCCTGCAGGGCGAGAATGGATAAGAGGAAAGGGGGAAAGATATGCCTTGAATGAGCCAGCATGTAGGTCAGCCACTTGTCAGACAACCAGCCTTATGATAGGAAGGGGAGCTTTAGGGGGAGAGTGAGGAAGTACCACAGACCCAAATAACGGATCTTAAGATCTGGCTGGCATCCAAAAGAAAAAGAGAAAAGAGAAGAAAAAGGGAAATTTTCCCATTTCTGTTAATGTTCCCTGAGCTTTGGAAGGGTAGCGGTTGTGTCCTAGTTATGGCTGAAAACTCCACAGAAATGACCACAGAACAGTTGTGAGTTTCTGTACAAACTGCCTTCCACTGTACAAAGAAGTTTCTCTGATGAATATCAAAAGCTGAATTAACCCTTGTATATATATATATATATATATATATATATGGAATTTTGATATTGTATTAATTTAGCAAATGTATATAGTAGATTCACTTCTATGTCCTATGAGCTCCCAGCCTTGGATTCTCCACCAGATTTGCAGTACCAGGCATGATATTTTGATATTTTCTTCTGGTGGAGTGGTCCTAATATCCAATCAGAAAGTAACTGACTATCACCGTTATATCTGTGCAATTATTACACCCGTGGACTTACCTTGCTAGGTCAGTCATTAATGCAGTTTGAGGGTTCTCAGCAGGATAAGGCTGTGGATGACTTTTATTCCCCTACCAACTCACAGAGCACATTCTGGTACTATGAAAACTAGTAAGCTGGGAAGGTGCTTTTCTATTTCTCCCTGGCCGGAGATTATGTGTCTACAGCAGTGGGGTCTGACTGTTGTGAAGATAGAATCTTGTTGTGGGATTCCTGTCTATATGCTATGAATATATTTTATTGCCATTGGTTAATAAAGAAGCTGCTTTCAGCCAATGGCTTAACAGAATATAGCCATGCTGGAAGAGATACATAGTGAGAATAGGCAGAGTCAAAGAGAAGCCATGTAGCCGCCACAGGAGACAAACTCTGGACTATGGATGGAAACTTACCAGTAGGCCACAACCATGTGGTGATACATAGATTAATAGAAATGGGTTAACTCAAGATGTAAGAGTTAGGTAGAAATATGCATAAGTTAATAGGCCAAGCAGTGTTGTAATTAATACAATTTCTGTGTGGTTATTTTAGGTCTGGGCAGCAGGGAAACAAATGAGCAGTCTCTGCCTACAGGAATGGTGTTCACCATCTGGGGCATGGATCCATATAAGGCCTAAAAAGTATTTTAAAAAGATGGCTTCTAGACCCACAAAAACGGGAGCCAAGCAATGTTCTGGTAGCTGCATTTTTTTTTTCCCCAAACAGGCTCTGTTTGGTGGCAGCAAGCAGGGTCTTCATGGTATCTTTAAGAGAGTTGCAGTAAAAACTGCATGCCTTCTTAAAAAGAACTACAGCTTTTTGGTTTGCCAGCATAAGTGACTCTGATTCTTTCAAGAGGTCTGGCCACAGAACATTTAAATGGGGTTTGTGAGCAGAATGCTACAACTTGTGTAATGGCAACATAGACCCACTGCATGCCTGAAAATGGGACTGTGAGCAGGGCTGGCCCTGAATGGATCTTCGCCATGTTGGGCTAGGTAGAGGAAAAGGGCAAAGCAGCCTTAGTCCTAGCAACACAGCTTAACATTTTCAGAAACGGTCTGGGTCAGAAAAGGATTACAGATACGCAATAAAGACAGATTTAGATGAAAAAAAAAAAAACCTCTAACTGAGTCACTGTGTTGGATAAATGTATGGAGGCTGGGGAGAGAAAAGAAAAAAGAATATAGACATTTATAATGGAAGTAAATGGTTCTAAAAAATAAAACAAAGTCTTTAAAGAGACAGAGTACAGTCATTGATTAAAGGAGTAAAGAAAAGTAAGCTACACAAAAATGGAAAAATATAAAGAGTCTGGATTATGTATATTATTGTGTTTTCTTTAAAATTTTTGACTGTAAATGACCTAAGTGCAGAGAGACATTCCATTGTATGGGCTGCTAAGCTAAACTAACATATATATGTTAAAGCTATGTGGACTTCAATACTTATTTATACAGATCCTTAAGAACTGGAAGTATTTCCATCTTCTAGTGATGTTTTCTATTTCTTCATATTAAAAAAAATGTTGTGGAGGTCTTTCTTTTCATTGGTTAGGTTCATTTAAAGACTGGCCCCTCCCCAGTGTATTCTGAATAGGATTATTTTCCTGATTTTTTTTGTTCAGCATCTTTTTGATTTGTATAAAGGGAAGATACTAATATTTGTGTTTTAAGTTTCAATCTTTCCACTGTGCTGAAAGTGTTTACCAGTTCCAGAGTTTTCCAGAGGAGATTTCAGGATCTCTTATCTATAGAACTGTATCATCTTCTTATAAGGATAGTTAGACTCCTCTTTTCCTATTTGTATCTTTTATTTTTTTTTTTTTGGTCTTTTGCTTTAAGTAACTCTTCAAGCACTATTTGTATAAGATTGGAGATGAGGATGCTTTTGTCTTGTTCTGGTTTTTTAGTGGAAATGCTTTTCAGTTTTCTCCTTTTTTATTATTTTTCTATTATTGGTGGTATGCTATTATAGAAACTCTTTATTGTCTTGAGATACATTCTTTCTATGCCTATTTTCTTCGAGCTTTTGTTATAAAAGAATGCTGGATTTTATCAAAAGTCTTTCCATAAATTATTGATATGATCATGTGATTTTTTTCCCATTTATGTTACAGACTGCATGTGTTTGATTTGGCTTTGTTGAATTTTCCTTATGCCCCTGGAACATAGCTAACTTGATTATAATAAATTATCCTTTGGTTGTATTCTTGAGTTTGGTTTGTAGTATTTTATTGAGAATTTTGTATGTATAGTCATCAAGAAGACTGGGATAGAAGTTTTTTTTTATTATTGCTGTAATTTATTTTATTTTGAGACAGAGTCTTCCTCTGTAGTCCTGGTACTGGCTGAACTGGAACTTACAATGTAAATGAGAATGGCCTCAGATAAATAAGGATCTACCTGTGTTTTCTTCCTGGGTGTTAGAATTAAGGCACGAGTCATCACATCTGGCAGGTTTATTTTTACGGAGTTTAGGTATTACGGTTGTATTAACCTTGTAAAAAACAACAAAAACATTGGTAGTACTCTTTTTGTTTCCTGTCTTACAAAATAGTTTGAGAGGTACATTAATTTTTCTTTAAGAATGTAGCAGAATTTGGCAGTAACTTAATCTGAACTTGCACTATTTTTAATTGAAAGTATTTATTATTATTACTGCTTCAATCTCAGCACACACTGCAAATATGTTATGCTGTTTATCGCCTCTCAGTTTAATTTTGATATGTAATATGCATGCTAAAATTCATGAATTTCTTTTAAATTGTCTCATTTATTGGATCATATGTTTTTAAGGAATGTTCTACTGACTTTCTGTTTCAGTTGTATCTGTTGTAACATCTCCATTTTCATTTCTAAGTTTGTTAGCTTGGGTCTTTTTTCCTTCACTTTTGGTTAGCTTGGCTAAAGACTTTTCAATGATGTTTATCATTTCAAAGAAGTAAGTCTTTATTTTTAACTTTTGGCATGTGTTTGCATGTGTGCGTGTGGAATGTATGTAAGTCTATTGTCCACAGAGATTAGAAAAAGATGTGAGGGACCCTGTACCCGGAATTACAAATATTTGTGTGAGTCACCCCCTGGGTGCTGGAAGATGAAGCTGGGTCCTCTGCAATAGATGGTATCCTGTACCACTCAGCAGAATATTAGTGTTTGGGTCACATCTCTGGCTTCACTGCACCGAGTTTAATGTTGTGTGTCTCGGTTTCTTGCTGGGAGCCAATTTGAGTGGCTGCCATTACAAGATGACATTTGGCCCCGGCCTCGCTTGATACCATAATAAAGGTTGCAGTTCTTCCACTAGAAAACAGGATGAGTTGTTGTGATCTAGCTGCCCACACTTCCCCTGACTGGCAGGGGAACTTCCTTGTGGTCTGTAGTTGACAGGGATGTTCCCCTGCTTTTTTTCTGGCTGGTGGGTCTCCAGAAAAGCAGTTAAAGTATCAAAGTATCAAAGGTTGCTAGGCAGACTCCCTATATAAGCAGCTGCAAATCAGAGCTCGGGGCCCCTTGCTTTCTGCTCTCCCTTTAACCAAGAGGCTCCAATAAAGCGTGATTTGGGAAGAATTCTCGTCTGGTGGCTGTTCCTTCCTGCTGGTCAGGGAGTTCGCCGCAGTTTCTGAATTCTCACTCACTGAAGCAGTGGCAGGTCCCTCTAGGGTTTTCTGAGGCCATGGTGCTGGAACTCAACTTCATGCAGCAATAGCGAGGTTGAAGAGTTTGATCTCTTCTGTGCAAACATATTCAACACAAAATTCAAGCAGGCCAAACCATCAAGAGATGCTGGAGGTGGGAATTCCCTGACAAATGTACATACAGCTAAATTGTCTACATTCTGGTCATCAGGAAATGCTTATCTAGCATCCAAAACAGCCGATCATTTCCTAGTGCTGACTTAGGGTCAGATCACCCACTTGTTATGACCAACATTCACCTGAAACTTAGGAGAGGCATGGCAGGCAAGACAAACAAGAAGATGGATTGCAAACAACTGGTGAACCCAGCTGTATGGAGAGAGTATAAGAGAACTGCTGAGAAACAGATGAGGGAAATCATTAAACAACCCTTTGCAAATATAGAAAGCCAATGAGAGAAAATCATAAGAGCTATACAGGAGGCTTCAAAGGAGACCCTTGGTTATGGTAAAAGGGCAGTGCCAGTTGAATGGCTTACTGTAGAGATGGTCAACACTGTGGAAGAAGGAAGCTAAAGAGCAAATGAAGACGCAATCTTTAAGCAGTAAAATAGAACTATCTGTGCAGCGAGGTTAAAAGAAGAGCAAAGGAGGATAGAGAACTGTATATAAAAGGTATATGCAAAGAGGTAGAAGAGACTAGACATCATATTAAAACACATCTTGTCTACAAAGCTATCAGATGAATAACTGCCAGATATGCTCCTCAGATTTGGGTGATTAAAGGTGGGCAAGGTCATTTATGAACAGATCCAGGGGAAGTAAAGCAAAGATGGAGACAATAATTGACACCTTATACAATGACCATAATGTTGTCAATGTAGACTAGATTGAGAAACCCATCGACAGCCACTCAAACACCAGAGACGATGAGGAAATATTAAATACTGACAGAAGAGAGATAGAGAAAGCTATCAAGAGAGTGAAATGCAGGAAGTCTCCAGGAGTGCATGACATCATGATGGAGGAGCTGGAGGTGGCTACTATAGGCTCAGCAGGCGAGGCTCTTCTCAGGCTCTTCAGAAAGATATGGGAAAATGAAGTGAGCCCCACAGAATGGAAGCACCCAGTCATAATTCTCATATACAAGATGACAGACAACCTGGACAGCTCAAATGACAGGGGCATTAGTTCGTTGTGCCATAGCAGTAAGATCTTCTCCTCCATTGTCCTGGAAAGGATCAAGGGCAGAACAGAGGAAATTTTAGCAGAGGCCCAGTGTGGATTCAGAGAGAACAGGAGCACAAGTGATCAGATCTTCACTTTGAGGCAACTGGAAGAAAAGTGGAAAAAATTTGGCAAAGACTTATATGCCTGTACCATCAACTTCAGGATGTCATTTGATAACATCTGGAGGAAAGGACTTTGGAAAACAATAAGGTTCTACAGGTTCGCAGAAATCCATCATTACTGCAGTGAGAACCACAGCAAATAATTACAAGAAACATGATGTGTTGGGATGAGTAAGACGCAGTTCTTACTTGCTTGAGGTTATTCAGTTAATTCAAGCAATGAGAAGTCAATTCATCAGCCAATAGTATATCATACACAAGCAGAATAAAGGGAGTAAATATTGTCTGTGCCTATTGGGAACTATCATCAAAGACCACATTTTAGGCTTCTCCCAACTGTATCTGTAGAGAAGTATAAATCCCATTATCATAACTTAATATCTATAAACATTTTAAATCATGTAACTTATTCCTCCATTTCCCAATTCCAACCCTACTCCACAACCTTCTAATTATTATTTGGATTCCCCTGTAACAAGCCAATGCTTGACTGCTTTGGTCATTCATGTTTCTCCTTGACAATTAACAATTGTGCTGCTGGAGACCTGTGACTCCCAGCCGGGGCTTAGTCACCACAATTTAACCTTCATTGATTCACGGAGTCTGATAAGATGTGGTGCCTGGATGTGCCAGGAAGTGGGCGGGAAGGAGAGTCATTGAAGCGGTGGCTCTTTCGGCTCTCAGGGGTTTTCCCTGGCAGTGCTTTGGTAGCTTACACAAGCTTTTGAAGACAGATTTCCTCCCCTCTTGGCTTCAAAATTTTCCCATGATCTGCTGATCCAACTAGTTAGCAAAGTTAGAAAATCTCTTTTCTGTTACTCTGTCTCATGCTGTTTGCAGGATGTGTGAGCTCACCTCTACTTCCAGATCATCCGTTCCCATGCACTTGTGTGGGAGCTGGCTGCATCTGAATCACAGGAGTCCTTCAGCGGAACTTCCCAGAGTTGTGACTGGGAGTCTACTCAATACATTCCCTGGCTAATTCTGATATGAAGTCCCATTTCAGAATCATTATCTAGACCAGTAGCCCTTAATCCTGGCTACAACATTTAAGCATCCTTAAATATCAGTGCTCATATTTTCCCCTAGTCTCAAAACATACATATTTTTCCCCTTTGGAGGTGAAGAGCGAGCAAGCTTGTTCATACAACACTGCAGATGGTGAATTAGTTGTATAGGAAGGACTTGGAAGGTAATCTCTAGGGGTGGTGTTACTTCAGCAGCAAAAACAGGACCTGGGAACTCATTATGAATGTAGATTCTTAGATTCTACCCACCTCACCTATAATCATGGAAATGGAAACAGTGGAGAAGGGACCAGTGTGGCCTGTGACCAAACAACCCCTTCAGATGACTTGGGCTTGTTCTGTTGGAGTATGTGTTGATGGAGAGAGGTGGCCCTTTGTTCCCTTTTGGCCGCCTAGCTAGCTTACACCTGAAATAGTCACACAGAAACTGTATTAATTAAAAGACTCCTTCATCATTAGCTCTAGCTTCCTATTGGCTAACTCTCACATCTTGATTCAACCCATTTCTAATAATCTGTATGTCACCACGAGGTCGTGGCTTACTGGGAAAGATGTCTGACCTGGCAGCTCCATGGTGGCTCTCTCACTCTGCTTTCTTCCTCCCAGAATTCAGTTCTGTCTACTCTGCCTACCTAAGTTCTGCCCTATCAAAAGGTCAAGGCAATTTCTTTTTTCAACCAATGAAAGCAACACATAGACAGCAGGACCTCCTACACCAACTATGCTGTTTCTCTGATGTCCTACCCGATGTCTATTCTGTCCTCTGCTTTTGCCTCGTCATCTTTCTCTTATGCTTAAGTAGAAACCAGATTGTTTCAGATCCCTAGACATGAGGTTCCCCATTTTCTTCTGCTTCACTTTTGGTTGGTAAAATTCCAGGAGAACAGAATTGGGAGCTCAAATGTGTCTTTGGCATTGCCACACAGCTGGAAGTCAATGTGTATTTTCAGAGTTAGTAATTGTGTCTATCTGTAAGTCTTTCCTGTTAATCTACCCATCACATACTCATTCTTCAGTCTGAACAACAAATATACCTACAACTCTCATTGCTGGTGGTAAAAGACTGAAGCTCACCAGGGTTTGAACAATATCATTTTATTGAAATATTCAATTTGTTCAGTGTCCAAAGCCCCATGGGGATAAGTGACTGGAAGGTATCATGAAAGTAATCTGAGCAGATTGATATTTTATTTCTTGAGGTGGGTTCTGGTTACATATATTCTATTTGTGAGAATTTATTGAGGAAGCACTTGTTCCTTTTGCGGTTTCCCACCTGCGTGTTTTTCGTGATTAAAAAGCTACATGAAACCACCTTCAGCTTTAAATTTCTAACATGATGAACTTTTGTACTATAGCCCAGGGAGAGCAGTGACTGTTTCTGTTTTGTTATATCATTTTCATTCTTATAAAACTGTGACGTTTCTTTTTTACCCTTATCAAACTGTCATTTTCTCACTCATGAGGAAACCAAGGTTCATAGGGACTAAGGACCTTCCTTAGTTAGCACAGTAGTGGTTAAAGACCTAGAGTTCCATGTCTATATGACTGAACACAATGGTCTTTTTCTTTCTTTCTTTCTTTCTTTCTTTCTTTCTTTCTTTCTTTCTTTCTTTCTTTATTAAATATTTCTGTCTCTTCCCCCCC
>NW_026068055.1:820796-842659 GCF_014885135.2 Alexandromys fortis | reverse complement strand
GGGTCTGGCTTACCTCACTCAGAATAGTGTTTTCTATTTCCATCCATTTGCCTGCAAACTTCAAGAAGTCCTTGTTTTTTACTGCTGAGTAGTACTCTAATATGTATATATTCCATACTTTCTTCATCCATTCTTCAATTGAGGAGCATCTAGGTTGTTTCCAGGTTCCACAATGGTCTTTTTAAGGCTCCAACATGGCCCTCTAGGAGAAACCCTTCACTGGCTTCTATCAACAAAAATTGGTGAAGATCTTGGTATTCATCATGAATTATCAAAATGAAATCTCCAAATTGTCTGATACATTTTCATTTCTATCATTTTATCTTCCACAGTCTCTCTGATAAAGAGAAAAGTTGATCAATGCTGTAAGACAGGTGTAAAATGTTTACCCACCAGTTTTTTGCTAAGAAGTGTGGCAGAAAGTTGACCAAATGGCCTAGTGGGTAAAGGCACTTTGGACAAAGTCTAATGACTGAATTCAATCCCCAGGTCCCACAAGGTGGAAGAAAATATCCAACTCTTGGAAGTTGTCCTCTGATGTCCATATATATATGTGTGTGTGTGTGTGTGTGTGTGTGTGTGTGTAGCACACTCCTAGAGGTCCCTTCAGTGCCAGTAGCAACCAGAAGGGCAACAGACAAAGTGTTTGGGAACCATTTACCAATTACAAGTCTCTCACAGTATCACAGTATCGATGTTGCTGAAGCCTGCAGAAGAAGCCTTGAGGGTGACCTGAATCAAACAGAATGTACTGATGTATGGGCACACTTTCAATGATGGCAGAGGCAAGAATTTGCCAAGGAAGAATCCAGACAAAAGTCCTTTGCTTTGCAATCAGGCCTCTTAACCATAGCATGCAATTTGTTGAGAATCCACAGATTTGATTTGCTTACTTCTGCGGGCCTCTTAATTGTTCTGTAAGCTCCATTGTCCCCTTGATCTTAGGACAGTTGCACAATCAGCTATTAATCAGAGACTGTAGGCTTTCTTCTGGGAACTGTAGAAATAAGCCTGTTCACTGGGAGCGTAAGAAAACAAAAGAAGAAAAGAATTCCCAGAAGAGAGCAGTAAGCCATATTCAGGGAATGTCCCCTGTTCCCAAGGCAAACCAATTAATTTTATGCTTTTGGTACTGCTGTGGCATACAGTTTTAATAGCAGGATAGTTATAGTCAAAATACTTTGTTCAAATGTTAACATTTTTAAAAATTAAATTAAAACTTTTACGTCGCTCAGCAATCTAAAGTAGCATATTAACATACTTTTCATTAGCTACATTTTCTGATCGATTGATTGGTTGATTGATTGATTTATACGGAATGATGCTGGACTGCTCAGATTGGCCTTCCACTCACAATGCTCCTGCTTCATCTTTTTCAATGTAGTGAGAAGAACCAGACTTTGGATGAAGCTGACATTGATATCAACAGACAAAGACAGTGAGATGGTGAACTATTGATAAGCTTAAGTTGGACCCAAATCTTAACTTTCTATCCAATGAGACAATGATCATTTACTAACTGTAAATAACCTACTATTTAGTGAAACAAAGATCATATAAAATTTTAAGCTGGTTTAAACTAGTTGTATCCCAAAGAGTCCCAGTTAGTGCATGGTATGGGCATTCTGTGTAGGAAGAAGAACTAACCTGTGTGAAACCGAAAGGCGGAAACATGGGGAAAGCACTTGAATCTGTTGCATCAAGTAAACGCTTTTTTATACACAGAATTGCTGCACGCACATGCGCGCGCGCTTGTGTGTGTGTGTGTGTGTGTGCTCATGCGCACACACACACACACACATGTACATTGCTAAATTGTTGGCATGGAACATATGTTCACTTTGTTTTCTTATCAGGAATTTGAATCATGAAAGTAAGCAAAATCTAAGGAAGAAATAAACCCTATGCCTGGCTTACAAGAACACCTCTATGAAATGTGTGAGCTACATGCCATAAAGAAAAGGGAAAATGTCCAATAAAATGAAAGCCAACAATTTTACACCTGTAAAAATGTGGTTCTATTTTAAGTTTCCCACTTAGATCTAATTTGAAGGAATAGTTCATTTATGATTAGTACACGTTTAAGATGTGGGTTATTAAATCACCTAGGCTGTCCTGATGTTTGCAAATGATGAAACTCCAGGATTTTAGAGGACAATGAGTTTTTTTTAATGATATTTATCTCTCTTTTGTGCTCCTTGATAACCGACAGCCGGGAGACCTAGATACATAAGGACCTCCGGGCCCCAGTGTGGGTTTCCTTGGAGGAAGATACCAATTAGCAGGTTTGTCTTCTCAAAGAACAAAGGCAGCCCCGAGGGTTCAGGGGAAGGGGAGACACAAGGAGCATCTTTGAACTTTGACAGTCTTTACTGTTAATCTTTCGGAAGTTACAGAAGAGTCTGGTCACTTGCTCAGCATTTCTTTATCCCTATTGTTCAGTCCAAAAGAACAAATTTTCTCTTATTGCAAAAGTGACAGTAAAAACAGCAAACTTATCACACGAATAAAAGAAAGAGACCTCTTTGAGTTACATGAAATGACACTTTCATCGCTCCCCAAATTTGCCTTAGGTCATATGCAGTCTATAAGAGACAAGCATCTGAGGATGTTGCTACAGTGAGTGTTTCCAGGATGGCATAATCACCTGCTTGTTGACAAAACATGGCTGCCTGTTAGAGCCATGGAAAGACACAAAGAGGAACTAAGTTCAGCCACCCTCTAAGCCACAACTTGCTTGTTTGTTTTTTAAACTCAAATTACTTTATTCAACTAATCACGAGCATAGTATGGAAAATGCTGAACTGAACATTTGCTGTTCTGACGGATCTGCCCACTGTGGCAGTGCCAGGCTGGAGAGGCAGGTGGTTAAGGCCATGAAGATTGCTGAGAACGTGAAGGGTTGGCTCCCAGAAAGTGCTAGGATGTCTCTGAGTTAGGGAATGTCTCTCTCCCACATGGAAGAGTTTCCATTGTTCCTACGAACAGAAATCTGTATATTCTATACTTTCAAAGTATTCAATGTTAAACTATCTTTTTGATGACATAGTACATTTGAGGACTTCATAGCAACTGGTAGAGAGGATTAGAAGGAAATTGTCTTTTGCTTGGACAGTTATGAAACCATTGGCACTTATAAAATTATAAAGCAATAATGGTCTTACAACCTGAAGTCTAGAATCAGCTTGAATGTAAAACCCAGTTTTAAATCCAAGCTCTATTGTAGCGCACCACGCCTGTCTGTGCTCCATGCGTTACCATACAGTTCATGAACCGGGCAAGGGGCTAGAGACTGAAACACACAAAGACTCACAGAGACACAGGTCATCCTTGATGACAGAATGCCCCCTAAATGCCCCCTTTATTGTGTCCAGGGGCATCTTATATAGGGATCCTTAACTGATAGCCACGCCCCAGCCAAACCCACCAATATCCATTCTCCTGCCATCAGGAACTCCTGAGGGTCTCCTGCTCAGAACAGCTGCAAGCTGTCTCTGAGCAGAGGAAAACAAGTTGTTCACCAGAAATTCAGGATCTGGGGGTTCACAGTTCCCAACACTCTATGTTGTTAAATCTTCTCTCTCAGGTTGTTCAGAAAGGAGACTCACATATTCATGCACATAGATTGTAAGGATTAAATAAATTAATGTGTTCAGTAGTAGGTGGCACATAAGCCTGGTAATATTATGTCTCGATACTGTGCAATTTCATGTTGCTTGGTGTTTAGGTTTGAAAAACAGTAAGGGAAATTTAGCCACAATCATACTGTTTTGGAAAGCCCTTGGGAAGTCTCTTTATTGAAGACCTGTACTCATCTCTGTGACTAGCACTTGCTTTCCCTTCAAGCAGTGAAAGTAACTAATGTTTCTCTGACTGAACCCCAGGCAGCAAAGCTTTTCCAAAACACTGGCTTTATAGAGAGAGGCCTTCAGGAGTGGAGATGGGGAGAGTTACCTAGAGAGAAGGGGACGGGATCCTTCTTTAGCTCAAGGTAATTGGTGAGGTTGCAAGCAGGAATTGGGTCCCAATTCAAATTCCTGTTTTCTCAACAGCTCTTCCCTCTGTCTTTCTTTGTTGAGACATGATCACTGAATTCACACAATTGAAGGTGAAGTGATCTCTCTTTACTAATATCTTGAGGAACAACTCTTAATTGTCATTTGGGAAAGAGAAGTGTATTAAGTCACATTCATGAAGTAAAATGGGGCTTCTCTCTTGGGGTAAGTAGAATTATTCAATACCCCTGTGTCATTTGGAATTATACCAATATTAAAGGGTTTTTGCATTTCCCCAAATGTTACCAGGATTATATTACTCTCATTGCCTCTCAGACTGACAGTGTGATCCCAAACTCCAATAATGATTCATTCAGATTCTGACAGCCTCAGAATTGGTCTCTCAGCCTCTACTTCCAATTTGCCTCCTCATCATTACATTATATATTTTTAGTTTGATTAGTTTTGATTCATTTACCTTGTATGTTCTTGCTCATACATATTTAAGATGGCTACTTTCTCAGTGAGCTGCATGGTGTTGTCACTGCACACTGCTGTCACTTCACAGTGTCGTCACTGCACACTGCTGTCACTACACAGTGTTGTCACTGCACACTGTTGTCACTGCACACTGCTGTCACTACACAGTGCTGTCACTGCACACTGCTGTCACTGCACACTGCTGTCACTGCACACCGCTGTCACTGCACAGTGTTGTCACTGCACAGTGTTGTCACTGCACAGTTATCACTGCAACTGTTGTCACTGCACACTGCTGTCACTGCACACTGCTGTCACTGCACAGTGTTGTCACTGCACACTGCTGTCACTGCACAATGTTTCCTTTTGTGTCTATTAATTTCTACTGCTCTAAAGCTCACTGTCCTTATTTCTTTGGGCTCATGTGCCAAAACATCATAAAGTGAGGGTTTTTTGTTGTGTTTTTGTTTTATTTTGATTTGGTTTTGGTTTTTCAAGACAGGTTTCTCTGTGTAAGTCCTGGCTGTAGTGGAACTTGTTCTGTTGACCAGGCTGACCTTGAGTTCACTGAAATCTGCTAGCCTCTGCCTCTCAAGTGCAGGATTAAAGGCGTGTGCCACCAATGCTTGGCTAAATTGAATATTTTTTAAAAAGACAGAAATTTTCTTACAGTTCGGAAGATCAAGTCTAAGTTCATGGTGCTAAGAGATGTGAAGTTTGGTGAAGGCTCATTCCTCATGAATGATGTGTTCTAGCTGTGTCTTCACCTGTTGGGTTCCATAAGTAATGATTCTACCTGTGTCCTCATATACATTTGGGGTTTTTTGTGGGGTTTTGTTTTGTTTTATAAGAGTATCAGTGTCATTGCTGAGGCTCTACCGTGGGCTAGTCACATGCAAAAGTCCCTACCTCTCAATGCCTTCACATTGAAAATCGGTTTCAAAACATGAATTTGGGGGTCATAAGCACTAAGAGCATAGTAAATACTTACCTAATATTGCTGTTTCTCACCTTAGGCTACATTCTAATAAACCATAAGTTAAAAATATCAAAATGAAAAATGTATTTAATTCATGAAATCTACTAAGGGTGCTTAGTACATCAGAAAACATTCACATTAGCTCTCATTTGGGTATTCCACCAGTTCCTAAGCCTGCTGTGTGATTATTGCTCACTTAATGCCTGTACTTAAATGGGGCATTATGGTCCACACTGGAGCACTGATCATCTTACCATTCTATGACTGGAGGCTGAATCATCACCCAAGAGAGTATTTTACACAGATGGTTAGTTACCCCAGAAAAGATCAAAATTCAAAGCATAATTTCTAAAAATATGCACTATTTTCATATCATCACGTCAAATAATAAAAAAGGCATATTGTCAAAAATTAGGGTCTTTGTGTATTAATAGTTCCTTCTCATTTTAGCATTACCTGTGTTGTTGAGTTGGGAATGAAGTTTTCCTAGAGAGTCTATTGTTAAGTCATTTAAAAAATTAAGTGCAACATTCTCGGTTTACTAAAATTACCAAATTACTAAATTTGGGTAATTTAAACTTAATGCAATTACTGATATTTTATAGCACCATTTTATTATTGACTTCCTGTCACACTTTTAAAGTTACGTAATTCCTAGGAGGCTTGTTTTTAAAATTACTATTTCTTTGCTAAGATTTTTCTATTATTTTGTATTTCAAAACAAATTTGTTTTTTTGTAACTGTTTATTGAATCATTTTTATTGGTGGCTTTAAAACCTTTGTTAGATAGTTCCATCATTTGATTCGTTTTGGAACTTTTAGTGTTCTTTTTTTCATGCAAATTATTTTGCGTCATGCAAATTACAATTGTCACAGTTTTTGGTGTGGTGAGTTACTTCTTAGTATGGTCTGAATGTTTGTTGTTTTTTTTAGGGCAAGACTCAGCTCCATTTGCTGTTTTCACTGCGACTTGTAGCCACCCTCTTAGCTATCAGCATGCAGGTCCTGGTCTGCTTCCCGAGGCAGCCATTTTAGTGGAAACCTATCTTGCGAAGCCTTTGCTGTGACTTGCTTTATGTTGTGTCACAGGGGTTCCCACTGGTGTTCATCTGTGACGTGAAGAGGAATCACACCTGAGATTCTGCCTAGCACCTTTAAGCAAGAAAGGAATATGCGAAGTGGAGATGAAGATGCTTGCTATTCTACGCTTATGGTGATGGCATCTCCATAGGGATGAGCAGGAGCTTACTCCCTGGGCTGGGGCCATTTTCTGTAACGTGATCCGTCTTGTAATGCTTTCGGACCTGTGGTGTCTCTCTATGGCTGAGGGAGCAAATCGAGTTTCCACGCTGCAACTAAATATTGTGATATTGTCTCTCTTGCTGCTTTCCCTATGCCTCAGGAGTCTCTAAGTGGGGGAAGGGATCCCCAGGCTTATTGAGGAAGGAGAATTTCGTTACTAAATATGTTCCCACATTAAGCTTCTGTACCAACTATTCCCTCTTTTGAGACCTTCTCCCAAATATAACTGGATAAATTCTTGGCTTTCTTCATTTCTTTGCCCAGATACCATCTCCTTAGTGGAGTCCCCTCTACTTGGTTGACCAACACAAAGGTAAAGCACAATTGCTTGGTTTACTTTGATAAAGAAGAGTTATGTCTCCCAATGACAACAACAAGCATATCATTGTACTTCTTTTAAATGGAGCTAGGGAGAAATGAGTCTCCAGGATTACAGAGTATAAGAAGCCTGGCTTTCATCTGCAGGCATAAAATCATTCCAGTGAGACTGACTCTTGATTGGCAAGTGCACAGTTAGAAGTGGCTTTTGCAATGCATTCTCTCCATTGACTAATTTGAGAAGACAGAAGCTGATGCCAATTGGGAGGCTTACAAAAAAAAGTGTTCACTGATGTGAACTATCTTGATTCACTGAAAATTCTTTGTTTCCAGAGTGACACCAGAGAACAGCCAGTATTTTCTCAGCAGTATAACAAACCTTTCCTCAGCCTTGACTTTCAATTCTCCTTTATCCTATTATAACCTATTGGAACTATTACTCTTGAAAGGAATACATGCTTACTTAGCATGCTTAGAATGTACTACCTGTCTTTCCACTACAGAATATAAATTCCATGAGGCAGTGGCTTGCTTGGTCCTGATTTTTAAGAACAGTGTCTGCTTAAAGTGAGTACATGACAAACATATGAGAAATGATTGCTTGAACATGGCCATCTCCAGCAGGAGCAGAGTAAGCCAGTGACATTGACTTCTGCACTTTCCTCTTCCTTCAGTGTGTGTCCCATCAGTAAATGTGTCTTTTATTCTACTCTCTTAGTATTAGATGAAGGTGTTGGTTCAGTGTTTTTAATTTTCATGGCTAGGTGCTTTTTAAAATCCAAAATTGTCTTTCAAGAGTAAGTCTGAAGTTTCACTGATTTTCCAATACCATGGCAAAATGCAAGACATCACTTCTTCTTTTTTATTGTTCAAGAGATTTCAGATAACAGTAAACAGGAGGGATCATTGTCAGTTTCTTATCATAAGCTATGTTTTCAATAACAAATAGGCTCAAACTAAAAGAGAAAGAGGAAGCATTTGATTCTGCCAATAGAATACAAATGCTGGTACTTTATACAGAATCATTTCGGTTGGAGTGCATCTGCCGTGAATTTGGCTGCTACAGAGAGTAGCAACTGACTCCGTGTTAAGCCAAGGAATTTCTTCAGCTGTTGCTGTGTGCTCAACTCTTCTAAATGTTTGTTTTTGTCTTCGTTAAAATCAAAAGAATTCTTAAAGAAAGAAAGAGAATTGAGGCAAATAGCATTCTAGGGGAGGAGGAGGATGAAACATTAATGAAGCCTCCAGAGCCACAGCTGAAGTTCCATTTATCTCTCTCCAGCCCCATTCTCTAGCCACACAGTCATGAGGTCCTTTATTTAATCACTGGTTTAATATAAGTCTTCCTCTCTAGCCTGGAAGCTTCAGAACACCAAGGGACTGTCTGATTCTTTTCTGCTCTTTCTTGAACACTGGCAATGTGCTTAACACAGGAAAATGCTTGATAAAAAAATTGATGTGTGGTCTGGTTGTATGAATGAATAAATGAACCCAAGAAAATTTGGCTGTTTTTTAGAATATTCTCTTAGCAGAGTGCTCTCTCTTTTTCTTGTTTTCTTTATGGATTTATTTCTATACTAAAATTTCCTTCTACTTCGATGCTCAAGATTGGAAGTCTTCTATGGGAAATTTCCTAACAACAGCTGCCTTGGTCAGAACCAATTAGACCGTGAACACATCTACTCTGTCTTCTGTCTTACTAATATTAATGAAAAACAAAAGAAATGAAAAAAGAAAACCCATATGCTTGTTTTCTCTTATGTGAACATACAGTTGACCAAACAAATGTAATACATTTGTTATTTTCTCAGAGAAAGCAATGGCTTTAGGCCTTTGGTGTTGGGGCCTTTTTTTTAAAAAAAAAAAAAAAAAAAAAAAAACTTGTTCTGCTCATCTGTTTTGAGGTCTGGAGAAAAGAGCTTTTTTGGTCCCTGAGATAATTGTTGTCTAAGAGATCTGAGAGCTGTGCTACTTCATTCTTGGTTGGCAAGAGGCAGAGACCTGTGAAGAGGCCTTCTATTTTCAGAATATTTCTTCACACTAGAAAACCTGCCAGCACTTATTCCAGCATGTAAGCTGACGCTATTTCGTCCAAATAGTCTTTTCTGATGCATAAGCCTTTTAGTATAACATCTTTAAAATTTAATTCAGGGACTGGGAAAATAGCTTAGTGGATAAATAAAGCCTTATTGCACAAGTGTAAGGACTGGATTAAGACCATTACCACTAATACAAGAGTCAGACATGACAACATGCATCTGTAACCCTGGCAACAGGCAAGTAGATGTGGGCAGATGCTGGGGTTGCAATGGCCAACTAGTAGCCAGTCTAGCTGAAAGAGTGAGTTCCAGGGTCAGAGGGAGACCCTGTCTCAAAACATAAGGTGGGGGATAACAGAAGAGGTCAGTGCTGACCTCTGATCTCCATGTGTGCATTCATAAATGTGTGCACCTGTGTGCCTGGGCATGCGTATCCACACATATGTGTACATCACACTGAGTCCACAGATACCCACACACCACATTAATACACAAAAAAGGAAACAAAAATTTGGGCTCAACCCATGTCTGCAATGGCAACAGTACTGAATGGGTATGTATGAACATTTGCTTAAAATTATTTAACACCTACAAATACAATACAATACTATTGATCAAGTATCCAAAAATAGGAAACATATTATAGCATATTTTATCAAGTCTGAAGTTATCCTAGGTAAATGTAAAAATAGCAAATGGATAAAATCAAGGAAGAGGATAAAGAAATGTGGAGGGGGAAGGGATGGAGATACAACTTCAACTACGTGAAAGAAAGGGAATAATGCAAACTATTATGAAAAGGGGAAAAGAGGAAAAAGATTTCCAAATCCAGTTTTGAAACAAAGCAGCCCCATTTTTAAGCAGTCACATTTTATTATTTTTAATCTTGTATCACAATACCATAACATCCCCTTTTTTTACTCAAAACCCTAATTGTATCATTATTTATAATACTTCTGACCTGTAGAGTGTTATTGATTAGCTTATTTTCAGTTACTCTACTAAATTTTGAAGAATACCACTGAAAAGATTTCAGATTGGGTAGCATTTTGAGCTAAGATTTTTCAGATTAGGATGTCCAAATGGTAAATCTAAACAGATTTTGCAGAATCGTTGCTGTTGCCATGACAAAATACCCTGGCCAAAAAAAAAAAAAAAATTAGGAAAGACCTTTTTAAGGTCTTTACCATCTATTGTTAAGGGGAATTCAAGGCAGGAATTTCAAACAAAGCATTATGAGAAAAAAAAAAAAAAACAACAACAGAAAAAAAACTCCAAAAACGCCATTTAGTTCCTTTTGTGTTGGCAAGCTATGGCTCCACATGGTGTGCCCTTAAGAGTGCTTTTATTTATTTATTTATTTATTTATTTATTTATTTAAGATTTCTGTCTCTTCCCCACCGCCGCCTCCCCTTTCTCTCCCCCTCCCCCAATCAAGTCCCCCTCCCTCGTCAGCCCAAAGAGCAATCAGGGTTCCCTGCCCTGTGGGAAGTCCAAGGACCACCCACCTCCATCCAGGTCTAGTAAGGTGAGCATCCTCCAAACTACCTAGGCTCCCACAAAGCCAGTACGTGCAGTAGGATCAAAAACCCATTGCCATTGTTCTTGAGTTCTCAGTAATCCTCATTGTCCGCTATGTTCAGCGAGACCGGTTTTAACCCAGGCTTTTTCAGACCCAGGCCAGCTGGCCTTGGTGAGTTCCCGATTGAACATCCCCATTGTCTCAGTGTACGGGTGCACCTCTCGCGGTCCTGAGTTCCTTGCTCATGCTCTCTCTCCTTCTGCTCCTGATTTGGATCTTGAGATTTCAGTCCAGTGCTCCAATGTGGTGATTTTTATACCTAATAAGACTCCCTTGGAAAAATTATTTTTCCCTTGGTGAGTAGTTATCAATTGTCCATGACTTCTAGTTAGGTCTGTAGCTTTTCAGCTAGGGATGGGGGCTTGTGCCCACTTCCTCTCCCGGTGCTGGGACTCCAGCAGGTTTAGAGCTGCGCAGGCTCCTGTCTGTGCACGCTGTCATTGTCTCTGTGATTTCACAGGCGCGTCAATCCTGTTGTGTTTAGAAGGCCTTGTTTTCTTTCTGTCTTCCATCCTTATCGTGGTGGTTTGAATGATAATGGCCCTTTTGGGTTCATAGGGATTCTTGGCCTTGTTAGAGTAGGTGTGGCCTCGTCAGAGGAAGCTCTTCACTGGCGGCAGGCTTTGAACTGTTATGTGAACTTTTACTCTTTTGGCTTTTTGAGGGAGGCCCACCACCCGGCTCCTAAATAATCACACATGGAGGTATCCTCTTAGCTAAAAAGTCGTGGCCTCAGCTCGGCTTGTTTCTTGCCAGTTTTCCTTAACTTATATTATCCCCATCACCTTTCTCCTCTGGGCTTTTATATTTCTCTATTTCTTTATACCTTTCTTTACTCCTTTCTCTGTGGTTTGCTGTGTGTAGCTGGGTGGCTGATCCTTGATATCTCTCTCTTCTTATTCTCTTGCTCCTCTTTCTTTTTCCAAATTTCTCCTTCTATTTATATACTCTGCCTGTCAACCCCACCCGTCCTTGCTCCTGCCTCGCTATTGCTGTTTTAGACAGGCACAGTAACACAGCTCCATAGAGTTAAACAAATGCAGCACAAACAAAAAAAGTCACACACCCGAAAATAATATTCCCTAGCAGTGACCTCAGAGAAAGAGCCCACCATGTTAAGTTATAAATTTGTGAAAAGTAATTCAAGAACAGCTTTGGGCCTAGTGTGTCAGCACACACCTTTAATCTGAGCTCTCAGATGTCAGAGCCTGGTGGATCTCTAAGTTCAAGGCCAGCCTGTTCTACAAAGCCAGTTCCAAGACAGCAAAGCCAAGGCAGTGAGGCAAAACATCAGAAACAGAAAAATAGTGAAGATGTAGGTCTAGCCTCAGCAAGGCAGAATTTGAAAGCTTTGGCCATGTGGATCTGACTTTAGAGTCAAGGATACAAGAAATGGGCTACGGAATCCCCCTTCATGGCTAAGGAAAGCAGCTGAGGCTGGGCACGTGTCAGGGTGTCCCAGCGTGGGGGCGTAGAGAGGCCTTTGTGTGAAACTGTGAGGATGAAACCAGGATAACCTCAGGGACCCGAAATGTTGGAGATACAAGAGCCATGGAATGCCTACCTTAGAAACCACAGGCAGGTATATGTGATTTGAAATGGTCATTGTTTTTATTTTTTTTACACCAGTAGAAAGAAAAATTGACCTCCTGAATCAGTTCTCAATGTCAAAATCACATGCACATACACACACAGACACACACACACACACACACGTAGACACACACACACACACAGTCTTTCTATGTTACCTAAAATGCAAAGCAAAGTAAGTCTTATAGGAAATCAAAGCACTGGCACACAGGGCTCGTTTCTAATTTTGACATTTACATCGAAATAGAGATTAACTTTAAATACTTCAAATGATTCCCCCCCTGAAAGTCAGAGTCTGTTTCTCCCTTTCACAAGCATACACCACCATCTTCTTCTTAAATAGCTCTTTCAGCTTCCTGGAAGAGGCTATGCTTAGTACGAAACAGATTGTCTTTTAAATAAAAATTATGGTAAGTGGTTTGATGGGAAAAAAAATCTCCTAGTTAGTAACTATATTAAAGGAGGGACCTTGTGATATGTAACTATTACATATCATGTAATTAACATCATCATTTATGAAAAAAGTAAAATGATCTGACATCAGTGGCATTTTAGGAACTTTGCTTTGTAGCAAGGTTAATGAACTACTACAGTATCTATCTGTTGCCAAGAATCGTTTTTGAGATATTAGCTAAACATGAGTTTTCTGGATCCCTGAGAAGAGACGTGGGGTTTTGTATATTAAATAGAAGCCCATATAGGCCTTATGAATAAGGACATTTGGGAGAGTAAGTATATGGGAAATACAACTAAAATGTTTGTTAACTGATTAATTGAGACATAAGTTAACTTGTGGGTATTCAAGTGTTTAATTAGTAATGTTCAGGCTCGGTATTTGTATTGAGTCTTCAGGGAAATTCAAGCAGAAGACATCTGCACTGGCACATACCGTCAGTTAAGTGTGAAAAAGTAAAATGTGCTGAGTTTATTACATAATTGAATTAATATAACTCCTTTCCATTGGAAAATAGGGTCTGTCGGAAATGGAAGCGTTGCTATTCAGAATACACAACCAAGGAACTTATTATTTTTAGTATTTTTAATGAGCATGTCCCAACTGCCCTGAGAGCAGAACCAGTGAAGGAGACTTGCGGGACTCACAGACTCTTGACAGAGGTCAAATTGAATAGATAGAGTGAACGGTAATACCCAATATTTGCCCAATTTTTAAAAATATACTTTATTATTTGAAAATTTTGTGCGACATAATTTTTATTGTATTCACCTCCTTACTTCTTCCTTAACCCCTCTTGCTTCTCTATCCCCCAACTTGATGTTCCTTTTATTTATTTATTTTTTTTAATAACTACCAGAGTCTAATTTGTGCTGACTGTATCCTTGGGGTTGGGTCATCTGCTGGAGCATGTTTACCTACCAGAGGGTACACACTCAATAAAACTCTTCTGGAAGCCATTATTATCACATCATTAGGAGAGGGTACTTGTGAAGTCATTCCTCCTCCACGCTGGAATGATGAATGGCTTGAACTCGTTAAGGTCTTATGCAGGCATCCACAGCTCTTGTGAGTTCACTAGTCTGGTGGTTCCATCACACTCAGAAGACACTGTTTCATCCCACTGTTTCTCACCCTCTGGCTCTTACAGTCTTCCTGCTCCCTCTTCTGGAAGGTGCCCGACCTTGGGAATGGAGTGGGGTAGTATAGATGTCCCTCATGGGGTAAACACCTAAATTACACTAACTATCATTCAATGCACAAACAAAAACAAAAACAAAAATCTTTTCTCTGTTGAGCTTTGAGAGCTGCCCTGGTCTATGAGTAGAGAGCTACAAACTTATGTAACCATTCAATACTATGTCCATTTAGTAGAATAACCATGTTAGGTTCTCTCCTGAGAACTGTGAATTTCTCAGTTGTGGAACGTGGGGCATAATTGCAGTACCAAGCATGTAGCATATGTTTCCTGTCGAGTGGGCCTCAGATCCAATCAGGAAGCAGTTGATTCCTTCCATAGCATTCAGACTATTGTTTCTCTCATTGGCACGACTTTGCCGTGCCTGTCATTTTGTAGTTCATGGTACTCACAAGAAGCTGAGACTGTTGATAATTCCCCCAACTCCCAGAAGCCTACAAAGTATCTCCTAGTGTCATAAAGCTGACTAGCAGGAAGGAAGCTTTCTGGTCAGTATCAACGTGATTTCGCCATGTGCCATGACCAGTGTGTGTGCTGTGTCAACAGCAATAAGGTCTTCTTATTAAGCCTGGGTGGACAATTGAGAGCAATGACAATAGCTTTTATTGCTTTGGGGCCTCTGGGATAGCACTGATCAACAGCTCAAGGGGAGATATCCCACACCTGCACTGCTCAATTTTCAATAAACTTTCACAATCAGAGCTCACTCCTATGTGAATCAACTGAGTGGGCCAAATGGAAGATTTGAGACTTCTCTGTTTAAACTGTCTCCCCAGGCAATGTGGTTAGCACAGAGGTCTCGTGAATTTCTATGTATTGGTTGCAAATGAATCAGAAACATGTGGGCTACATATATTCATATGTCAAAATAGTGGAAAGATACTTGGAAAATATAGTTAATGCCAATATTTAAATGTTTTAAAAATAGTCTGTGGTGTTTTCATAAAACAAAACATTTCTATTCTGTCAGCACTCTAATTTCAATGTATTTATAGAAGGCTTATTTAGCCTTAAGCCCAACTTAACAGGAAGGATCATCTTGCAGATACCACGATTTTTGCTAAGTCACGAACTCAGACGTGGCTGGTCTACCACTCTCAGTCACACACCCTTCAGTACTCTTGGATGGAAATTACTTTTCTAAATTGTAAGAATTTCACAAGAGCAAGTGATACAAAATCAACTCTCTTGGTCCAGTTTCTTCTGCCCATGTGTGAATGGGTGTGCAGTCCCAGACAAAGGCGACTCTCCCATTTCCCTGTGCAGACTAATACTAGCCATGGTGTGTTAATACATGCTTTTACAAAATTAAATGGACGCAAAGCAATTTAGAGAATTTGAATATTTATTCATTTGACAAGGGAACTTAAGAAATTTCAGCTTCGTGTTGGAAAGTGAAGTACAGATCCATTTAACACAGACACTGACTTTTAAGTGTGTAAAATTAAAATGTCATTTAATCAGTGTAAAGTCTTAGGAGACTTTTTGTGGACTACAGAGATCAGGATTAGATTTGTTATATGCCACTGCTGCACAGTCATTCTTCAGAATGTCCAAATTTGCAAACTGCTAAACTAGACTCGAGGGAGTGTCAAAGGACACTTATGATGCCGAGATTCTAGTAACTACAGCCTTCTGCTTTTCCAGATACCCAAGAAATCACCCTGGAAACAGATGCAGAATGTGTCGTGGGTTCACCCCAGGGTACAAGCAACCTTTCTTTCCTTCGTTCTTTGTATCTTGACTTTCATAACTTTGACGCTTATTTCAGTATGTTCTTGGTTCAACTTCTGAGGCATCAGTGAAGTTCTACCTTAGAGAGGTGATTTGTTAAAGGAGTATAAGGTAAGAAAAATATATATTCCACATGACTCCAAAAGTCCAATTCACATGGGCAAGAAATTCTGCCGAATTTAGATAAGCTTGTGTTTTTGCAGTGCCATCTCTAGTAAAAATAAATTTCAAAACAAAGAAACTTTTTACAGGTGGTATCATCATTGTTTTATCAAATACAATAAAAATAATTCATTCGAAAAACCAAAGTCAGTTCATGAAAACAGACACTAAGTCAAGACTGCCAGAGTATCATGAAGCAGAACACCAGGAGAGCATGAAAGATGACAGAAATCATCTGGAGCTGGTGACTCGAGGGAGGCCATTTAGTCATGAGGTGTCTCTAACACTGTGGGTCCCCAGACTGCCCTATTTAGAAGCTCTTGTGTTGACCTATGCGGAAGTGTCATCCTAATATTCCTAAGTCTTAGTTCCCTGCTGTTGAAGAGTAAAGTGACAATGACAATGACGAAAATGACAACCCCAAACGCCAGAGGCCAGCAGTAGGCATCTTCTAACTAATCCTTTTATTTGTTGGTTGCTATTGAGCGAACAAATGCTGTCTGTCCTGTGTTTTCAGACAAGTGTTATGTTCTTGTTCACATAAACAGCAAGCTACACCAAGGGCTTCCTTTGGAAGTAGACGCCATCTAATAGAGACGTGCAGTGGAGTGGTTTGTGAGTGTCAGCCGCTGTCGCCGACAAGGACAGTGAGGCAAGTCACCTGGAAAGCATGGAAGACTAACGAGAAGCTACATAAAAGAGAATTACATTTATATTCACTAGGTGGTAATTTGTATGAGTATGTACTCTAATGAGGCCATAATGAAATCAAGGAGAACCAGTATGCTGGTCAACTTGCTAAGGCAGCCACACAAAGGAGAAGACAAAGCCAGACCAAGCCAGTATCTATTGATCAGGCATGCTAATGGAATCCGCTGGTTCCATGTCGGTTCTGGCAGAAGAGTTCACCCACCCTCAAAGCTCCAAAACCATTCCTTTTAGACCTATTGCAAATTCTGGGTCAGCCAGAATCCTCAACTATTACAAGATTTTGCTGACTCAGATTTTGGAAGGGGGCAATATAAAGCTACCTTAATAAAAGCTTAAACTGGAACCATCCCAATAGATCGAAAAAGAATAACAACAAAAAGACTCAAGAAACAACAAAAATAACACAAAAATAAAAGAATGGAAGGCTTGATGTAGAACAGATATTAAATGCATGGTGTCATATGAACTCTAGCAAAGAAAATTTGTTTTGACAGTTCCCAAAGTTAGATTGATTAGAAGAGTTCTGGAACATAGCCAAGGTCCCTGAAAACCATGGGAAATAATTTCAAAGGAAAGGGGAAACTGGGATCCTTTCTCCCTCTGTACTTAAAAATATTATAATATAACAAGAGACCAGAGTTTCTGGAGAGTTGCCATGTATTCCAGGGAAGACAAAACAACACACAATACATGTAATTCAAACAAATCAATTCAAACCAGATCAGCTAATGTTCCATTGTCAATGTCAAGCAATCGAATGACCCAAGAAATGACCAATACAAAGTAATTTCTCGGGTTTGCCCTTTCCTTCTGTGTATAAATGAGTGTGGAATTGTTTTTGTAACACCTACACAGGAAGCCCCCATCCTTACCTCCTTTCTTCCTTTCCACCAGAGATATTAGACAGAAAGAGAAGCATATGACTCCTGTGACAACTCACATGGATGCTCATGGCCCTTAGAACAGTAAGACAAATCACTGTATAAATTTTACTAATCTTGTTTTGGTGATTAAAGGAGCTACTTTATCATGAGCTATCCCAAGTTCTAGGAGATAGCCATGCAAGCAGGTTCTCCAAATTACTTCTGAAGCCTCTCCAGAGTTCTGACTTGGTGAGGTTGAGATTAGACCTTTTGGTCTGCCTTGGGTATACCTCGTGTAGTGGGCTCCCAGGTGACAGTTGAGGAAAGACTGCTTTACATGCACTATCCTATTCACCCTCTGTGTCTTGGGAAGGTAAAACCTCTGATGTAAGCAGACTATAACAGTACAAGGCATGAACACAGGGGGTCTGTCTTTCTTGATTTCTATTTCTCCCTTTATGGCTTTAGTACAGAAGATTAGCCTTACTCTTTCATCCATGGCAGGGGTTGGAAACAAAGGATTTCCCCTTCTTTATCTGTAGCTCCATGTTTTATGGATGCTGGTTTGTTGTATTTTTTTCCGTACTTGTTGGCTCTATCTTTACCTAGAAGTCCCGCCTTGCTCTATTATTCTGCCCTGCCAGAGGCCCAAAGCAGCTTCTTTATGTCCCGTTTTCTTTTCTATCAGGTTCAGTGTTGTAATATTTATATTGAGGTCTTTAATCCATTTGGACTTGAGTTTCATGCATGGCAATAGATAGGGATCTATTTTCATTCTTTTACATGTTGACATCCAGTTACACTCACATGATTTGTTGAAGATGCTTTCTTTTTTCCATGGTAGAATTTTAGCTTCTTTGTTAAAAATCAGGTGGTCATAGGTGTGAGGACTAATATCTGGGTCTGCAATTCGATTCCGTTGGTCAATGTCTCTGTTTTTATGCCAATACCTAGCTGTTTTCATTACTGTAGCTCTGTAATAGAGCTTGATGTCAGAGATGCTGATGCCTCCGGAAGTTCCTTTATTGTACAGGATTGTTTTGGCTATCCTGGGGTTTTTATTTTTCCATACAAAGTTAGTTATTCTTTCAAGGTCTTTGAAACATTGTGTTGGGATTTTGATGAGGATTTCATTGAATCTATAGATTGCTATTGGTAGGATTGCCATTTTTTCTATGTTCATCCTTCCTATCCAAGAGCACGGGAGATCTTTTCATTTTTCTGGTATCCTCTTCAGTTTCTTTCTTCAGCGACTTAAAGTTCTTGTCAAATAAGTCTTTCAATTCCTTGGTTAGTGTTACCCTAAGATATTTCATGTTACTTGTGGCTATTGTGAAAAGTGATGCTTCTCTGATTTCCCTCTTAGCTTCATTATCATTTGTGTATAGGAGGGCTACTGATTTTTATTTTTGAGTTGATCTTGTATCCTGTCACATCACTGAAGGTGTTTATCAGCTGTAGGAGTTCTCTGGTAGAGTTTTTGGTGTCACTTATTTACACTATCATATCATCTGCAAATAATGAAAGTTTGACTTCTTCCTTTCCAATTTTAATCCCCTTCATCTCCTTTTGTTGTCTTATTGCTATTGCTAAAACTTCAAGAACTATGTTGAAGAGAGATGGAGGAGTGGACAGCCTTGTCTTGTTTCTGATTTTAGTGGAATCGCTTTGATCTTGACTATTGGCTTGCTATATAATTTCTTTTATTATATTTAGATATGTTCTTTGTAACCCTGATATCTACAAGACATTTATCATGAAAAGGTATTGGATTTTGTCAAATGCTTTTTCAGCATCTAATGAAATGATCATATGGTTTTATCTTTCAGTTTATTTATATGATGGATTACATTGATAGATTTTCCTATGTTGAACCAGCCCTGCATCTCTGGGATGAAGCCTACTTGATCGTGATGAATGACTTTTTTACATGTGTCCTTGGATTTGGTTTGCCAGTATTTAATTGAGAATTTTTGCATTCATGTTCATAAGTGAGATTTGTCTGTAATTCTCTTTCTTTGTTGAGTCTTTGTGTGGTTTTTAGTATCAGGCTAACTGTAGCCTCATAAAAAGAGTTTGGCAATGTTTCCTCTGTTTCTGTTATGTGGAACACGTTAAGGAGTGTTCTTGGAGGTTCTGGTAGAATTCTGCACTAAAACAATCTGGCCCTGGGTTTTATTTTTTTGGTTGGGAGGTTTTGATGACAGCTTCTATTTCCTCACAGCTTATAGGTCTCTTTAATTTGCTCACCTGGTCTTGATTTAATTTTGGTATATGGTATCTATCTAAAAAAATTGTCCATTTCTTTAACATTTTCCAATTTTGTGAAGTATGGGTTTTTGTAGTAAGACCTAATGATTCTCTGAATTTCCTCCATGTCTGTTGTTATGTCCCCCTTTTCATTCCTGATTTTGTTAATTTGGATGTTATCTCTCTGCCTTTAGATTAGTTTGGATAAGGTTTATCAATCTTGTTGATTTTCTCAAAGAACCAGCTCTTAGTTTCATTGACTCTTTGTATTGTTTTCTTTGTTTCTATTTTGTTGATTTCAGCCATCAATTTGATTATTTCCTGTCTTCTACTCCTCCTGGGTGAGTCTGCTTCTTTTTGTTCTAGAGCTTTCAGGTATGCTGTTAAGTCACATGTGAGCTTTCTCCATTTTCTTAATGTGGGCACTTAGTGCTAGGAACTTTCCTCTTAACACTGCTTTCATAGTCTTCCATAGGTTTGGATATGTTGTGCCTTTATTTGTGAATTTCGTTGAATTCAAGGAAGACTTTAATTTCTTTCTTTCTTTCTTTCTTTCTTCCTTGCCCCAGGCATGGTTCAGTAGTCTTCATTGCATGGGCACAGGATACCACTTCCTAAATATAATCCCAGTAGCACAGACATTAAGAGCAACAGAAAATAAATGGGACCTCCTGAAACTGAGAAGCTTCTGTAAAGCAAAAGACACAGTCAATAAGACAAAAAGGCAGCCTACTGAATAGAAAAAAATCTTCACCAACCCCACATCAGACAAAGGACTGATCGCCAAAATACATAAAGAACTCAAGAAATTAGACAGTAAAATTCTAAATAACCCAATTAAAAAGTTAGGTACTGAACTAAACAGAGAATTCTCAACAGAAGAAATTCAAATGGCCAAAAGATACTTAAAGAAATGTTCAACTTCCTTAGCTATCATGGAAATGCAAGTTAGAACAACTCTGAGATACCATCTTACACATGTCAAAATGGTTAAGATCAAAAAACACTAATGATAGCTTATGCTGGAAAGGATGTGGAGTAAGAACACTCATCCATTGCTGGTGGGAATGCAAACTTGTACAACCACTTTGGAAATCAGTATGGTGATTTCTAAGGAAATTGGATATCACCCTGCCTCAGGATCCAGCAATACTACTCTTGGGAATATACCCAAAAGATGCTCAATCATATTACAAAAACATTTGTTCAACTATGTTCAGAGCAGCATTATTTGTAATAGCTAGAACCTGGAAACAACCTAGATGCCCTTCAACTGAAGAATGGATATAGAAAGTGTGACACAGTTGCACATTAGAGTACTACTCAGTGGTAAAAAGCAATGATATCTTGAATTTTGCATGCAAATGGATGGAATTAGAAAACACTTTCCTAAGTGAGGTAACTCAGACCCCAAAGTTGAATATGGTATGTACTCACTCATAAGTGGATACTAGATACTAGCTATAAACAAAGGACATTGAGCCTATAGTTTATGATCCTAGAGAAGCTAATTAATAAGGTAAACCCAAAGAAAAACATATATAGACCCACTTGGGAATTGGAAACAGAGAAGATCACCTGACAAAATTAGGAGCATGGGGGCAAGGGGGGAAGGGAGGAAGGGGAAGAAGAGGGGAGAAGGGGAGGGTTGAGGAGAACTTGAGGGAATGGGATAGTCAAGATGGAGGAAGGACAGATATGAGAGCAAGGAAAGAGATACCTTGATTGAGGGAACTATTATTGGGTTAGCAAGAAACCTGGCTCTAGAAAAATTCCAGGAATCCACAAGAATGACCCCAGCTAAGACGCTAAGCAATAGAGGAGAGGGTGTCTGAACTGGCCTTACCCTGTAGTCAGACTAATGAATATCTTAAATATCACCATAGAACCTTCGTCCAACAACAGATGGAAACAGAGTCAGAATCCCACATTGGAGCACTGGACTGAGTTCCCAAGGTCCAGTTGAAGCGTAGAGGGAATAAGAATATGAGCATGGGATAAAACCGGACTCTCTGAATATGGCGGACAATGAGGGCTGCTGAGAAGCCAAGGACAATGGCACTGGGTTTTGATCCTACTTCATGTTCTGGCTTTGTGGGAGCCTAGCCAGTTTGGATGTTCACCTTCCTAGACCAGGATGGAGCGGGGAGGACTTTGGACTTTCCACAGGGCAGGGAACCCTGACTGCCCTTCAGACTGGAGA
>NW_026068055.1:797694-819552 GCF_014885135.2 Alexandromys fortis | reverse complement strand
ACAGGGTTTCTCTGTAGCTTTGGAGCCTGTCCTGGCACTAGCTCTTGTAGACCAGGCTGGCCTCGAACTCACAGAGATCCGCCTGCCTCTGCCTCCCGAGTGCTGGGATTAAAGGCGTGCGCCACCAACCGCCCGGCTGCCGTATCCTATCTTAAGTGTTTTGTTAATGTGCTTTATTGCCTTCATCTTGGTTACAAATGTGCTAAAAAGAGAGGCCATGAGTCACATTTTAATGATTTTGTGACCACGAACATGCTCTTCAGAGCCTTGCTAAATACCATGGGAAAATTATTAAATCCTCCATTCTGTGCTAGAAACACTAATGTGTGCTTTACATCTGCAGTGAACATTGAGGGTGATCTCTCAGCCTCTATCACAGACTCTTACTTTATGCAAAAACAAAGGAATGACTTCAGAATGCTAACATCATTGTAGAGATGGATTATGACAAGAAGACTTAAGCCAATTAGAGTACTGCATTCACACAAGCAGGCTTTAGATTATGGTTGAATTTGAGTCTTAATCTGGTCAGCCAAGTTTAAGGGAGTGAGGTGACAATTTGAAACTTCTACCTACCCTTTCCAACCTTCTCCCCCAAATTATGAAATTATTGTAGGAGTAGCAGGAAAACAATTTAAAGGTAGAATAGAAAACCTAGAATTATTAGCATATAATTTGCTCTAAATATTCCCCCCACAACATTTACCCTAACACATAACTGTGTGTTGGAGATGAATGTCATAACCCAAACTATTTCCCCAGTGGCATTACATTAAAAAAAACTTAGGCTATAACATCACCCAGATAAAAATTCCTCCTATAGAACTCCCTAAAATTAAGTGATCCTTTACCAAACCATATCCTATTAAGGAAGGTACTGACACTATCACTAATACTGTATATAAATTATTGAAGGAAGATATTATTAAACCCACACAGTCTTTCAACTTCATTATCCCTCTTTTGTCAGTAAAGAAGTCAAATGGTCAGTGGAGATTCACAGTAGACTATAGGAAAATTAATCAGATTTAAATGCTAGGAAATGTACCTGATGTAGAAGATATATTCTTAAAGATTAGGAAATACAACCCCAAATTTTTGATACCATGGACTTATCAGACATGTTCTTTAGCATACCACTCCTCAAGGATGCTAAGGACATTACTACTTTTAGCTGGAATATTAAACAATACAGATTCAAAAGAGTGCCTCAAGGCTATAAGAATAACCCAGTCATTGACTATGTGATACTAAGATGGTCATTGGAAAAGTTACCCAAGTAAGATTATCAACTTTGAAGATATATATATGATATTTTGATTTCATGATACAATAAAGGACACTGCTAAAATTATATGGAGATAGCAATTGGTATTGTGGTTCATGATGGCTGGACTATTAATAAACACAAGGTGAAAGGTCCAGATAGCTCAACAAAATGTCTAGGTATGTTATGGGCATCTGAAGGACCCAAGGTCCCAGGTAGTGTATTGCCCAAGATTTTATATATCTCCACCCAGAGATGAAAATCAGATGCAACACCTAATTGGTATGTTTGTATATAATGGAGGAACCACATACCACATTTACAGATTATTATGATACCCCTCTGTGGTGTTACAAAGAAGGCAACTGATTTCCAGTGGGAACAGGAAAAAAGAAAAGCTTTTGAGACAACTTGTAAGTTCATCTATGTGAATGTATCCATGACCAATATTGAAATAATTGATATATTGATTATGGATAGTTTATTGGATATACCAATTATATAATTATATGAATATAATTTATGAATATACATTTATTGGTGAATATGGCAACTGGGAACTTGTCGTAAAGTGAAAGGGACTCCACTAACATTTGCCCATTGTCTTTTATTGCAAAAGCATCCCATATCCAGAGAATAAATAGTCTCTCTTTGAGAAACAAATTTGGACATTTTATGAGGCATGCAGAACCCTACACTCAGTCATTGCCAACCACGTTATAGTCATAAGTGAGTCTATTTTAATGATGGATTGGATCTAATCAATGGCAGAGTCCTCAGACTTAGTCACGAAAGGAAAGGTATTACAGTAAAAATGGTACCTATATTAGTTTCTTTTGTGCCTAGGATGTGGTAGCAAAAGAATCTGTGAATTCAAACTCTGAGGAATAGATCCTCTTTGGGGGATGGGTTGAGTGATAGGGATGGGGATTATAGGCAACTGATTTATTAGACTGTGGGACCAATAGAATGGTCACAGCATTTGACCATTGGATGGTTTATTGATGGATCATCAGTCATTGATGGAGCCAAAACTAAATGGAAAGCGGCAGCCTATAGACTGGGGCATGGAATGAATTACTGAGGAAAGAACCACGGTGGTTCCTTCTGCACAACATGCTGAAGTGATAGCAGCATTATTGACTGTAAGATAAAAGCTAAGGAAGGCAAGAGGAAAATTTGTATCTTTTCCAATTCATGGTGTGTGTGAAAAACCATTAACAGGCAGATAAATGGCAAAGATATTTGGTTAAGGTAAGCATGGATGGAAATGGCAAAACTTAACAAAGACATTAAAGTTTATGTCTCTTGTATACACAGGCAAGACAGAAAACATTTAAAAATAACAAAATAGTGGACAAATTTCACATCATGTTGAGTTAAGACTAGAACATTAAAACTTCCCAGGGAACAAATTCACAATAAATATGCAAGGATGAGAGATCACACAATTCATAAACTTGAAAGCCTATCCACAACACTAAAAAGTAAGGGGAAATGGAAAACTAAATTAAACCAGGACAACCCTCAAAAAATAAATATTAAAAGGAACCTAGACTGGAAAATTAAGAAACTTGAGAATATTATATAGTTAGTAAGGAAGAAATCCTAGGATTACACAAAATAGTGGGACATACAGACACACATGCTTTATTCTAATGATTTGATAAAAGGAATCTGAACGTATCCTGGCAGGCCTGTAAACAGGCCATCAGAAACTGCCACTTTTGTCTAGCACCTAAACTAGATTCAGACATGGAGTCCCATCTGTAGCATGGTCTCTCAAACAATTTAATTATGAACTACAAATATATTTCATTGAATCCTTGAATATTCACAGGGGCCTGTATGCCTGCACCTTTGCAGTTTTAAGCACAGGGTTTGGATTAGTCAAAGAAAGCCATAGATCAGACCAGTTGGCAACAGTATACACACTCTGGTATTGGCTAGACAGATGTGACTGCCCAATAATTATTGAGTCAGATCAAAGAACATACTTTATATTATTTAAAGTTCAGAGATGGTCCCAGACTACAGACATAAAATGGAACTTCCACTTAGCATATCACCCAACAGCAGTTGGCAATATAAAAAGATGGAATTGAATACTTAAAACCAAGTTGCTACAACTCAAAAATACCTTCTTGAAAAGGGCTATCAAAGTTGCATGCTATGAGTTGAATACTAGACTAAGATTGACTAGATCTTCTTCATTAGAAAAAGCTATTAAAAAAAGCTATTAAATCAGACTTAGAGTTAGAAAAACCACCGGATATTTCCAGACCATGCAGAATAATTCCCCATAAATGTGTTTACATGGACAGAACTATTTAAGACTTAAAGGAGACAGAAGTTGTGGCACTCGGAACAGGCAATACAATCTGGACCACAGATGAGGGGGAAATCTGAACCTTAGAAAATTAGACGGTCTATCAGCATAATGTGTCTAGGGCTAATTCAATGTATTGGATTTGCACTTTTTTATGGATAGTAATTGTCTTAGGACTTCTTTACTCAGCACCGGAGCTAACTGGGAATTATACCTTTTGTCCAGACAGGGGGGCGGGAAGAGCACATGGCAAGGCAGAGCCATAACAAATTATACACTATGCCCCATAGAAACTTTGACCCAAAAATAAAAGAGAGCACAAGATGAAACAACACATTGATATTGACCTGCTGAGATGCCTCCTGCTGAGTTCTGTAAGTTTAAAATTATCTAACAAGTTAAGTTCAGGTTCTTTGGTGATGCCGTTGTTTGCTTTACCATCAACAAGACCATTCAGGTCATCACAGTTTGAGACATGATCAAGTTTGTCAACAACCATGTCTACAGTAACAGGAACCATGAAAGAAGCAACCGTGATACCAACAGCTTAAACAACAAATAAACCAAGAATAAAAAGAATATTGGTGACTTAGCCTACTACACCCTGGATGAATTCCTACCAAAATACTGGAACCATGAACACTTCTTTCTAAGCCTCACATATGCTAGGAAACCATTCTATGTCTAATATGCTCATTATGAAGCTATTGGGAATATAGTATGGTATAGCCATTGTAATGAATGTAGAAAGGCTAATGTCCATTTTGTGCCAATTCTTGAGAGCCATACTCACCAATGACCAAGAGGAAGCTGAAAACACCCATTTTAAGGAAAGAAACCCATTGAAATGCCATTTAACACAGATTTGGAGAAATATCACAGCAGCATCAGCCTTCTACAACTTTCACAGGGGAGAAATACCTTTTAAATCATCCTTTCACCTTACAATGAAGAACAAAGAGAGAATACGATTTGAGATGCTAGCCATGGAAGACTCCATGTTTGACTGTGAAATAGCAGCAAGCACAAAACTTTTCTCAGCATTCTTCACCCCATACATATGGCAGATGAACCCTGTAGTTAGCTATCAATACAGTAAAATGACTGGGATTGCAAATGAAAATGTATACTGTATTCACATTGGGACTGGAATGAGGAACCCAGTTACTGGACTGAGAGATATCAACATCAACCACAACAAACCCATGTGAACCCATGATTTCAAAGAACCATATTTTACCCAGACACCGATAGGAGAACACCATGGACGAATTTTTTCTCTTGGAATACGATAACTTCACCTTACAGATTCAAATGTGCATTCACCTTTTTGACTATAACCACCCTGCTATGGTAAGATGAATTATGGAATAACCACCTGACAAGGAAGGCAGGAAGTGATTTATTTTCACCTATTAATGACTGTCTGGAAATTGCAGCACTGGGGATATAACATTACAGATTTCCTTTAATTTTGACTGAACTGCTGCCACAACCCTTTGTATCTTATGATATTGAAGGCCCACCCCCTGAGAAGAACCCATGCAGCCAATCCAAGCCCTGTTTATGCATGATGTTCTGCAGAACTCAGATTATACCATATCACAGCCATCCCTATTTTGTGCAGACATGGCCTATATACCATCACAATTTTTGATGCAATAGGTCTCAACTCCTATAATCAAATCTCTGGGATGGTTGCCAGACAATATCAATTAGACTAATGTACTGGCTAATGTCACCTCGTACATATGGGATAACTTCTCAATGCAATCACCAAATTCACACTGGCCTTGTGAGGGCAAGTCTATTCAAATTTCCTCTCAGTTCATCAATGGCTTCAACTTCAACTGGACCACCACTTCACAGGTTTAATATACCATGGACAAAACAAAAATGGTGGAAGAGATAATAGAGTAACCTAACTGACTTACCAGTCTTTTTATACACCGCTCTCAGAAGCTCTATAATATGATAGTCATATTTATTTGATATATTTAAAAGGAGAATTATAAAACCCAAGGAACAATGGACTCCACTAATTATTAATCATACACTAAAGCCCACTTTTAAAACCAAAAACTACTTGACAAATGGGGAATAATTTTTGGAGCTGTGATACCATACATAAACTCTATGACAATAAAACATTAGACTTCCCAATTCCTCTGGATATACACACCAGGAAAACACTTGTTTCCAACCAGAATATGGAACATTATTTCACAGTCTGTTGAAATTCCAACCTGGACTTATACTGGCTATCAAATTTATTTTATCAACCAACCCAAGAGTAGATATAATATAAATTGCAACCAAAGGATGCCCTAGATCCCGTGACTTCTTTGTGCCAAAGGATCACATGAAAATTCAGACCATAGAAACTTGCATTGGTAGAAACTGCAGGTATGGATCTTTCCTAACTGGAACCCTAAAATCATACACACCCCCAGGACTTCCCTATTATTTCTAGGTGATTCTTCCACTATCACAGCTCAAGGAATAAGCTCTGGAGACTTTGTGGCCCATAGCCCATACTTACATATCACATACAGAAACTGCGCAAAGGACCCTGATTTGATGAGGTGTATGTCTTTCTTATAACATGGAAATTCTGTGGAATCAGAGAAAGCAGCCTAACACCATGCATCATTGATAGAGGATGATAGGACAAAAACAACAAATTCTTCACAACCCACTTTAAGGCAACATTTGTCAGTCTCCTACTTTTACACTAATGGTTATAGGAGAGTCCCTGGTGATGCATGACCTTAGCATTCCTACAAGGCTTATAATCACACCTAGTATCCAAAATATCTTACTCGGCTTCAGCCTCAAATCATGACTCCCACCTCAAGAACTCTCTCCGAGCCTGAATTTAGGAGAATACCAGTCTGCTCCTACTCTTCAGGAAACCAGTTTGTTGGCTCCTTACTTGGAGTTGGCATAACATTTTCTATTCTTTTGTACATCAATACAGATGTAGCAGACATTAGAAATACCCACATAACAAGAGACATTGGCTATTAATACCTTGTTTGATGGAGTAGCTCTTACTGACAAACTGATCATGGTCCTCCCTCTGGAAATAAATCTATTAAAACAGCCATTGGCAGATATTAACGAATATACAGTTGAAAATTAAAGACTAGCTATAGCCAGCTAAATCTCTCACAATCACCTGCTACAACTTATTTAGGGGAACAGACAAAGAGAAGAATATATCCAAGTAAGACTTGCTTTTCAAAGTCTCAATTATTTTCTACAGGATTTGGAACAGAAATGGAGGTCTACAAGACTCTACTGGACCCAAGGCAAAGCTTTGGTGTGAGCATGGATTCTGCAAAATACCTTGACTCTTAGTCTATATGGACAAGTCTTTTCTATAAACTAGTTGGACTAATACAGAGGATGTATACTACTTAGAAGAACACACCACCTCACTTGGGGCCAACACCTTTGTGACCACTCACTTTCTGTCCAATAAGATTCAAATATTAGAACTGACAACTGACCCTTTTCATCTTTGCAAATTTACTCATAGACCTTGGCAACAGAGTCTTTCCTGGGTGCTCCCTGAAGGCCTTCAATCTCACAGTTAACATCTATAATATCACCATGGATACCTTATACCCCACTCATTATTCTGCAGAACCTGATTGTGTGGCTATAGACAATGCTACTAGAGATAAAAGCTCATTTCTCAGGACAAGTAAACATGTCCAAAATTTCTAACCTAATGTTTTCCAGAGATATGTTTTTGACTAAGGTTTCCTATACAATGAAAACAGAGATGACTTGCTAAAAAAAAGGGGGGGGGACAATGTTATGGGACAATGGTCTGTAACTTGTCACTTGTATTTTAAATAAACACTGATAGGCCAGTAGCCAGGCAGGAAGTATAGGTGGGGCAACCAGGCAGGAAGTAGAGGTGGGGCAACAAGAATTCTGGGAAGAGGGAAGTTGCAGTCTTCAGCTGTCACCCATACACAAAGGAAGCCAGATATAGAGTAAGCAAGATGTGACTGCTTCACTGAAAAAGGTACCAAGCCACATGGCTAACACAGACAAGAATTATGAGCTAATATAAGTTATAAGAGTTAATAAGAAACCTGAGCTAATAGACCAATCAGTTTATAATTTTAATAAAAGAAAGACCAGGAAAGCCATTATTGACATTTCTATAGTCTTCTCCTTTAATATGTCACAATTACAGTCAATGGGTTATGAAGTTATTAGTGATATAGAGACCCTGGGAGGACAAATAGACAGAATTTAACATTTACTAGCTATATTTGAAGTAAACACTATTACCTATAACCATAATGTTAGCAAGCTTAAAAAAATGTTCTTAATGTGATGTGATTGGTAGGATATTTAGATTTGACTATACTTGCTTCCCCACCTTATTCCACTGGATAAATGATGACAGAGGTTACAAAATATTCCCACACTATTACAGAATTATGTATAATAAAGTGTTATTTATTTAGGGGTAGACTTACAAATCACAGTCCTAGATCACAGTCCTCTGCACATACAGGGAACAGGAACAGAATCTAGCAGCTGGAAGTGAGAGCCAGAAGCAAGAGAGCTAGTGCACACTTTACAGCTGCATTCATAATATAAGAGACTACACCCAAGTAGGCTGGTATCTTAAAGACTGTTGGCTGAAGGAGCTGCCACAGCATCTCCCCCTTTTGTTTAAATAAAAGAGTTCCAAACCCAATACAAAGCTATGTACACTAGAAACAGATATCAAGTATAAATAATAAAATTACAACCAGCATAAGCAATATTAAGCAATGAGCATATCCTAATTTTTTAGTAAACATTCTATCCTAAGAAGTCTAAGTCTTGTATTGGAAATGGCGTGGCTAGATCATAGGAGGATGATAACTATGTCTATCTAATCTTCAACCCCATTGAAGGCCTGAGAAGGGAGATAATATTACTTGTTTAAGCAGGAAGTGCAATCAAGCAGCTTCTGAAATATGCAACAAATGACAGAGACACCTGGCTGCCTGAACAATCACCCAAAGTCTCATTTGCAAAGTTAGAGCAACCAACTTAGGCTAAGGCCTAGAGTAATGGACAGACCATTTTCAGAGGCAAGAAAAATTTCAGAACCATCTTACCCTGTCTTGGCAAGGTTTGGCCGTCTTTTTTTCTTGTATTCCAATTGTCCAGGATGACCAATGCAACTCTTATAAAAGGAAGCATTTAATTAGGGTTCTGCTTAGATATTAATAGGGTTATTCCATGATCATCATAGTGGGAACCAGACAGGCATGGTACTGGAACAGTAGCTGAGAACTTTACATCCTGATTTACAGGCAGCAGGGGGAGAGAGAGAGAGAAAGAGAGAGACTGTGCTTGAGTGCTTGGCTGTGGCTTTTGAAGCCTCAAATCCCACTTCAAGTGACATACTTCCTTCAACAAGGTCATACATAGTCCAACAAGGCACACCTTCTAATTCTTATAATTAATAGTTATTAATTATAACAGTTCCATCCACTGGTGACTAAGTATTCAAATATGTGAGCCAACAGGGGCCATTCTAATGCAAGCCACCACAGCAATAAACTTACTTGGTAGTCAAGTAGATATGGTTGTGGGTTCATTCTCATGTAATTCACTAGCCTTAACATATTTCCATCATCCTGAAGAAGTTAACCTGAAAGCATAGTAGGGTGGACTTTTAGCAATATATCGTCAGTGCCAACTAGGTGGCAATAGCCAGGAGTGTGGAGGTAGTTCTCCAGAAGACTATATATGCCATGGATCAGAATCCAGTGTACAGTACTGTATCTCCTATAGGCAGAATTCACAGGTTCAAAAATCAAGCACTGGACATGGGGACAGTACTACTAACTATCACCTAGAGTTGCTCATTGATAAATTTTTTTGTCTCCCATTCTGAAGAGCCTATGTTTTGCAGGCCTTGGTTCCAGAGGAAGAATGCTTCTTTCAGGAGGCACAACAAACTTTTCATTGAAATGGTAGGTAATATTTGTCCATGACCATATCTGGGCTCCTGATTCCATTGCATCAAGTTTAAGAAAGGGTTACAGTGTTATCAAGAGAGACTGATTAGGGGAAATTGGGCTACTACTTCACAGCCATGGTAAAGAAGAGCCTGGAGTGCAGATGATCTTTTAGGGCATCTCTTGGTGCTACCATGTCTTATGATTAAAATCAATGGGAAACTACAACAACCCAATCTAGGCAGGATGAAAATAATCCAGACTTCAGGAATGAAGGTGTGGGTTACCCTTCATATGAAAAGCACAAAACAAAACAAAAACATGCTGAGTTGTTTGCTGAGGGTGAGGAAATATAGTTTGAGTAGTCAAAGGAGGTTGATGCAAATATCAGCTACTGCCACAAGACCAGTGACAGAAACGAGGTTTGTAATTATCTTGAATATACTATTAAGAATGTTTGTGTACATAATATGCGTATACACATACATGTCAGATATTCATGTTTACTTTCCTCTCTTATTCCTTTACCAAGTTGTATACTACAAATTGGGATAATGCCAGTAGTTAAATATTACTAAATATAAATTATTATATTTGAGTTATGGGGTACAGTTTAAGAAGGACTTTGTTATCTGTTGTTGGGAGATGTTTTAGGGTTTTCTACAACTGTGAAAAGACACTATAACCATGGCAACTCTTAATTGGGGTGGCTCACTTACAGTTTCAGAAGTTCAGTCTATTATCATCATGGTGGGAAGCATGGTGGCATGCAGGCAGATGCGGTATTAGAAAAATTGCTGAGAGTGCTACATCCTGCAGGCAATAGGAAGTTGACTGACGGTCACATTAAGGGAAACTTGAGCAAACGAGACCTCCAAGTCTGCCCCCACAGTGTCATACTTCTTTCAACAAGGCTATACCTCCTAATAGTGCCACTCCTTTTGAGGACACTTTTTTTTTTTTCAAACAACCACAGGGGAGAAATAGGATGTTTGGATTGTACATATGATAGTTTTGTCCTCGTATGTGGAATTATAACATTCTTATTGCTTTCATGTGGAAATAAGACATAATATGAAAAGATGTGGTTAGATGTCTAGTTGATAAGGAGTGGGCTTGTGATGGTTAATCTTTGTTGCCAAGTTAACTGTATCTTAAGACAGCTTAGAGACACAGCTCTGGACAAGCCTATGATGATAGTTTTCAAAAGGGTTAACTGAGAGGAGATGCTCCTCCCTCCAGTGGGCAGTACCTTCTAGAAGCTGCAGCCCATACATAAAGGATAAGAGGGAAAAGCAGTCCTGTTTTCTTTCCTTTGTTTCTTTCTGGTGAGCTTATCTGTCTCTGCTGCTGCTGTCCTTCTTTATGGACACAGCGCTCCAGATTCTTAGGTTCCAATGTGAGCTAAAGATGAGTGAATCTGATGGAATCTTTTGAGCTGCTAATGCCAGATTGGGACTGCCATAGCATCTAGCTTCAGGGACCTAGCAGCAACTGGGCTCTGAGCCTCTCTAATAGACTGTTGGAGTATTTGTGACCTATCAGCTGTAAGCCATTTATGCATGTATTTGTCTGTCTGTCTGTCTGTCTGTCTGTCTGTCTGTCTGTCTCTCTCTCTCTCTCTCTCTCTCTCTGTGTACATTTTATTACTTCTGTTTCTCATTAAACTGTGCCTAGTCCACTGTCCATGATCATGTTAATTACGATCGTGTTCAACAAGCTTTCTGCTGTCCCCTATATGCAGGGAGAAGTTTGCCTTTTTTGAGATCATGATTTGTCAGACTGCAAAGCACTGCTACCTGCTGTCTGATGTCAATTGAGCCACCTGCCCTCATTGGAAATTTCATCAGGGTAATTTCCCCTGGCATCAATTGAAGAGACTTTTCTCAGGAGACCAGTTCTGGTCCAGATAAACTGCTCACAATCAAAGGATTTCTATGTCTTCTGAATTGTTTTTAAATAGTAAAACTTGGCATCTACCTAGTCAACTGAGTAACTCTTAAGACAGAAGGCTCCAATTAACTTGCCAAATTCTTCATTGACAGTTATACTGCTGTTAGGGTATCTCACTTTTTCATCTGGAAAGGAAGTGTCTGCAGAAATCTGGGGCAGCTAGTTTTTTTTTTTTTTTTTCTGAAGTTGTTGGCAAACGTTTTGTTTTCATCAGCAGCTGTGGGTGGAAGAAAGCTGAAGTGGACGGCATCCGTGGGGTGTTGTTACATAATGCTTGAATCCACTGGGGGATCCCACAGGTCTTATCAACTTGGTTTCAGTACACCATGACAGTGCCAGTCATCGTACCTCCAATATCCTTTGTTTAATCTTTCTCTGGCTTTCTCCATCCTGAAAGTAGTTAGAAACGCGGTGAACTTTGGCCAGGCTTAGCAGGGGTGTTTCTTGGCGCTTGAGAATTCTGTATCTAACAGATGAAAGCAAACAGCTGAGTCCCTAGGACAGTTCCATCCAAAGACTCCTTCCTCAAAGGCATGTGGAGGAAGTAGAGCCAGCTCCTTGTCTATAATTACAAACTGTTGATTAGCCTGGTTGTGCCCTTTTGTCAGATCTGATCTGCGCAGGGCTCCCTGGAGACAATCGTGAGCATTGTTTGTGTGCACAGCACTGGTGTAACAGTTAATGGAAACCTACGGACTTGTCGTCTGTGAGTTTCATTGTAAAACACACATCATACGGGTTAATCTGGCAATGGATTTGGCTGAAGTAAGCACAGATAATGACAGAAAAGAGTAATCAAGTTATTAGTTATCCTAATAATATTTATGAAAACTATACAGGGGTCTTTTTGTCTATCTGTTGTCATGAGTATCTAATGCTTCCTTCAATCAGAGAAAACACGGAAATGAAAAGGGACAAGAAGCTGGGGTGGAGCACAGCCTCAGCCCTTGGTTTTCTCTCGTGTGTAAGCAATTGTTTTAAAATCTAAATGCAACAGTCAATGGACTATTTGTCGCCACAAATTACCACTCAGAGAGCAACTGCAAGTGCCATCTTTCCTGGGTACCTTCTGGGTCTTACAAGTTGTTCCATCAAACAATGATTATTATTCGTGAGAAATTATCCAGAGTAGCTTGTTACATGACAGACACGTGGTTTGAGTTTTGTTATAAATGTAGAACAAAAGGCCCGAGAGTGTTTCTTTTCATTAGCCAAGCCATGCGACTTTGAGAAGACATCAGATAGTTCATATTCAGACAAGAATGTTTTCTTGCCTTTCATTTTCTGTTTTATTTCTGTATATCCATGACATTTCAGCAAGCAAGCTGCCTCCTCTAGAAGCTCCATCTGCTTTGCTTTCAACTGTGAGTCCATATGAGAAAACTAATCCCTACCCCCTCGTAGAGATATATATGGTTTGAAGAGGATGGTGCTGCCAATTATATACATATATGTATGTATGCATCTATGTATGTGGATTTATTCATAATCTCATGTGAATACATACATATACAAGTATATATTTATGTGTGCTTTTTCTTATTTTTAAAAATACTCTAGCAGAAATGTACAATCAAGGAATATGGTCTCAACAGAGCAACAAAGCAAAACTCTCCAATTAAACATTTTTTTATGTCTTAAATCCTTTCTTTGTGAAACACTCCTTGAACAAGGAAATCTGCATCAGATTGTCTATTGATACATCCCCAGCATCTATTATAGTATACTATGCATAGTATTGAGTTTAATAGTTATTGAGTGCAATTGTAAGACTATGAGAGCTCCTCATGAGTAAATTCTGTGTGCTGAGCATGGAGCAGTCATAAATTACTCTCATTTCTGGACATCCTTATTATTCCTTCTACACAGAGAGATCTTCATTTTCCCTGTATTAACAAATATATGCCAGGATTAAGTTCTGCTTACTTGGTGACAAAGCAAAGATCATTGACAACATCTCCTATGAGTCATTAGGCCAATGTAAGGTTTATTTATTTAAATAATTACCACAGAGTGTACAATCTGTACCATGCCATGCCATCAGGGTAGTAGATAGCACAAGAGCTGGTCCCCATTTATTAGCAAATGTAACCTAGAATTATAAGCAAGACTTATAATGAAAAGCTAAACCTAGCTTCTCAGAATGTGGCTCCTTGGCCAAGTGGACTTACCTTTCACTTCACACTCACTACTTGGCACCTGACTATGCAATTTTGAGTGAGATATCTTTATCTCTGATAGATACTAATGGTTCCAGTAGTGGGTATAGGAATTATTATTGGTTAATATTAAACTTGAGATACTAGTGATACAGCTAGAGCAATGAAGGTGACAGTATAGGTTAGGCAGAGAAATTAGTATCTGTGAAGACATTGAGACCATGAAACGATGTTCAGAATAGGAAGAAAAAGGAAACTAGTGCTGTATAAATAAGTTGATATCAGGTAGATGCTACTGGGAAAGCTTCTTTGATGCCATAGTAAGTAAGTTCTGTTTTTAAGGTGAGGACCCAGAGTCAAAGAGAAGTCGAGTTGCTTGTTAACAAGGTGCCAGTGAAGTTTGGATTCTGCTCTTATGATGCTAGAATCTGTAGTCTTGTTTCTTTGTCCATGTTTCATTGAAGTAAAAGGGAGAAATGGTTATAATATGGAAACAGTGGAATTTTGCACAATGCCACATGACCCAGCACACAGGCAGTTTAGATATGAAAGCAAAGTGTTCATGGGATATCAGAACTAGGAAGGGGGTAGGTAGCAGAGTAATTCCATTATGAATCAGAAGTTAGATACAAAGAACTTGTGAGTATGAAAGGATGGGCTATATTATATTTAATTTTCATTTACTATAGAGTCTGGCTTTCTGACACTTAAGTTAATTTTCAAGGGATAATTGTGCAGCAAGTGTTGCAGATATAAAACTAAGCATGAAATCCAATTCTCTATTTCACCTTACGTGTATAGAAATAACTGCGAGGAAGATCCAAAGCTATACAATTAGAGTTCATAAATACGACGTCCCTAGTATTTATTTTTATGTGCAATGGTGGGACTGCAAACTATTGGGCTATTATCAATGAGGAAACTGAAACAAAGAAAAGCTAAGGTCTTATTGTTAGCAAGGACAGTGACTGCCCCAAGAAAGTTGGAAAGGTCTTTTACTATTTTGGAAATTACAAACGTAATTCCACATTTAATTCCTGACTGCTAGCTCCTCTTATAATTTATGGCAAGAAAGAGATGGCCAGCAGCATAAGGAACGATAACTCTGCTCCCACCTGGGAAGCCTTCCTTCTGTTCTCTTTATTACATGACCTTTGCTTTGTGCAAGGGTCTCCACCCCTGTCCCATATCCAGACCTTTTTGGAGTCCCACTTCTTGATTTCTTTGGAGACCACCAAAACTGATTGGATACATTTGTAACTGTAACTTTTTAAAAAGAATATATTCATGATAACTTGAATGGGAAGATCTCTTTATTTGATATTTCCTCACTAATAGTTCATACTCAATAATAGCATACTGTTCTCATTGTAGTGTGGATATTCTTATATAAAATCAACAACTAATAAAAGCAGCTTTTGTTTTACATATAAACACAAAAATCATAACAATAATTTATTTTTTCTTAGCAATTTAATTCAAATATCCTCTACTAATTTTAAATATCCGAACTTTAGAAAAGTGTTTTTAGACGGTGAATACTAAGAAAATACGACAATCCTTGACTAGAAAATCCTGCCCGCTTTCAAAAATAAGCCTCAAATACGGATTTCCTGTGGCTTTCAAAAAAAAAAAAGGATATACCATATTATGGCATGGCTTTACAATGTATGAGGCAGATAAACGAAAAGTACATAAGTCATACGTATAAGTCACCACCAAAGGGCTAGACTGTTTTCAAACATAAAATGTGTGCTTTTTGCTTACTTTCTGTAAGCTGGTGCTAAGGCCCTATTGCTGAAGATACAGCTTACTCATGTTACTGAACATGAAGAAATCAAGCCAGTGCCGAACTATAAGCTCACCTCTACTACCACTTATGATGCTGTAAGGTACTTTGCGTCCTATCAGAAGAGAAAAGTCATCAATACCGGTAAGCTACAAACCCTGAAGCTAGTACAAGCAGTAGGGATAAATCCTGGTGCCACTGCCAAGTGCCCCATAATCCGTCCCAGCCATACATTTGTCACCCATATACAGAGGGTCTGGCCTAGACCTATGCTGTTTCCTTCCCTGTCCGGCTGAAGTTGGTGAGCTACCACCAACTCAGGTAAACTGTTTCAGTGGGTGTCCCCATCATGATTTTGACCTCTTTACTTATATTTTCACTCCTCACAATCTTCAGCTGGACTTTGGGAGCTCAGTTCAGTGCTCTGATGCAGGTCTCTCTCTCTGTTTCCATCGGTTGCTGGAGGAAGGTCCATCACATGACTAATAAACAGTACAGCTGCGATTATCCTCCAGGATATTTGATTGCATCTAGGACCTAAATGGTTCCTTATTATTTCTATGGTAAGAAGGAACTAAAGGTTGGTAATAGAATTTCTTTAGAACTCACACACACCAATTTTATTAGAATGAACCTGAATATTCCTCTACTGATGAATAGCTTGAATTCTGAAAATTCATTTTTCTGTTATTCTTGTATGCAAAGCTCCATTGTTTAAATAGTGTTTGTTTTTCTGATATGTAGTTCTTATGCATTTATAAAGCTTGTACAGGGAAGTTTAAATGGTACATGTTTTAGTTATAAGACTTTATGATCAGGAAGGATCATGAGTATAGAGAAGTCGAAAGACATTATCTATAATAAAAGAAATAATAATAAAACAGCAAGAGTTGATCTGGAAAGGAAGATAACAAACTTTTCCTTCAGATGATGTAGTTTGTGAGCAGAAAGGGACTCAAGGCTGTACTAGACTTCAAGGTGGGAGGAAGAGCATTAGACAGACACAATACTGAGATCTAAATATGATGGAGATTTAGTGTGAAGAAACAGTCTCCTTTGAAAACCTGGAAACAAGCTAGATTAAGAGTGAGAATAGGAGACAGGGAAACAGAGCTTAGTCACCATGAGTGGGATGATGGTTGAGTAGGGAGTAAAAGAGCCTCCTCAGAGATCACCCTTCAGGAAACTTCTCTAAGAAAAGTCCAAAGTCCTCCCTCCCCCAGGAGTCTCTGGACCATTCCCTAAAAGAAAGAAAAGTTCTGACATTTCTTAATTCATCAGGGGTAGCAGGAAGTTTCATTCCATACTATTTAGAGCAGCAGAGCTTGTATGACAAAGAGGACAGAGGAGTCAGGCATCAAAGATTACTAACCGTCAAGCCATTGCACAGACTTCTTCTTTACAATAATGTAGATAAATTTATTTTAAATTTTTTCATACAATAGATTTTGATCATATTCTCCTCCATCAGATTTGCTCTGGAATTCCAAAAACCAGAGCCAGCAAATGAAAAGCACAAAAAAAACCATGGAGTCTATTTTGCACTGCCCAACTATTCTTGAGTAAGGAGCCTGCTCCGGAGTGTGGCTGATAGCCACTGTCACCCCATTGAGGAAAGCTGCTCTTCCCATCCCAGCAGCCATCAGTTGCAAGCAGCTTCTTGGTGTCTGCTTCCTTTTCTCTGTGCTGTGATTTTGTCTGCCTTGGACTTGGGCAGGTCTCGTGCACACTGCCAACTGCTTCTTACCTCTGTTCCAGAGAGAGCTGTGTGTGCGGCTTGATTCAGGCTATGGATCTTGGTCTGCAGATGCAGGACTCTGTTCTAACAGAAAGGGCTTGAGGTTTATGGAAAGACCTTTGTTCAAAGAACTAAAGGAGGGAATCAGATTGAGAAGGATATATTCCTTATCCACAATGGAAATCTTGTTTACATTGGGAGCCACTAATTGATCAATTAGAAGATTTTTTTTAAAGAACCAATTATCCATTCAAGTACTCTTTGTTTAAGATACATTGTCATGAATACGCATCATTCTGCTCTCATATAGTCTACTTTGTTATGGAGAAAAGCAAAGCAGGGCTCTGAAAATGAAACACATGATGAAAACACTGCTCCCCGCCCCACAGTTTCTTTGTATCAGCATTTTCTATTTTTTTTTTTTAAAGTTGATGTCCTGTCTTTGGAAATACTCCTTAGTAGATTTGGTGCATATTTTGGAAATCTATAGAGAGAAGTCCTAGTTTAGATAGATTTCTCTAAGCACTGCTTTATTTAGCTGTTTCAGGGACTGTCTCCCATGGCTATACAGATGCATAGAATGCAAATGACTCTAAGCAGTGGTTGATTAAATGCTTCATCAGGCAGAGATGCCCCTGGGAACCGCACACAAGATTTTAGTGCCTTTCAAAGCAGTTGTTTCTCATTGTATAGATGTTTCTGAGGGGATAAATAACCTAGGATTCCAATGCCAAAGGCTAATTGCCCTGGCTTGGAAAATGCCTGAATTTCCCCCCTCTGAGCAGCGTGAACTATATTGATAGGCTTGCATGTTTCTCTGGCTGACAACCAAGGGCCCCCACTCCAGGAGGATGGGAAAGGTGCAGGGTGAAGTTTTCTCACAGAATTTACCACCAACTAAAAAGTGAAATTGCTACAATGAATAGTCATCTTTCCTTCTGAAATCTTAATTGGGTTGGCAACAAGTGTAATTACCAGAAGTGTAGAGGAACCCAAGATGTTGAATAAAGGACAAATCTCTTTGGCTATTTGTAGCCAGCCTCAAAAAAAAGTCGTTTTCTAAAAGCCTCAACCACCATTGAACTCATTTGAGGAGAAGTACTGTTTGCTTTGCTTGAACTTGCACAGCTTTCAAAACTCAGGGCTTTCATGCTTCGGAAATAGGAACTTTTAGAAAGCGAATGCTTGCTGGTCAAGGCAATTTTAATCTCCCAAATGCTGTTACCGAAGTTCAAAGCATAAAGGTCTATCAATGGGTTGCAAACCACTGTAATGCAACACTTATCCAATTTGCAAGCATGTTAGCTTTTTTCTTCTAAACTGTCTCTCAAGGGGGAAAACGCTTCGCAGAGAGCCCCTGGAAGGGTAAATTACAAAGATCTCCCACGAACATCGGAATTACATCAACTCAAGCATAATTGCCACCTTAGCGGGGAAATAAGAGTCTTTCTTTTTTACCTTTTCACCAAAAGACTATACACGACTAGAAGTTCATGAAAGGTCACTGGCAGAATCAAACATCCACTTTATGAAAACTACCAAAGCTAAGCTATACACATTTTTGAAAGGCACTGGATGCTGCTTGAAGGTTCTTTACAGATGCCAGTTTTCAGCCTGGCAATTAGTGATGCCTCAAGTCAGCCTGCATAATGATGAAGTCCTCAGCGCCTGTTACCACAGACAGGTTTCATCATTTTACTCCTCCGGTTCTCATAGTTGGAGGAAGTTGAGGATCCTGAGAGGCCTTTGGCTCTTCCAACGTTTGATGATCTGGCTATTTGTAAATACAATTTCTCATAACAGTACACTACACAGTTACAAACAGTAACCTACACAAGTGCCTGCGGTATCACTTGGTAAGTCACGACTCACAGGGACTCTTGACAGGCATCCTTAAAAATATACATGAGCAGGAAAAGGTAGTGAGGGGGGCTGAATGTTCTTGAACAGCAGAGGTCAAAATTATGGGGCAGGAATTTACTTACAAGATACTTCTGTGGCATTTGCACCAAGTGTTTTTTTAGCAGCATTTTTTTTTAAATACCACCTAAGAATATCGTTAAAGAATGCAGGTTTACATGCATACATTTTTTTGCACTGCTACTTGCTTAGATGAGCTTTGCTTTCTAATTGACATTAATCAAGGCCAGTGGGCTATTATGCAAGGTATCTAATGCCCAGACCTACAGCTCTATGTCTACAACACATGGTGGGTGGGTGTGGGTGTGGGAGGACTTACAATTCTCGACCTACAACACATGGTGGGGGGTGTGGTGGGGATTCTGATGTGTTTCACATTACAGTGTTTAGACAATTTATAGCTGTCCTCTAATGAATCCAGTGTGAATTGAGGTGTTGCTGTGTTTACTGACATAATAAGAAGACAATTTGTGGCAAGAGTAAATCAGGCCTATTGTTCACAGTTGGGAACACATTTTTGAATATGAAAACAGCTAAGAAAATGCCAGCCCTTCAGGTGGAGAGACAGAGGTATTCTTGGGTGGAGCTGACTGGATTGGTTTGTTTTAAATGGAACTGGGAAGAGCTATCATGTGCTCCGGAAAATCCTCACTTTAATGCCAGGAAATAATTTCTTACCGCAAACATTTAGCGTGGTGCTTTCTAAGGGCCAAATAAAAAGATGGTGAGATTGAATGAGTATCAGGGGATGAAGGACAAATATGAGCAAAGTGGAATGACATATACATGTCAAAATGTCAGAACAAGACCTGTAACTTTGCATACTGATTTAAAACTATTTGTTTAAGCACTAAAAGAACAGAATGTAAAGTCTCTGTCTTTGGCAAGGCAATGATGGCAATAAAAATAATCACGATTGCTGTATATTTCCTCTGTATGAGATTTTACAGTATATTGAGCTCTTGCATATACTCGGCCTCATGTTATAATATAACTCAAATGTTGCATAACACAGCATTGGATGTTTTTTATTTCAAGACATCCTGTGGGGTTTAGAAGCTGTGGACCAGATGTCATAAATGTTACAGAAAGTGATTGTTGGCAATGTATGTATCCAAACTTTTGTTTAGACTAAAATTGTTAAAATGATGAGGAGAAAGTATTCCATAGCTTCCTTTCCTATGAGTAAGGTTTTAGGATTGGTTAGAGACAACAGACACATAAGAATCTGTGTGAGCATAACAGGGGTTTGATCCAGGGATGGCAGGGAAGCATCAGCTTGGGGAGGGTTAGTGTAAAGTTAGTATTGATGGTTTGTTGAGGAAAAATTAGGAGAGAAGCTTTTCTACATTTTTAATTGTTTTCATTGAGCTATATATTTTTTCTCTGCTCCCCTCCCTTCTTTCCTCCTCTCCTTCTACTCTTTCCTATGATCCCTGTTGACCTTGTCTTTTGCTTTAAAAAAGCTTCTCAGTTTCAGGAGGTCCTATTTATTAATTGTTCCTCTCAGTGTCTGTGCTACTGGGGTTATATTTAGGAAGCAGTCTCCAGTGCCAATGCATTCAAGTGTATCCCAAGATATTTTATGTTATTTATAGCTACATCAACTTGTTTCTTAGGTCCACTTGATCGGAATTTTTTTTTCTCAAACCTTTACTCTGAGGCAATATTTGTCTTTGAGTTTGAGGTGTGTTTCTTATAAGCAGCAGAAGGATGAATTCTGTTTTCATAGGCAATCTGTTAGCCTGTGTCTTTTTATAGGCGAGTTGAATCCATGTATATTAAGGGATATTAGTGACTAGTGACTGCTAGTTCCTGTTATTTTAGTTTTCAATATAGGTGATGTTATTATGTGTGTTTTTCCCTTTTGGGGATTTACTTCTGTGTGATCATCTTTGTGTGTGTGTGTGTATTTAGCTAATTTCCTTGAGTTGGAGTTTTCCTTCTAGTTCTTTGTGTAGGGCTGGGTTTGTGGCTAAGCATTGGTTAAATCTTGTTCTGTCATGGAATATCTAGTTTTTTTCCATCTATGGTGTTTGAAAGTTTTACTGGGTTGACAACCGTGGTCTATTAATGTCTGCATAATGTTTGACCAGGAACTTCTGGCTTTCAATGTTTCCATTGAGAAGTCAGGTGTAATTCTGATAGGTCTAAGTTTATAAGCCTTTATATGGTCTTTTTCCTTGTAGCTCTTAATACTCTTTCTTTATTATGTATATTTAGTGTTTTGATTATTATATGGTGAGGGGGCTTTTTAAACTTTCTTTGGACCAGTCTATTTGGTGTTCTGTAAGCTTCTTGTTTCTTCATAGGCATATCTTTCCTTAGGTTGAAAAAGTTTTCTTCTATGATTGAATATATTTTCTTTGTTTTTGAGGTGGTCTTCTTCCCCTACTTCTATTCCTATTATTCTTAGTTTTGGTCTTTTTATGGTGTTCCAGATTTCCTGGATGTTTTGTGTTAAGCTTTTGTTAGAGTTAATGTTTTCTTTGACCAATGAGTCTATTTTCTCTATTGTATCTTCAGCGCTTGAGATTCTCTTTTCCATCTACTGTATTCTGCTGTTTATGCTTGCACTTGTGGTTCCTGATCATTTCCCCATATTTACCATTTCCAGAATTCTCTTGGTTTGTGTTTACCTTATTGTCTCTATTTCAGTTTCCAAGTCTTGAATTATTTCTTTCGTCTGTTTGATTAGGTTTTTTTTTTTTTTTTT
>NW_026068055.1:794218-797595 GCF_014885135.2 Alexandromys fortis | reverse complement strand
TTTTTTTTTTTTTTTTTGGTTCTCTTTAAGGGATTTGTTGATTTCTTCCAATTTTTTGTCTGTCTTTTCCTCCATTTATTTGAGGGAATTTTTCATTTCCTCTTTAAGGGCCTCAAGCAGTCTCCTAGAGGTATTTCTTAGGTCATATTCTTCTGTTTCATCTTCAAATCTTGCTATTGTAAAGTCACTAGTTTTTGTTGGTATCATGTTGCTCTTTGTGTTGTTGAGTGTGTTCTTATCTTGTCTACATGTCTTTTCCTCTGATTGTTGAAGTTGGGGCTGTGTCTGATAATCAATCTTCCAGATGCCAGTGGATCCAAGGCTCAGATGGTTGTTACTTGTGGTGCAGTTGGGGCCACAGTTCCACTCACCCCAGAGGTCACTCGGCATTCCCAGAGGTCATTCATGGCTCCTAGGTGTTGCTCTGCCATCCTGGTGGTCATTTAGGCCTGTTCCCATGGAACTCGCTGGCTTGAGCCTATTCCCATGGATGTTCCTTGCTCAGTGTCCCAGCGGAGGTCCCTGTCTTGTGCCCAGTCCTGCAGAGGACTCTGGGTAAGGTCTGCTCCCCTGGTGGTTGCTCCCTTGTATCTGCTACTGCAGAGGTCACTGGCTTGGGCCTGCTCCTGTAGTGGGTGCTGGCTCAGGCCTGCTCCCTCAGAGGTCGTTGGCTTAGGCCTGTTCCTGCAGATGTCCCTGGCTTGGGCCTGAAGCTTTTCTACTTAAAAGCTTTCTCAGCTCGTGGACTCCCATGAATTTGTGAAGAACACATTCTATAAAGAATACACCTGGGGCTGGAGAGATGGCTCAGTGGTTAAGAGCATTGCCTGCTCTTCCAAAGGTCCTGAGTTCAATTCCCAGCAACCACATGGTGGCTCACAACCATCTGTAATGGGGTCTGGTGCCCTCTTCTGGCCTGAAGGCATACACACAGACAGAATATTGTATACATAATAAATAATAAATAAATATTTTATAAAAAAAGAATACACCTGCTTTGCTCGTCACTAGATTTCAGTTACTGGACAGAAGAAAATGTTGGATCTCCTGGAGCTGGAGTCAGATGTAGTTGTGAGCTACTTAATGTAGGTACTGGGACCTGAACACAGGTCCTCTGCATACCACTGACCCATCTCTCCAACTCCATGAGTCTCTTATGTTGTACTCAAAGCAGAGTTTGTTGTTGAAGGAGCATTCTTTAAAGGAGATTTGAGGTAGCATACCACATGTGTCTCTGCTACTAGATCAGAGATGCCTATAGGCAAACATATTTGCCTTGAGAAACAAATAATATTGTTCGCTTTAATATCTGCATTTTAACAATCTACAAAAGCCTCCTAATGCAACAACATAGCAATTTCAGGGAAATGAAGGTTCTGATCTTGGTCAGAAGGCATCATTTCTCTTCTGTCTCACACGTAAGGCACCATGCTGTATTAGAAGCTGATAACACATGGGAGAGTCATAGGGGACTTGGAAAGCACAGTAGAGGAGTCTACTTTGCTTTTGTGTTTAGAGAATACAGAAAACAGCTTGTTATTTTCCCTTTGGAAGAACTTCCTGGATTGGAGAGGAATAACAGGGAGAAGCCCCATGGGATGATAAAAATTCTCTCTGTGTCTAGGGCATATTCAGTCTATTTTTTCTGCTATACATGAAGATGTGGTTCAGTATCTTACTTTATTCTATAGCATTTTAAAGCTTTTCAGCAATTCAGGCAATCTACGAGTGATAAGAATATGCTGGCACCATTTCCCAAACCAGTAAATGTTAGCAGATCTTTTGATTTACCGGGCTTCTTAAGTTTCTTACATACTTTGAAGGTATTGCCTGCAAGTGTTGAAAAAATCTTTTCAGCTCCTTTCATTTCCTCCACAAAACCAGAACAATGTGTGTATGTATTATATATGATAACTATTTTATAGCAGAAGACATCCAAATATCTTATTTTAGCTCTTTTCTAAGTATCTGGTTTCAAAAAAAGAGAAAAATTGAAAACATTAAGACCAACAAAATTTTCTTGCAGGAGAATTTTTACTATTACTATTGATCTTTAAGCCAATAACTGACTTCTTTGTATTAGAAGCTGTTGATATTGATTCTACAGACCCGGTTACATGTTAGATAGGAATTAAACCCAATATAAGAATTTTATAGTTATGGGTGCCATTTTTATTCAGGTAGTTTCAGGTTCATTTGGAAGCAGAAACAAAGGAAATTTTTTAAAAATATGTAGCTCAAAGACTGATAATAAGCTTTTAATTCATGAAAGTTTACTTAATTCAGCTTAATGTTTCATATGTGTTTGTAGGACTTTAACAGTTTACCTTCATTCATCTGCAGTAATTAACATGTGTAATAGGAGCCGAGAATCAGTAGGGGTCACACACTATTGCTGAAGTCAGTTGCCTAGTTGGACAGTCTGTATTGGACACTGTACTATACTGTACTATATAGAAGAGAGATACTTTTATTGTTTGTTCCATTTTCTGCTAAGACTTAATGAGATACAAATAGTTGTATCACTATCATGAAGGAGATGCTGAAATCAGCATTAAATGGCTACTGAGGCCACTCCAGAAATTCTGCCTTGGAGAGCCACACATTTCTATTATCCTTCTAAATATGTATAGCATAATTCCATTTTCTACAACTTAAGAAATCCATAACTTCTTTAACACATTCATTCAACTTCTTTTCAGGAATCTTGTGCCATTAACTTAACTTGAAAGATTTTCATTTGTTATTAAATGTGCCTGTTGTGAACCGTTTAATAGAATATTATTTTGGGTAACTTAGGTGAAACTACTATCGTTAATACATGTTCCTAGGAAGGAGGGAAGGCTGCTGGGGCTCATCATGCTGCACGGTGTCAAGCTGTTGTAGAAGCAGTCACCCACCCTGTGCGACTGTATTGAAATTTCCTATATCTGTGCTCAGGAGATTGGAATGGCAAAAGAGGGTGAAGGCAGCCAATGCCAATCAATACAATCGAATAAGTTCCTTGTAGAAAAGCAGAAGACAGCCTCAAAAACTTCAGCCTAGAATGAAGTTTCTAGGGATCATGCGTTGGTGTGGGTACTTGGGGTTCAGCCAGCTGTCAACGGCGTATAAATAACATGATGTATACAAAAAAAAAACTTTGGAGAAGTTAGGATGGCCTTTTCCTTGGAGACAGGACTGGACAAAGTTAGACTGTTGAAAGTAGCACTGAAAAATAGTCTCCTATCTCTCCTAGCTCATTCAACACAGCAGACCTTACATTCTCATCTGATACGCCAAGAATGTGACCTCTTTCCTTTCTTTCTTTCTTTCTTTCTTTCTTTCTTTCTTTCTTTCTTTCTTTCTTTCTTCCTTCCTTTCTTCCTTCCTTCCCT
>NW_026068055.1:776099-793129 GCF_014885135.2 Alexandromys fortis | reverse complement strand
AGAGAGAGAGAGAGAGAGAGAGAGAGAGAGAGAGAGAGAGAGAGAGAGAGAGAGAGAGACTGAAAAAAGAGGTGAACTTGAAGGAATGGAATAGTCAAGATGAAAGAAGGACAGAGATGAGAACAAAGAAAGAGATATTTTGACTGAGGGAGCCATTATGAAACTAGCAAGAAATCTGGCACTAGAGAAATTCCCAGAAATCCACAAGGATGATCCCAGCTAAGACCCTAAGCAATAGAGGAGTGGGTGCCCAAACTAGCCTTGCCCTGTAGTCAGACTGATGACTATCTTAAATGCCACCATAGAACCTTCATCCAGCAACTAATGGAAACAGATCCGAGACCCTCAGCAGAGCCCTGGGCTAAGCTCCCAAAGTCCAGTTGAAGAGTGGGAGGAGTGAGAATATGAGCAAAGAGGTCAAAACCATGATGGGGACACCCACTGAAACAGTTTACCTGAGCTAATGGGAGCTCTTCAACTACAGCCGAACAGGGAAGGAACCAGAATAGGTCCAAAGTAGTTCCTCTGAGTCTGAGTTACAGTTGTATACCTTTGGCAGACTGTGGGGCCACTGGCAGTGGCCCCAGGATTTACTCCTACTGCTTTTACTGACTTTTTTGGAACCTATTCTCTTTAGATGGATACCTTGCTCAGGCCTTGGAGTTTCCCCAAAGCAATATGCCTTACCCTCTCTGAGGAGTAGACGGGAGTAGGGGAGAGAGTAGGAACTAGGATTGGTATGTAAAATGAAAAATATAGTTTGTTTCTAAAAAACAAATTAAAATTAAATTAAAAAAATTGAAGCATAGCTACACATTTATTACTTAAAAATTAATTTATAAGTATAAAGGATAATGCCCAAAAGGATAATTTCAGTAGCAAAAAACTAGAATTGAAATTATTTAACTAAAAATCTCAGGTAGTTTTGATCAGTGATCAGTGTAGCTGATGGTGCTGACTACAAGACCGACAGCAGGTAGAAGGATTATATTGGGAAAAGAAAAGACAGACGAATAGGCAAAGATGAAGGCACAGCATGAAAACACAGAGTTGATGGTGTCGGCAGCTGAGGTTTCACCCAGAACTGACTTCCTGCATGAACTCATCTAGAGGCAAAGAACATGAGGTACGAGAAGTAACTCGAGTGTTCAGTCCTGGGTAGGAAGTTAAACAACAGCTGGACATTCATCTCCTACCAGAGAGAGTACGTTCCACCAAATACATGATCTTCCACTTCCTTTACCTTTTCTCCCCTCCATACTTGTTCAAGATCCATTCTAGAAAGAAACTACAAAATGCCTTCGTTTTCCATTTCTCTATCTATGATACAAGCAATCAGTGTGAGATCGGATGGTCCCTGGGAGCCTTTTAGAAACATTCAGTTTATAGAGGAGCACTCATAATTTCATTTTCATATCATGAGTACATTTTAGCTACTTGATTATATTTTCAAATGAATTTTATCTTTACCGTGGTTTTTCTTTCTGAGACAAAAATTAATCACAATGAAAACTAGTAAATGTTCTATTTTTTTGTGGGGAGCAGATTTTTCGTTTCCTTTCCTGGATGGGTTAAAGAAGAATGATTTCAGCTCCTTTACTCTAATGCTTTCCTACCCGGTTTCACAAAACAACCATCTTTAATCTTACTGGATAGAATCAAAAAGTAGGTCTTTCTCTGTAGAGGAGAGCATGCCTGAAGAGTATGTATTCCTTTCTATGCTTAAACATGAAAAGGTCTTTGTAAGAAAGAAAACACAGTCTTAGAAAAGAAGAGCAATAACTATATGGAGGCAAAAAGAAAGTAGACTGTGTGTAGGGATGCTCCATATGGCTTGCACTGGGGAGCGAGTGGAGTTCTGGGCACAGAAATCACAACCTGGTGGGTACTAGCTGCTCCCTGTGTATGGCTGAGCACAGATTCCTGTCCCTTTGTTCCAGATAAGTGATAGCTAGGAACAAGGCTAGCTACCCTCCGTCTGGAAGGAAATGGCAACTGTACTAGAGATCCTTGAGGTAGCAAGGCAATCATGCTTCCCAGTGGAAAGGTACTTTATATTTGCTTCTAATATAAGCCAGCCCTTCTCAGGGCGGTTCTGTATGGACAAAAAAAAAGGGTGTCCTCTTTCTTGCCTATCAGAAAACTTTATGGTGGTGGAATCCCTACAAAGGAAGCATGGGTTAGCAAGAGAAAATCCTTAAAGTTTTGATTTTTGTTTTATTTGGCATGAGCCTTGAGATCAGAGGTTAACTCAGGTGATTACACTCAGGGTTAATGAAACATGGACCAGTATGTAGAAATGATTGTAGAAAACAAGATGTAATTTAATAGCTATAGTGTAAGTGGAAGACCCCAGTGTTAAAAGGCTGGATGTGAAATGGCCCTTGTAGGCTTGTGTATCTGAACACTTGCTACCCAGTTGGTGGTGTACTTTGGGAAGGTTATAAAACCTCTTGGACATGGAAGCTTGTTGGGGGATGCTTATCACTGGTAGTGGATTTTGAGGGTTGATACTCTTGACCCATTTCTTGTTCATCCACTCTGCTTCTTGAGTGTGCATTAAAATGTGATCAGCCAGCTATCAGATCAGCCATACTGTTGTATGGGAGAGGGCCGCTTGTTTGTCCTGGCCACCCAGCTAGCTTGCACCCGAAATAACCACACAGAAACTATATTAATTAAAACACTGCTTGGCCATTAGCTCTAACTTCTTATTGGCTAACTCTTACATATTAGTTCAACCCATCTCCATTAATCTGTGTATTGCCATGTGGCAGTGGCTTACCAGAGATTCTAACCAGCATCCATCTTGGCAAAGGATCCATGGCTTCTCTCATTCTGCCCTTCTTCCTCCAAGCATTCAGTTCTGTTTTCTCTGCCTGCCTAATTTCCACCCTATCATCTAAGCCAAGGCAATTTCTTTATTCATTAACCAATGAAAGCAACACACAAACATAAGGAACTCCTACACCACCATATCTTTCTGCCATATGGACTCTGGCTTCCTGGCCCACAAGCCCAAATAGATAGGTGCTTTATTCCTTGGGTTGTTTAGACTATAGGGTTTTATTCAAGTGGTAGCAAATGGTAACTAATATATCCCACAAAGCCTGTCCTTTCAGAGACTCTTGGTTTCTGTGCTAGCATTTGTTACTTTGGGGTACTCGATGGAAGGAGTTTCCTTACAGCTGTTACACAGACAAGGAGACAAAGATAAAGAGTTTTAAATCTCATTAGTTTGTCTCATCCACCTTACAGAAGAGAAATTCTGTAGCTTGATTCATGCAAAAATAACGCATTCTTTCAGACAGAGGACCCTAAAAAAATGTTGCTTCAGAGGCTTCACTTTGGGGGTATCATTTTCTGAGATCCAATCATCTCACTTAATATTCATAAAATATTCACAAAACCTATATCTGCGGGTAAAGAACAAAGAGCAGCCAGTCACGACAACACATGCCTGTAATCCCAGCATCTGGGAGGCATAGGCGCTGAAATGGAAATGAGGTTGGGCAATATATATGGAGATGCTGCCTCATAAAACAAAATCAAAATCATCCAATTGCTTGAATACACAAAAAGCAAACCAGAGTGAAGGAAAAAGTCTCTGGGTTATGATTTTACAAACTGAGGCTTGAATTTTTTTTTTTTAAGTTCCAAATTCTCTAAGCATTAGAAATGCTACTTGAGCCTCAGGCTGACTGCTTGAGTCATGAGCTCCTACGCCGTAGGCCAAGGAGAAACAAGAGACAGCTCTTGTTCAGTAGTGATTTAGATCATACAACCCCATAAAGCAGCAGGTCGTCTGGGGCTCAAAGGGTACTAAGTGTTCTTGCTTTAGGATAATGAGCCAGTCTCACTGTCTACCACAAAACAGTTCTCACCAGTTCTGCAGAAAACATGGATGCCAACATAGGTGTCGCTTGTACTTATTGAACAATTACTTTCTTTGTAGTTATACAAATGTATCAGTGATTCAATACATGTCTCAGGATAAACTTTAAATTCATGTGAAAAAGGCATACTTGGTCTGTTTTCTGACAGCCGGTCTAAGGCACTTTGGATGATCCTGCTTGTTTCCTTCAATATTAATAAATCTACCCCCAGGGCATAACGTTACTGAAAGGTTATGAAGCAGCTATCTCACCTTGCATTAAAAACACTGTGCTAGCCACAGAGCTATCAGTGGGCCCAACGCTGTTGAAGAAATTCCCAATGACTTCAGTATTCTCTTCAATATGGCCCACAAATGATGCTTTGATTCATAATCTTATTACAAGCATATGGTTCACTGGTATTGATTTGAAGATTTTATGTGGGAAGCAGAATTCTAATTTCTCGACTAACTGCTGCCATTTTGCAAAGACAGAGATATTAGTGCATCACTAAGCAATAAATAACAGAAAGTACAGAACACTGGGTTTCCTTACTCCCCTGTATGTTAGCCAAGTATACGGAAAGAATGTCTAAAGGGGATATTTGGAAAGCAATGAGAGACAGAATTTCTCCCAGATACATTTTTTTTCTTGGAATTTGCATAGGCTGTTCTCTAGCATGTCCTGTGATACAGTGAAATAGACATGAGAGTCGCATTTGGAAGGAACACAAAGCTTTATTTATGTGGCCAACATATGGAAAGAATACCGAGTTCCAAGAAGTCCTCAGGAAAGTGCTTTGACTCATTTTTGTTTTACCTTTTGGTTTGGTGGAAACACACATTTCACACAATAGGAAATTCATAGTTACTAGTAGAAGATTTATAAAATCTTATACTTAAATTTTATAGTACTGTTGTCTGATGCAAAATCTAGTGTCAAATTGACACGAAGGCTTGGAACCGTGTAAAGATTCTACTAAAATAAGGATTCTTTAATAGTTTCCAAAAGCCTTTGATGTTATTATTACAAAATGAGCAGGGAGTATTAGACTCCAGTTGGTTTTTATACCATTCTGTATAAAGAAAAGTATCTTGAACAGTTTAACACCTTTTATAAAGAAGGGGAGAGGGGAGAGAGAAGGGAGAAAGGAAAGACTGGAGAGAGCTTGTGGGAGTGGGAGAATGGAGATGGAGGAAAAGTAGATATAGGAGCAGGGAAGAAGATATCTGCATTAAGGGAGCCATTTTAGGGTTGGCAAGATACTTGGTTCTAGAGGGGATCCCAAGTGTCCACGGGCATGTCCCCAGCTAAGTCCTTGGGCAGCAGAGTAGAGGGTGCCTGAACTGTCCTTGCCCCACTATCACAGTGATGTTTATCTCAAATATCACCATAGAATCTTCGTCCGGTGAAGGATGGAGATAGAAACAGAGACCCTCATCAGAACAACGGACTGAGCTCCTAAGGTCCAGTTGAAGAGCAGAAGGAGGGGGAAGATGAGCAAGGAAGTCAGGACCACGGGGGGGGGGGTGTTGGTCCACCCACTAAGACTGTGCCTATTCTAATGGGAGCTCACCAAACCCAGCTTGACTGGAACTGAATGAGCATTCGAACAAACCCAACTCTCTGAATGTGGCTGACAATGGGGCCTGACTGAGAAGCCATTGAGAAAGGCACTGGGACTTGTTTCTACTGCACATACTGGCTTTTTTGGGACCCTAGTCTATTTGGATGCAAAGCTTCCTAGGCCTGGATGTAGGGGGGAGGGCCTCGGACTTCCCACAGAGCAGGGTTCCCTGCCCTTTCTTAAGGAGGGAGGGGGAGAGAGGAGGATCAGTGGGGGAGCAAGAGGGGAATGGGAGGAGGGGAGGAAGTGTGAATTTTTGAATGTAAAAAAATAAAATAAATTTTAAAAAGAATTTATTCTATTTAATGCAGGTGAATTCTGGAAACACAATGTTCAGTGAAAAAAGACAAATGACAAAAAGATTTTATATATTACAACATTCTGAAAGACAATAAAAAATAAGTAATTTATTGATTAGGTCATCTATATGCACTATACAATACATAAAATTCAAATAAAATGGTATACATAAAATTTTACATTTTGGCTGCCATCAACTTTGGTCAGAAAGATTTTTCTTGTCATGGAAAACAACTAACACTCATAACTGGCCAAAGTGCTGAAAATAAGTGACCATGAGTTCTCGATCCTAAATGGAATACCTTTATCAGCACTCTCCATCTGCTAGACTTGGGGATCACTGCAAAAAATGATTCAGACAAAACACTGCACAACAGGATATGTGCTGTGAAACACTGACTTCTGCACACACTCTGGCTGTTGTAGTCATGAACTTATGGCAGCTGTGGTTATCTTCATAAGACCTGTACAAGAGCAAACCAGCCAATATTTTAACATAGACGAGGTTGGAGCTCCTGAGGCACGACCCCTTACCAAAGTTCTGTTGACTTAACCTATGTTTCTGGAGATGACAGAATCATTCTTTGAGTGTGTACAGAGCCACTAATAACTAGCAGGTTACACATACTTCAGTAGGTGACCCAACACCCATACACCCATACACCCATACACACATGGTTAGCACTAACTGGACTTAGGGAGCTATTAAAAAAGGAAGAGAACATGAAGTTGGAAGAGGAATATATGGAGGAGATCTGAAGGGAGTGGGAGGAATCAAGTGGGGGTGGGTACAGTCATGTTTCAGTGTGTGTGTATATATATTAAATAATATAGAATAAATATATCATAAAATTATATAATAAATAATACATTGAATTAATTATATACATACAATGAATTACTATGATTAAANATATAATTTAATATAAATTATCAAAGAATAAATTTAAAAAATTTAAAAACTAAAAGCTAATCTTCAAAGTTCCACACAGAGTTGTTAGGTAGACCGTGTGCTTTCAGCTGAGATACAGCAGTGAGAAAACCGTGGTTCCTGTCTAGATAACTCACTACTCATGTCCTTCAGAAACAAAACTACACTACAAACCAAGAGAGCAAACAAACCTTTGACATTCAACACATTTTGAGAAACGAAATTGACTTGGGTTTATTATCATGACTGGGTTAGACTTACAACACTGTTAGGAAAGCTCTTCTTCCAGCAGCTAACAAACAAAACTTGCCTATTTACCTCTTCCCAAAGGGGGCAAGGAGACAACTCAAAACCCTCCCAGGTGGCAATGGTGGCCCATGAGAAAGAAAATCTCCAGCCTTGGCAGTAATTACTAGTGAGCTATTGACAAAGCAGAGCAAACAACATCCATAGGCAGAGGAAAAGAGGAGGTGAATATGTGTGGTGATGGTCTCGCTGTTCCAAGAGCTGCTCTGTACCGTGACCTATTATAGGACTAGATCTTAGCCTCTGGAAAGCCAGAAAAATGTGAGAAGAGATCTACAATTGCAGCAAAATTAATTACAACCATGGGAAGAGAATTTTGCTTGCAAGAATTAATGACTTGCATACACACTTTTCCAATTAAGGGATAAATACACATCTTCTGTTCACTTTGTTGACAAAAATATTCTTTGTGTATGCTCCTTTTTGGATAAAAATTTTCAACTATTTGCTCATAATTAATTCAGAATTTTATGAAAGATTATGATTTTGGCTTAGCTTCAGATATTGAAATCTAGCATAACAGAAGATTACATTTTATTTCCTGAAAGACATCCAAGTTATGATCTTGTTTTAAGATGAGAAAGCAGCTGGCAAAGAATTATGACAACTGCTACCACCAGAAGACATAAGAACAATATGCAGACATGTGGTTTCGGGTAGAAACCAGATGAAAGGGTTATTACAAACAGTAAAAGTGAAAGGAAGAGAATTGAGAAGACAATGCAGAAAAGAAGAATGAGCTATGAGGCAAAATCTAGGAGAATAAGAGGATATAAAGGAGTTCATGTGCCTGTTCCAATCCCCTCCACTCCAGCGAGGAAGGCTGATGAAGGGACAAGCGGGGGAGGGCAGGCAAAGCTGCTTGTCCTTGCTTTGGTATCTCCTGTCCCTTTAGCTTTGCAAAAGTCTCCCTATTAATTGTGGTCATTTTCTGGTATGCTGCAGTTTAGGGAAAGAATGTATTGTAGAACCTGATAATCTACTTCAAATTGGTTTCTTTTCTATGTGTATATGTATGCATATATACACATGTATATACATAAATACACACAAATATACATATACACACATATATCATAATTCTTTATTGAATCTTTGGGAATTTCACCTATACATCCCAATCCCTCTCACCACCAGTCCCTCCATATCTGCCTTTCACCCTGAAGCATCCTCCCAAAAAGACCCCCCAAATTAATTAAAAACAAACAAACAAACAAACAAACAAACCAAAAACCACCTTTATCCTCTGTCTCTTCTCTCTCTCCAATACCTTTTCATTCACACTAGTAATAGCACTGGAAGCTGCAGTGTATCACACAGTACATATACACGTTTGCTCACTCAGCACCATCTGCAGTGTTTGTTGCAATGAGTCATCAGTCTGGTTCAAGACCTCTGTCCTCTGGTACATCATCACCACTGGACTCTGACCAAAACATCTCTGGGCTCCCTGATTCATGGGGATCCTCTTCAGTAGGACCAGTTGAGGGCTATGTCTGGGTCTGTGACACTACAGCAGCCAGTGTCTGAGTCAATATCAGTGGCTTCTGTTACCCCTGAGGGCTGTGTGGATGCCTGAGGTCTGGTCAGCCACCTAAGACAAGGTTGCTGGGCAAGGGACATGCTTTTACGGGTTCATACTGATCTGGGTGACCTGCACAGCCACTGCGGCTATAGTGACATTCAGAAATAAGCTGTTGCTGAGGGCCATGTCTGTGTCTATGGTTCACTTCAGCTAGGGCCTGTGTTGATGCCCATGGCCCACATTATCACAGGGGGCCAAGGAACCATGGATGTTAACATCTGAGGACTATGCTGAGCTGTCTCCATTCTTCACTGGCCCTGGATAGCTACCCCTTCCCCTTACTGGCTGTTGCATCAGGAGAAATGGCCCCTCTTGGAGGAGCTGCACCCAATGGCATGGGCCTATAGGGAGCTCACTCTGCCCACCCCAGTGGCCCTGACTAACCAACATGACCTCTGGCTCCTTCAGGAGATAAAGCAGACTGCTGCAGCTTGTTTAATGGCAGCATTATAGATTGTAGGAGTGTACTGTTTCTTCATTGTTGACTTGGTATGCTATCATTAAAGTAATGAAACTTCAAGGCAGGCTCTTGCAATTTTTCTTCTTGAAAAAACTCATGAGAGACTCAACCATCTTGGCATTATTCATGAATCTAAGGAATAATATCAGTGACCATATCAGATTAGCAGCAAATTAGCTTCAGGAGTCCAGCCCATCAGGAAGCCAGGCACTGATAGATGAGGCCCTGAGGGCTTCAACTCCAGAATGTATTTTGCCGCTACTGTGCCTCTACATCTTTGCTGCTGCCATTTTTCTCTGTTACTGACATGGTGTGAATGGGTGTGGGGGATCCCCATTGCTTTTAATGTAGTTTGGTTATCTTATGGAAATATCCCACTCTACTGGGCATATTTTTTACTTGTGGATTATTATGAAGATGATCTCCTCTTAAGTTGCTTATATAAAGTAATGATTTTATACAATAATAGTGTTAGTTTAAACAGCATTTTGATGATTAAGGGTTTTTAGCAAATATAGTAAGAGATTACGATAGAGGTTAGTTTAGTGGGAAAATTAATATAAGTAAAGGTAGAATATAAGTAAAGGTGTTGTCCCTGCTCTGATAAAGCATGGGCTACAGAGGATAAAAAATAAGAACAAGGAAGTCACCCAGCTAGGACTCTGGAGGGGCCATATAGACTATCATTTAGGTTAATGAGTAAGGAAAATAATTGCATCCCAGGAGTTGGTTCAAGTTCTTTTTGATATTGGGAAATGTGTTCATGAGTTTCAGTGTGTATCACAGCTAAAAGAAAGCTTTAAAAAAAGGGCTTCATGTAACTAGAAAACAAAGAATGGGATGATTATCAATTAGACAAGCTACTGCCTAAGTAAACAGTTATGGCTAAAAAATTCATGGTTTAAGAAGTGTCTAAAAGATAAAGGTTTAACTGTATGTTGATTCTTGGGGATAATTTGGTTTCACCCCTAATACTTAAAGTGTTTAAGCATGTAAGGGACATAAGAAACATGTTATTGTTTTTAACTTGTATTCATTATAATCATTCACTTAAAAAATAGAATGTAATCACATTGTAATTTTTATATTGCTTTAAAGATTTTGCTGGGGTATATAAACCGTAAGGGAATAAAATAACAAAAGTAGAAGGAAGACATCATGAAGTCATGGAGAAGGAACTCATCAGGAAAGAAAGAGGATGGAATCTTCAAGGTGAAAGAAAAGAAGAGAAAAAGAATAGAGTAGAATAAGCAAAAGAGAGAATAAAATGAAGAAGCATCTTTCCTCCAGAAAAGTAGCTTGTGTGCTTTTCTGGCCAACTCACATCTTTTTCCCAGTCTTTCTGACCCTTAGAAAGCTGGACCCTCTGTTGATCCACTTTAAAAAGACCCTGATCTTCTTTAATTATTTTATGGACTTTTAAGACAACTTTGGAATAATTATCATTTGTGTTAGTGTCTTTTACTTATAAATAGTCTCATTGCTTCTCATATACACTTTATACACTTCAGAACATTTTATAACCTATACAAAATTATTGCTTTTACTTTATTATGTCTAAATTATTGGTTTCTATTTTAAATATTACTTTTATTGCATAAATAATGATACATATATAGTCAAATATCTATCTGTAGTAAGCTTTTTTGTTTAGATCACCAGCCCACAAATAAAGACATGGAGACTTATTAATTATGAAAGTTTGGCCTTAGCTTAGTCTTTTTTCTAACTAGCTCTTATAACTTAATTAACCTGTTTGTATTACCTGTATGTCTGACTTGTTCTGCTCAGTTGACCGCTCTCGGGTTCCTAGACTCATTTCTCTGACTTCTTCTCTCTGCCCAGAAGTCTCACCTATACTTCCTACCTAGCCATTAACTGTTCAGCTTTTTATTACATCAATCACAGCCATACACATCTCCACATAGTGTACAAATATCCTACAACACGTATTTTACACTTTATTAAAATGAATGGGCTTCAAAGGAGAGAAAAACCTTCCTGAAAACATGTGAATAAGACATGTAAAAGTAAAATTTTCTTAAACTGACACAGAAGTTAAACTCTCCTTAGTCCGTGAGGGCAGGGCCTATGGTAGATCAAGAGCTAGTCAAGAAGCATGCATGACCCCTCTCTCGATGGACAAGGAACTCCCTGCTTGAGACACAATAACATGCATAAAGCATGTGGACTGGGCCCTCAGTGCACTCAAAAATGACCAGTCTTGATGAAGATTACCTCAGCCGTCATCCAGTTCCACTTCAGGATCCACAAGACAACTCTGTAATCTTCCTGTCTTATAGTCCCTTCTACTGCAGGATTTCTTTCTCACTTTTCCTCAGTAACTCTGTTCTCTCTGTTAACTCTTTGCATGAGTCTCCTTATGTTGGGGGTCTGAAAAAAATGACCCCAGAAGCCATTTCTCAGGGTATCTTTGCTGGTTTAATTTCTGGGACTTACACCTTTCCTTTTGTGAAGGCCATAAGAGCCAAAGAATCCACATCAAAATCAGTATTGTTGAAATTACAAAGCAGAGAAACTTGAGACATTGTCTCACTGTGTAGACTAGGCTACACTTGAATTTGTGGTCCCCCTGCCTGAACTTTGTGAACCCCAGGATTACAAGCACATCCCACCATGTCCAGCTTAGAAAAGCAGTTTTTGCTGCTGGGCTGTCCAGATGATGGGGAGTAGACCGAACAATTGTGGCTACTCAAAAAAGATGGCAAGCAAGGCAAATAGGCGAGCCAAGGAAGTAGAGGAAACAAAGGCCATCTGGCTTTCCTTCCTTCCTCAGAGGTACGGATCAGGGGTATGTTTCTCCACCATGCCAAAGAAAGGGCAACACATGCCAATTGATATTACAGAGCAAACTGGGAGGACAAGGTGGTGGACAACTGAGGGAGAGACAGATGCAATTTGTACTCAGCCACCACAGCCTTGGTGAGGCAAGAATATGAAATGTAGCCTGGTTTCCTGGAACTCGCAAAGGATGCTGGTTGGAAAGTCCTCCTTTTGTGATCTTTACATTCAATATTTCCTAAATATGATGATCATTTTAAATATTTTAGACTCTGAGTAGAGTCAGTGACTCTAGTCAATGGAGCAAGAGCAAGAGTTTCTTCAGCCTGTCACTTCCCCTCACACACCACTGCTGCTTGGCAGTTGATGGCACCAGCCTCCCATTTGAAGGTCTCCACCACCGCTAAGGATGAAAACCCACTGCTTTCCCTAGACTAAGCTGGGAACGGCAAAAATTGGACTTAAGCACAGACTTTGGATCCTAAGAGAAATCTCAGCTTGAGGTATTTCTTCCCTAGGTTACGTAGGGGAGGAAGTGAAGTCCCTCAAAAGCCAAGGCATTTATTTGTTAGGGGCGTGCTTTAAATGAGGGGAATCTGCTGCTTTTTTCCATTTTCTTATCATGAGACTGCATGAACATCCACACGCCAAGGAGATGACAGGTTTGTTTCACTAGACATAATTAGGGCTTAATGAGATTTAATTATTTATAATTACCAAACTAGAGACTGCACATAGCATATTCTACTCGGCATGCTTGAGTACAAATTTGAAAGGTCAGTGAAGTCGGTAATTAGCATGCAGAGGCTTGAGTGCACAGTAATTGCATGACAGTTACCAAGGCTGCTGATGAGGCTTCCACAGAACATCACTCACTCATCAGAGATGCTGAAGCTTTCCAAGTCTATATAAAGACTGCTGGGAAGCAAACTCGATAGCCAAAAATAATTGTTGTCTAATTTCTTGATAATTTCATTTAATATATGCTCTCATTTACAGAGTCCTGCTCTGGATCAAAAAGAATGCTAACTACTTTGCAAATTACCATACTTTATCTTTTAAATAGCTCATCAGATGTCAGTATTCCTATTTTACAGGCGAGCCTGAGGATTAAGTGATTATGTGACTTTGGGCTTGGCCACTGACTTCTGAGTCTATCAAACTCTGCACTGTGTAGACAAAGTGAATTATTCACAGTATATGTCCCCACCGGGTGGTGGTGGCTCATGCCTTTAATCCCAGCACTCTGAGTTTGAAGCCAGCCTGGTCTACAGGACAGGCTCCAAGCTACAGAGAAATCCTGCCTCAAAACAAAAACAAAAACAAAAACAAACAAACACAGTATATGTCCCCTATCGAAAATGCCAATACAGATCATTCAATTTATCCTCTTAGAGACTGAAGAATCTTCCAGAACTCTGCATTGCCCTGGAAAGTTCTGAGACTAGGTTTCTTCAAAACAACACCTGACCAATGCCATTCCTTAATCGTTTAGCTTGCATATTCTATTTTTTAAAAAAGATTTATGATTATCATTTGGAATTATATGTATATATGTGTCTCTGTGTTTGGGTGTGTGTATGAGTGCAATGATTATCATTTGGAATTATATGTATATATGTGTCTCTGTGTTTGGGTGTGTGTGTATGAGTGCATTGTGTTGTTTTTTAGTTTGTGTTCCATATAATATAGTTCGAAGTGAGACCCCTTACAAAAAAGTAGAAAAAGAAAATGCTATCAAAATAACTAAATCTAGTAGGAGATTTTGTGTGCATTTAGGTACAGTATAACTCAATGTGTCATAAATTTAATCCCAATTAAACACTTAATGTGCAATGGTTGCCTATAAAAGTAGTGGCACACACCTTTAATCCCAGCACTTGGGAGGCAGAGGCAGGAGGATCTCTGTGAGTTCAAGGCTAGCCTTGTCGACAGAGGGAGTGTCAGAACAGGCTCAAAAACTACAGAGAAGTCCTGTCTTGAAACAACAACAACAAATGTGAACATGTTGTAGATACTATAAAACATCAAATTCAAGCATACCTTTTACTAAAAATTAGCTGTTATATGATTCCAAACAGAATAATATAGCATTTATGAGAGATCAGATCAGTGATTTGAAGTAGCATTTCAATTGTATTTTAATAAATAAAGACTGCCTGAAGATCTGAGAGTAAAACAGTGTCAATGGTCAGCCTTACAGACCAGGTTATGGTAACACACACCTTTAATCCCAGGAACCATACTAGTTACCATAAAAACCAGGTGGTACATGCTTTTAATCATGGTGGTGCACGCCTTTAACTCCAGCCCTAGAGAGGATTATAAAACGGGAGGAGACAGCTCTCAGACAAAGTCTCATTCTGAGATTCCAGGAGGCAGAATCACCATTTCAGACTGAGGTTGAGGTAAGAGCTAGGGGCTGGCTGTTTTGCTTTTTGGATCTTCAGGTTGAACCCCAATTTCTGACCCTGTGTTTTTATTAGTCATGTTTCATTGCCTGACTCTCTCTAATGAAATAAAACAGAATTGGTAATAGGGGAGGGTTGAGTCTTTCCTGTGTCCTCAGATTTGACTTGGAAATTCAATTCACTTTGTACACAGTAGAGCAGATTGCTATACGTCGGTGGAACTAGGAAGTTGTGGTCTACTGACTTCTTTTCATTTAGTCCGGTCACCAGTACTTGTCCTTTTCCATCTTGAAGAATACATACCAACTTCAATGACTCACACATAAAGCAGATACTGTCGTTAAGTAAATGAATATATGGTGTTTTCCTTCTAATTCGCAATGGCCCTACTGTTGGGATTTGGGCATTATGGTGGCTCCTGTCACTTGATCAGGCAGTACCTTGGTCAGCCAAGGGTCCTATGATTGCTATGTCACTAAGTTGTCTATACAAAAGGCCCCTTTAAGAGACAAGCTCTGCCCATTCCTTCTCTCTTTCCCAGATGCTTTTCTGAAGAGATAGGCTGCCTTTTCTTCCCTTCCTCTTTCTCTCTGTATCTCTCATCCTCTCTTTCTTTCCCCACTACTTTTATCTCAATAGAACTCCCACATAAGCTGTACCTGTATGGCATGTCTGTTCCTCACCGGCCGTGTGGCCCCATGGCCCACCAAGGTCCACCTCATGTCATTTTACAACACCCATGATTCCAGATTATATTAATGTAGCCTCTTATTCATTTATGCCCTTCCTGGTCACAAAGAGATCTGAGTTATGAACTCTACATTGTGGCCTAAAATTTATAATTACATGTGATTATCTGGGAATCGACTATAGTGTCACACAAGCAAGGCAAGTACTCTCTCACTAGCTGCATTGTCTGATCTCTTTTATATATTATGTTAGCGAGACTTACACATATCTTGAATAGTGAGATCCTCCTGCTCCAAATTTTTATGTATCTCGCGTTATAGATTTGTGCCACAAGATCTAGTTCTTGCAATAATTGTGTGTGTGTGTGTGTGTGTGTGTGTGTACGCGTGCGTGCTGAAGATAGAATCCAGTGTCTCATAATTATTTGGCATAAATCTCCCATTGAGCTATCATACCAGTCTTATTTAGGTAGCATGATTAGGGCATAGTGAAAACACAAGTAAGTGGAGAACACATATTGAATTGGGAGTTGTTTTAGAAAAAAGCCTTCCATAAGGAATTAGCCTATGCATTGCTATGGATTCTGGATATTGATGGCTCTGGTGTATAAAGCAGGGGAAATAGATGTGCTGCGAATCGAAGGCGAATGCTCTATGGGGAGAACACAAGATGTGGTCGGAGGACCAAATTCATGTGGGAAGTTAGAGAGCAAATTGCAGAGAACATTAAACAAAAACAGCTATAGTATTTTCTCTATATTTCCATGTAATATTCTTAGTTTATCTTCCAAATGTGTGCATGGTCAACTATGAAAACTATGGTTAGGGAGTAATAGATAGGTGCTTTACTTTGATCTTACAATGATATCCTGAAGATACCTGGACACGCGCATGAGACTTGCTGTGCTCGTGGAAATATTCTATCTTGAATGCTTAATATTATAAAATATTAAGCCATTTTCCATTTATGTGACAACATTTTGGAGGATGGTTGCTTCCTAAAACTGTTTATTAAGTTCACAGTTTTAGCAGCTGAAATCCAGCCATTGGGTGGCCCTCTCAGCTTGTTCTCTGGGGACAGTCTAAGGGCATCTTAGGAGAGTGTGTGGAAGAGTTCACATGCTAGAGATGGAGAAAATGCTCTCCAGAATGGGGAGCCTTCCTGTTGCACTATCCCAAGTGCTTTCTTGAAAGTTAACTTACTGCATGTGCACAGCACTAACCCCCTCAAACACACCAGTCACCCCATACTTCTTAAAAGATTTTACAACTGCTCAGCATCCACCACACTGGAAATCAAGTTCCCATCACAGGAAACCTTGGAGGACTCACAGACCATATCCAAACCATAGCAATGAAACATAGCTTGTTTGAGTCTGAACTTACTAGGCTGTGCCATAAGCATCAGCTGAACTTGGGCAAGTTAGCAGTGAGTATTGTTCTGGGTCCTGAGAACTCAACTGCTCCTGTCTCTCACAGTTGCACAAGCGGATGATGATTAACTTAGCAACCTAAAGTCACTCACTGTGTGATTATCTCACCATTCTGGAGACCAGACATCCTAACATGAGTCCCCAAGGCTGTGTTCAGCCAGGAAGATCTAAGGAATATCAATCCCTGCCTTTGGTTCATGGCTCTTGTCCACAACCCCACCCCCCAAAGCCAGCTGTGTCTGGTTGAGGCTAGTAGGCTGCATCACTGCCTTACACATCTCTTCCTACAGCCTCTCAAAAGCAAACTTTCAAATTACATTGAACTATAGCAATAACACCCCATGATTGTTAGCTTTATTTGTCAACTTGATAAAATCTAGAATCACCCAGGAGAAGGGCCTCTGGCTATCCTTGAGACGGATTATCATGCTTACATTAAGATTTACCCCATTGGTTCTGATCCTACTTCATGTTCCGGCTTGGTGGGAGCCTAGCCAGTTTGGATGTTCACCTTTCTAGACATGGACGGAGGGGGGAGGACCTTGGACTTTCCACAGGGCAGGGAACCATGACTGCTCTTTGGATTAGAGAGGGAGGGGGAGAGGAGTGGG
>NW_026068055.1:770495-776023 GCF_014885135.2 Alexandromys fortis | reverse complement strand
GGGGGAGAGGAGTGGGGGAAGGGGGAGGGAAATGGGAGGCTGGGAGGAGGCAGAAACTTTTTTTTTCTTATTCTCAATAAAAAAAAATAAAAGAAAAAAATTTAAAAAAAAATAAAAAAAAAGATTCACCCCATTGTGGGTCACCATTCCATGACTGAAACCCTGAACTGTCAAAATGGAGAAACAGAGCTGAGCTGCAGCGTGCCTTCTTCCAGCTCTGCACTTCTATTGTGGACGTGACCTGACCAGCTCTTTCCAGCTCTCCGCTGTTTTAACTTGTATGCCATGATACATCATGAGCCAGAATAAACCTATTATTAGGACTGGAGAGACTGCACTTTCAGAAGACTGGAATTTGGGTTTTATCATTCATGAGGGGTGGCTTGTAACTTCCTACAACACCAGCTCCAGGGGATCTGTCACCTCTTGCCACTATGGGCACTCATACACATGTACACATGTTCCAACACATACAAATAATTAAAACAATCATTTAAAATGTCTTATTATAAGGTTTGAATTATGCGACTCAGTTTGCTTTGCTGGCCCTAATGTGGCATGTTGGAGCTGAAGATCCAGGAAAGCCTATGGTGTGGATATGACAGCTGAAGAGCCTGCTAGTGTCTCAAAAGCCCGGGGACCCGCACTTGCTGAGGGCAGAGAAGAGAGATGTCACAGGCGAAACAGGCAGAAGCTCACCTTCCATTGCTGTTTCTATTCTATTCAGATCTGCTATGATTTTGATGCTCTCTAGCCTCCTTGCAAGGGCCATTTGCTTTATAGTTGAGCTGATACACAGTCTTCCAGGTCACCCTCATGAAATACTTTGATACCCATTAAATAGCTGTTTTATCTTGGTTATTTAATGCATTACCTAGCTATCCTGTGGCCTGCTCAGTTTGGCACATGCAATTAACCAGTGCAGCAGCCATAAATACAATTCTGTTACATAGCAAAAAATTGAGGGGGGACTCAAGACTACGAATTGACTTTATTCTGAAGAGCAGCATGGATAAGTTCTTTTAGCTTGACTCTGGCTTCTTGCTTATTCTTTCACTAAATTTTATAGGCAGTTCAGGATCTGTTTTCTTTCTCCATTCCTTTGACTCATGCTGAATATTTTAATCTCTCACTTTGTGCCAAATAGCACATTCCTTATGTTAAATTCATTCAGTGAGTACTAGAGCGTGCTAAATATATATAATTAGTCTTACTAAAAGCCTGAAAGCTCGCTGTCTGTTCCTCTGTTTAACACGACATGTGATGAGCATATTGTAAATGCGAGCTGAGCTCCCAGTGTGCCTTGCTGCTGCTCGGAGCAGATTCATGGTCTAATTCTACAGTGCAGCATTCATGATCCAACAAAAGAGAACTCACCCAGGAGAAAGCAGATTGTTATCTTTGGTCTGAAGTGTAAACGACTGAAATGCAAATATTCCTGCGTTTAAGTTATAGTCAAAAACCTTCTATTTGCTGAGATTCTTTTTCCTCTCTGGCTATATATGCATTAATTAAATACATGTAAAACTTTTTGAATAACACTTGGCGCATACCAAGGCTATATTTGTTTTTGTTGTTACTGTTGCTATAAACTTTTAAAATATGGCATTATAGCTTGTCACTTCATGGAAAAGGTTTTCCATGTGGAGAAGGATGGATGGAGACAGTGGGCTGCCAAGTTTGAGTTCTTATTCTATAGTTTATTTAGGGTTGTATTTTCAGAATATGAGTCCTGAGTTTTCTAACAATGCTTTCTATCTCACAATGCAGGATATACAAAGAATAGATATTTTTACAAATGAAGGATCAATATACCGCTGCGTGTTTGTGGAAGTAGTGAGCTATAAAGGAGTGGGAGAGCAGCCCCTCGAGGAAGTTGGCAGAACCATAGGATGCAAGCAGTGGGGCTCAAGCTCACACACAGCCAGGCTTTGTTCTAAAGTGACAGGATGCTTCCTAATCACCGGGTCCTGTACTTTGTGACCCAGCTCTCTCATCACAGCATAGGAAACTTGATGTGGGAGTCCCCTCTCTGTGCTGTGATTACAATTAATAAATAAAAAAACTGCTTTGGACCTATAACAAGGCAGAACTTAGGTAGACAGGGAAAGATGGACTGAATGCTGGGAGAAAAAAAGGGTAGAGTCAGAGAGAAGCCATGGAGCCACTGGAGACAGATGCTGGTTGAAATCTTGCCCGTAAGCCACAGCCACATGGCGATACACAGATTGATAGAAATGGGTTAAATTAATATGTAGCCAATAAGAAGCTAGAACTAATGGACCAAGCAGTGATTTAAATAATACAGTTTCTGTGTGATTTCTTTAGGTTAAAGCTAGCTAGATGGTGGGGAATCAACAAGACGCTCACTCCCTCCAACAGAAGCTTGTACCATCAGGGCTGTCTATGACCCTGGCCAGGGAGGACAACCATGAACTAGTACTACATGTAATATTTTAATGGAGTAAAAAGCATCATCCACAAGTGGTTAAAATTGTTCACGTGGCATCAAACAGTGCCAGATAATGAACAAAAGATTCACTTTGAAAATACTAATTGTTTATTCTTGAATTTTGTCTGATTTATGCTTTTGAAATGTATACAGAGGTTTCCAAATGTACTCTGCAAAAAAAAAAAAAAAAACCAACAGCAATAAAAAAGTCGTGGATCTGTGACATATTTGGGGCTGTTGAGTACAATGTTTGTCCCAGCCCTTTGAATCTAAATTTCTAAGTGATTTTGACTCTGGCTCCAAGCTGGCGAGCCTTGAGGGGTTCTCCCTTCCAACCCCATTGTTTCAAAATGTGAGGATGGGGTTCTAGAGAGGTTGCAAGGCTCCAATGGCATTACATCATTTCTTCGAGACAGAAGTTGCCGGAGAATATCCATGCTTAGTTCTTTCTACAACATTAACTTCTACTCTTCTGCTTTAATTTTTATGAATTCACGGAAGTCAAGAGCATCACGGTATGCACATCCCCTTTTAATCTCACTTCCAGGCTATAATCTATAAACACATTTATTTAAATACGATTGCTGTTTCTTTCTAAGCTCCCGGACTCTCTTCTGTGCTGTTTTCCTTGCCAGCAAGCCTGTCATGAGATGTGATTTCTCTCAAGGGTTCCCTAAAGAAGTGATTTTGAGAGCCAACTGACAGAAGGCCAGAGCCCTGAGGCCATCCGCTAACATCCATATACATTTGCACATTATGCTTTTATTAAACCAAGTGTTTCAAGCACAAACCCAAGTATAAGTTTTTTCACTGACCTCATTTAGAAAGAAAAAATACATGGCTGCAAAACTGCAGATGAGCCGAGAAGTCTTCTGACAGCTTCAACTGTGCAGGGTGATCCATGCTTCTCCACATTCGGTCCCCTGCTGCAGCAAAAGGTAGCCACCGAGTGTTGGAGTTGTAAATGCATCGTGGTTCCTATCCTGTGATCCTTCTACTGTGAACACTCACTGTCGTTGAGGCTCGTGAGTCTGTTCCCTCAGAGTCCATGTCAGCAGACGTGTAAGAGGCCTGTGGTTTGTCTAGAAGCATGCCACGTAGAGATAGTCCGGGTCAGACTGTGAGCGATTATACCCAACCAGATAATTCTTCCCTTGAGAATTCATGACACATAAGAGAGAGAAGGTTACGAATAGAGTCCAGCTCGAAATGGGAGCTGCAAGTAGATCAGGACACTGAAGCACCAAGGCAGAAAATAGATGACTCATGTATTTTGGAGTAGCACAAGACCACTCTGGCCACTGGAAGGGGAGGATTAGCTCAGTGGGAGACCACTTGCATGGTATAGCAGCAAGGCCCCTTTGTCCCTAGCATTATATGAAGTCAAAATATAAAGAAATATATAAAAATTGTAGGTTTCTTAAAGCAGTTATCCATTGTGAGTATCTACTCTATGCTGGACATGGTAGTAAGATGGTAGCCATCAGACTAGATGTTTGGGATATAGTACATAAAATGAGCAAAGCCAAATGCTAATGGTTTCCTTTTTGTGGGCAGATGTTAAGATAATGACAAAATAGAGAGACAGGTAATTCAATGGAATTACTGTGTTATATGGAAAAGGTGTATTTGATTTAATGAGAAACTGTCATTTGTTTGTTTGGTCTGTTTTACACTGTATGCCACCAAGTTTTGAAAGGTAAAATCTTCTGCTAACTTCTTTTAATTGAATTATTTGACTTTCTAGTTTCAAGTTTTTCTTTATGTATTCTGGATACAAGAAGTTTGTCAGATAATGTCTGTATTTCCTCAGTCATGCTCAGATCATTTCAATTTTAGTAGTTTCTGTCAAAATGTTGGAGTGTTTCTTGGGATGAAATCTTGTTTACCAGGTATTACTTGTAAGGCTCATGTATTTTTTTTTTCTTTTAAGAAATTCTCTATGCTCATATTCTCCCTCCTTCTGCTCCTCATTGGGACATTGGGAGCTCAGTCCGGTGCTCCAGTGTGGGTCTCTGTCTCTATCTCCATCCATCGCCATATGAAGGTTCTATGGTGATATACAAGATATTCATCAGTATGGCTATAGGATAGGGTCATTTCAGGTTCCCTATCCTCAGCTGTCCCAGGAACTAACTGGGGACATCGCCCTGGGCACCTGGGAGCCCCTCTAGGTCCAAGTCTCTTGCCAACCCTAAGATGGCTCCCTTAATTAAAATATGTGCTTCCCTGCCCCCCTATCCAACCTTCCTTTATCCCAATCATCCCGTTTTCCCAAGTTCCCCCCCAACCTCCCCTTCTCACTTTTCTCTCTCCATCTCCCCTTACCCCCCTCCCAGAGGACTTTGGACTTTCCACAGTGCAGGGAACCCTGACTGCTCTTCAGACTGGAGAGGGAGGGGGAGACGAGTGGGGGAGGGGGAGAAAAGTGGGAGGAGGGGGAGGGAAAAGGGAGACGGGGAGGGAAATGGGAGGCGGGGAGGAGGAGGAATTTTTTTCAATAAAAAATTATATTAAAAAAAGAAATTCTCTAGGCTATTTTTCAAGAAATATTTAAAGCTAGATGTGATGGTACATGTCTATAATTCTTTGAGAGGCTGAGGAAGGAGGATTACCATGAGTTAGAAGAAGCACAGGGAATGGAGTAAGTTCAAGACCATCTGAAAGTATGATGAGACTTTGTCTCAAATCATAAAATACAAAGATTATCTATACATTTATATATAGGGGTATAATCCATTTCAAAATAACTTTTATATATAATAGAGGTAAGCTTCAAATTTCATTTTCTCTATTTAATTTCTGATTGTTTCTATGGCATCTACTGAAATATCTATTTTTCTTTTCTTTAAATTGTTTTATTTATGCCTAGTGTATGTACATGTGTGGGTGTGCTCACACATGCATGTGAGTGTACAGCTCACACACCTGCAGAGGTCCCAAGAGGACATCAGATCATCTGAAGCTGGAGTTAAAGGTGAGCATGGGTGCTGGCTACTAAACTGTGTCATTTGGAAGAGCAGCAAGCACTCTTAAGCCCTCAAGCCTTCTCTACATGTCTCTCTCTCTCTCTCTC
>NW_026068055.1:743767-770467 GCF_014885135.2 Alexandromys fortis | reverse complement strand
CTCTCTCTCTCTCCTCTCTCCTCTCTCCTCTCTCCTCTCTCATCTTTCCTCTCCTTTTATTGTGCTGAGAAGGTGATAGAGATTGACCTAAAGGGCTTATTCATGCCAGGCAAGTGCCATACCCTCTTTGACGTTTTAGCTTGAGATAGGGTTTTCCTAAGTTGATCAGATTGGCCTTGAATTCCTTCTATATTGAGACAGGCCTTTAACTTGTGTTTCTCAGGCTTTAGCCTCCTAGACTGCTGGTATTTACAGGGCTGTGCTACCACACCTTTAGGGAACAGACTACTGATTCTATTCTATTTCATTAATTTAGTTTCTTCATCAAAAATAACTGATGAAGATTTGTGAAGATTTATAAACCATCTATACACTATTCCAATCACTCACTGTTATAATTTGAATTTGAGATATCCCCCGCTCCAAAGCCGTGTGTGCTTAAGGCTTGTTCCTGGGTGGCTGTTGGTAGGTGATGGAGGCTTTAGGAGGTGGGGTTCAGTTAGAGAAAGTCATCTCTTGCTCTTTCTCTCTGCTTCCTGGATGCAATAGTGAGGAGCTCTTAGGGGGTTTGTGTCTCTGGCTGACTCTAGACCCGGAAACAATGGAGACAATGAACATTTGGTTCCTGAAATCAACACTTCCCACATCCAGGCATTTTTCTCAGCTATGTTGCTACAGCAATAGAAAGCGTGGTAGCAGCCATATGCCAATACCATGCTGCTTTGACTGCGATAGTCGTTCTTGAAATAGACACCGCTCTGTTCCCTGGCTTTGCTGTACTTTTCAAGAATGCTTTGACTATTCTATGTCCCTTACATTCCTGCTTCTATGTTATACAACAGTGGTCAGTACAACCATAAGGCCATCTGGCTTTCATTGACTCAACATTTTACTAATACTTTTTCTTAAGTATGTGGTTTTTTTGACCACAGAGAGATTTTTCTACTTTGCAAATATTTGATTGGTTGCGTTTTCTAGTTAATTCTCTTAGCTTCTTTGTTTTATATTACTGAAGACTCTTACTTTTGTAAATATGTATTAAAATATTTCATAAACTGCAATTAATGGGTGACTGTTAAAATCTTGACACATGTCACAATTTATCATTCATGGAACAGGTAAACATTAGTGTAATGACTGATTTTTTTCATTGCAGAAATATCAACTTCACAGGTATAGCCACACAATTAAAAGGCTATCACTTATTTGTCATAAGGGATAAGAACACAATTTAAATTTCTAAATGATAGAATTACCCACACATTTCTGGACACTGAAATGACCCTTTTTGAGTCAAAACTTGCCATTAGAGTCGCCAAAAGTTTTATCTATCTGGAGACTCGTTTATTAGCCAATGTTTATCACACAGTGGGCATCTTAATGACAGAATTAAAGAAGAGGAAAGAACATGCTTGAAGACTTAAAGTACACCACACAGGAATGAAACCAAGTTTCATGAGGTAACTTCACAGATGTATAGCAGGAATTTTGGTCTTACATTTTGGAAATGAAATGATATTGATAGAGTATTAAACACATAACTCTGGCTTGGTATATTCATACTAAATTTAAGGAGTCCAGTTCCTTATCTCATTTTCCTAGTTCAGAGTTACCAGTGAGGTGAGATTTGCTATATATTGTATATTCCCCAGCATGGTGGGCTATCAAATTCAAATTTCACTTTTAAATTGATAGCAATATTTGCTTACATCAAAGACTGGTAGTCACTCATAAAGCCACAAACACACCACATTGTTAAATCTACCTGCCTTTCTGAGCTAGTCAGGAAAGAATTCTCCCCGCTTTTCTTCTTTGTAACACTTTCTGAAGCCTGTTTCCCTAATATATGGGGCTTTGCCACTCTCTCTAAAGTCTTTTCTCTGCTTAGTTTTATTATAGGAGCTGCTTATCTGCCCATTTTCAAACCTTCCCTATCTAACTTGAAGAGATGTGGCATTTTCTTCCAGTTTCTCTGTCTCTCTGAACTGCTGTTGAAGTTTATGCTTTTCCTATCATAGGGTTTTTCTTCTATACTGAAATAACATTGCCTTCAAGGTTAAAAACATTAAAAAAAATAGGGTCCATGAATTTAAGAGAGAACAAAGAGAGTTGTACATGGTGGTACATGCCTTTAATCCCAGCACTAGGGAGGCAGAGGCAGGCAGATCTCTGTGAGTTCGAGGCCAGCCTGATCTACAAGAGCTAGTTCCAGGACAGGCACCAAAAACTACAGAGAAACCCTGTCTTGAAAAAATCAAAAAAAAAGAGGAAAGAGGGGGAGTTATATTTGAATTTAAAAAAAAAAAACCAACGGACACAGTAAGTGTATGACTCACGCCATCTATATGACCTGCACCAAAATAGTGCTTTCAGAGTTGATGCGTTCAATTGTTGAAGCCCACAGTTAAATCTGTTCCATCTTGACTAAAAGTCACATAGTTCAAATCTATTCTTGCTCCTTAAGGACAAATAACTAGAATGTTTGATCAAAGGTCTTGGCTACCAGATTTGCTCCTCAGACCAGACAACAGTGTGTTTGACTTAGGGCATGGTTACTAGGTGTTTTGAGATTTAAGGAGGTAATTAAACTTGTTTGATCCTTGTGTCACGGGAAGTCTCTTGCCCTCCCCTTTTGATTGGGATATATAAGGACTATGAATAATAAACTTGAGGCTGTTACAGTATTCACCAGAAGCCCTCCTGACTCTTTCTTCTGTTTTGTGACTATTTCTTTCCTCAATCCTCACTCCCCTTTTCAGGAATGTGAGAACAAGCCAGGCCAGACATGACATTCAGCCATATTTTTTAGGATACCATATGATCAGGTTCCAGTCAAATGCCTTTTGGGGTAAAATGCAGAAACACATCAAACCCAGCTCAAATACTTGAGTACACAGTTGCAACAAGGTCTGGAGGAATTCAAGAACTGAGTCTATGTTTTAAACAGATCATAGAGCGCAAAGTTACACGTCTGTCAGGAATAGGACTATAAGGATTATGGAACACTGCTACTTCTGTGTGTGGTATCTGGCTTCATTTTTGACTACCTCTTCCTCAGATAATCCACAGCTCAGAGAGATTGCTCGACCCCTTGTTACAGCATACACCTCTTGGGAGTTGTGCTTCAATTTCCTGTCTGCTAATTAGCCAAGTTCTTCGCTCTCCAAATTTCCAGAGAAGATAGATTCTGCTTCAGATGTTTATCCAAAACCTAACGAGAAAATTCTAGAAGCATTAGGAAGCAGTGTCTTTAGGTAAGTTTTCTCATCAGACCCAATCCAATAATGAAACCTAGTGATGTTCTAGGACTAAAGGCAACAAAACCACAGAAGGCATTGCTCATATGTAAACGTGTTTATGCTACAGAGAACAGGAAGTGATGGAAGAAGCTGCTCTCCTTGTCCAAGACACAATGATAAGCTCCGCAAGCCCTGCTGTTGGAGGACGGCCTGGTCAGGAGAGGAGCAGTATGAGTCTATAGATTCACAGTTCTTATTTTCTTTGGTTTCAGGTTTTTTTTTCTTATTATCTCATGAATTTAAAAATGCCTTCCATCATACTATGTAGTTTATGAACAAATTAATTGTGCTCCATGGCTGGGAATTGTCAGAGACATTAGCATGTTACAAGCACTTATATTTATTAATCAACATCTATTATCTCAACCTGAAAATGGAAATTAATAGATTGTGGTGTTTATTTGAACAGCGTATGGCATATTTCTGAGTTCTTATAATGCTTTTCTTCTGAGCTATTCTATTTTCTATTTTTGGACATGAGCCTTTTTTAAAGTTATACTTTAAAAATGTACTATTTTTATTTGTTTCCTTCTTATCTTAGATCACGCATAGTTTTATGGACTTCCCTTGTTTATTTTATCTCCTTAATCATGTCTGATTAGTTTGTTCTAGATGCATAGAGCAAATAACTCCCTGCAAGTTCCTCTGTCTCTTCCAGAGACCAGCTTGGCATTTGTTTCCATTCCAATTCCTTTCTATTCGAACCATGACTGAGAATGGGTTGATGTCTGGGGACTCAAGACGCCTTCTTAGATCTCCAACAAAGCTGTTTCTGGGACAGTTCTTTGAAGGTTTGTATCCAAACAGGTACAAGACAATTCTCTGTATAAACCTCTGCTTAATCACAGCTTACCTTCAAACATCCACACTAACCCTACTGTATGCTTTGAGTGTATTTAGGGACACAAGTTCCACAACCATTTACATCAGCAACATTTCAGGTAAGTCATCTACAGTTTGCTAAAGGAATTCATGAGAATAAACCCTTTACAGAAGATTCCTCTACTGGTAAATCCATCATATTTTTTATGCTTCCCAATCCTGGGATACCAGGCACTTCAATAATAATTCTATCCATTAGTTTCTCCTGCATTCCACTTGAGTCTCTGGAGTTAGGCTTTATTCTGAAATTGAACAAAACCATCTGGATAAAAGAAGAAAAGGTTGAGTTGATATTTTGGTACAGGTCTCCAGGTCTACTAGTGCTCAGAAAAAAAAAGTGTTAATAGAATGTTTGTTTGTTTATATGTTTGCATATCAGTGTTTTTAATAGCGGATGCATTGAAAAGTAAGATCTTCAGTGAACAGCTTATGGGTCTCACTATATGAATTCTATTGTCCACATGACATTCAATGTCCTTCTTAATTACAACAGATGTGAAGACGTAATGTCATGGTTGATAAAGTAGGGAATGTGGCAAATAATTGGGGAATTATAGGGCAACAGTAGAGAAAATTCATCCTTGGAGGAAGTCTGTTGTGGAGATGGTTCACTATGAATATATTTCATACTTAGTGTATTGCAGTGACCTCTCGCTAATGTTTTGTGTTTCTGATCATTCCTTATAGTCATAAACCAGAAACAGGAAATGAATACCAGCTTCCGGCGAGTATTGCTAAGCTGAACTTAAAAGTATTTTAACAGGCTAAATCATAGAAGATCACAGAAGCCACATGGACCACAGAAAGGAAGGAAGCTTGTTTACAAGTTTTGTTCAAAACATAGTCAAGTGAATGACCTATATCAGGGAAAATTTTGCCAGATAGAGCCAACAGTATTGTTTGTGGTTACACTAGGGCAGGCTGACTGACTATAAACTTAAAAGCTAACCACATGATTTAAAAGGCCTCATTAAAAAAATCCATGCACTCTGCAGACACATAAACATATACATAAGTGGGTATATGTGGAGGAGAGTGTGCATGGTATGAAATGTGTGCAGCTACATGTACACATGTGTGCAGATGTGTATGCAGGAGTGGTATCTGTCCACTACTGGCCCTGAGGAACTATTTGATCCTTTCTCTGCTGTTCATTTCTTTATTCTTTTTGGGAGTTTTCTTGCTGGCTTCAAACTTGATTTCTAACAGACTGACTTCTTCTTCCCTCATCAACTTTGTCCTTCCCCGTGCACAGAACACATTCACTTGTCGCCCTTGCCACAGTCACTTACAGATGGTTTAATGTATTAGGTAATGTGCTGGAACCTAGACGCCGTCCCTTTAGATAATAAATGAAGCATTTTGACAAGATAGATTGAATTCTTGAAGATGAGGAAATGCATTTGAGTGTAAAGTAACTTCATCATAAATGCACAGCAGGGATGTGATGCTGAAAATGTCTCAGTTTTAAACAACATTGTCTTTTCAGGTACTGAGCCTCACACCTTTAATCCCAGCACTCAGGAAGCAGAGGTAGAAGGGGCTCTATGAGGTCAGCCTGTTCTACAGAGTGGGTTCCAGGCCAGCTAGACCTGCACATGACACCCTGTCTCAAAAAAGAAAGAAAGAAAGAAAGAAAGAAAGAAAGAAAGAAAGAAAGAAAGAAAGAAAGAAAGAAAGGAAAAAAGTTGCCCCTATAAAACTATTGTTTGTTTTAATGATGGTGAAATAAAATGGGGTAGTGGTGGTGCATGCCTTTAATCCTACCACTCATGAGGCAGAGGCAGGCAGATCTCTGAGTTCGAGGCCAACCTGGTCTACAAAATGAGGTCCAGGATGGCCAGTGCTACACAGAAAAAGTATATCTCAAAACAAACAAACAAAAGAGATGGTAAAATGATAAGCCATTAAAAAAATATACTTTCCTTCCTATCAAATAAGATTAATAAAGTTAATCAACTGCTTAATTTAAAGTAAAATTTACAAAAGATGTGAAGCCATGCTTAATAAGTTGCTGGAGTGATTATAGCACCGGGAAGCACAGGCAGAAAGAATGTGAGTTCAAGGCGAACTTGGCTATAGAATAAAACTAAACTAAACAAACAACAACAAAAGATCCAAGGTCATAATGGATGGACACAACCAAGGACGCTGTCTTCAAAGACAACAGGTAGGAAGGAAGTAGAGCAATTGGTGCCCATGCAGTAAAGGACATCACGTGTAAAGGGCAGCAAATACTCACCAGCTTCCCAAGTGGAAAGCGAAGCATTGAGGTCCAGGATTTTCCTAACTGAGAAGGGACTGGGAAAGCCACTGCTGGGGGAGAAGGATGCAAGCAGACAGCGTCTAGCCTACTTCTGTTCTATGAACATCTCAAGTCAAGAATGGGAGCTCTGGGCACTCTTTTCTCATCTCACTTTGAGAAATGGTTCTGATCTCTATAATGCTTTGAAGGGATTATTATGTTACTTTCCAAAGAGTTGAGGGAAAGTTCACTATAGTGCCAAGTGGAGAGCTCCAATCTGAAAGGCAGCCCCGGAGTGGAGCCACTTTGACACCTCAAGAGAAGCAGTCACTTCGAAAGACTAAGAAGTCCTCCCTCAAAGGGCCGGGACATAATTCTGTCCTTGAGTAGACAGTCTCAGATTTTGTGGGCAGTTTCCCAAATTTCCCAAGAGGGTGGGTCTTGTGAAGTCACACAACTTTACTGTTAACTATGGCAAGAGTCTTCTTAAGCCCAAATGAAAAGATTGGGTTGCATGCAGTTTGTTTGTTGTTAAAGACCAAATGCTTAACACCCCATCTCTAAGAGCAGCTTCTTATTGGAGAAACAGGATGCTTCTTTTTGTGCATTTTTCCTGAATATGGAGGTGTTAAATATTGTGTTGATTTCATAGCCTATCCACGAGTTCTGATGGAAACCCCAAACACTCCAGAAGGGAACCAAGAAAGTCTGACATAAGAGGAGAAAAGAAAAGACCAATTTCCCCATCTTCCTCATAGCAAACCTCTTATTTTTTCCTTACTAGCATCATCACATTCCTAGACATTACAATAAATACAGGAGTCTCTAGTTTGAGAGTGAAGACTTAGAATGAGCCCCAGCAATGCCTCCTCCATACACACGGCCTCTAACAAATCCCTGAGGCTCTGCGTGCTATCGGTTAGCAGTCCAGGTGTAAAAAACACAGCTCAGGGAAAAGAGAAACCAGAAGCTGCTGCTGCCTGGAAATCACACACGCCCGTTTAGAGTATGGATCTTGGCTTCACTTGTTTGGGATTCAACTGACATCTTTCCTATTTTTTCACCAATCCATTTCTTCATTTACATTCCAAGTCAGGCCCTATGTTTACCCTCCTTGCCAGGAAGTCTCAAAACTCATAGGAAACATTTTCTTTTTAGAAGCTGAGGCCCCAACAAGGGCAGAAACCCAGGTACTGAGTCATATTAGTGACCTTGGGTAGAACCAGGACGTAGGCCTAACAGAGCAACATACACTCCTAGCCATAACCTAACCTAACCTATCCTGACCTGACCTGACCTAACCTAATAACCTAACACTGATGCAGGACTCAAATGGATTCCACAGCCCAGCGCTCAGCCTTCCTTCTTCCCTTCCTTCATTTTTTTTTTCACAATAAAATTCACATAACATTTTAAAAACAATCCTTATTCATAATATTTTCCTTGGTCTTTAATAAAAATTGTGCATATACACTTATAATATTTTTCCAAATATGTAGGAGTCAGAGATTCCTACTAGAAGCGGTTGATAAATATTATCTTTTAATATCTACATAGTCTAAAAATTAGATTCATTTTTGCCCTGCCAAGCACATTTGGTAAGAGTCCTGACTGATACATGTCCAGGGTGGGTCGGCCGTGACTCCAGTACATTCTTCATCCTAAGAGATTCTCCATTACAGCAACCTCAGACATTAAGCACGGGCTATAAAAGGGGCCTGAGATTCTACTGCTCAGAGTTTTAACATAGAAACTTAAAGGGCATTCCTAAATGTCAGTAACAAAGAAAATTCTTGTGTGTTATGCTTGTGAGAAAAGTTATCTTCCTCCCAGAAACAGCTAGTGATACAAAATAGCTTCCTTTGAAGGACGCATGTCAAGACACAGGTATTGAGTAGGAGATTATTTTGTCCCCTCATGACTCTGCCTTTAGAACTGCTCATAGTGGCCTGCTTCTTTGCTGCTAAGTTTCATAATGACAACACAAAGATGCTGGCAGTGGATATGATATTAAATGTAAATAGCTTCTGAAATATGAAAACCAGACAACTACCAAAGTTGTTTCTGTATAACAGAGATTCTCAAAATCCAGCATTCAGAGATTCACTAAACCAAACCTATGTGTCACCTCTAAAAAGCTCACTGAGCTTGCTGACAGAGTGTCCTCCTGCCAAGTATTCCTGGGGCTGGCATTCTAAATAGGTCTCCATAGAAAACAAAAACATTAAATATTAAACTAATATTTAATATCCAAATATCAAAAGTATTGCAATGGGACTTCTGAATCATGCCCTGGGGCAGGGATATTTTCCCCAGAGGAGGACTGAGCTTTAAATACATTTTAAAAAGCTCTCTAGGAAATCCTTCCTGCAATCAACACTGAGAACCATTAAGAGACTGACCAGAGGTCTCACTCTCTGCAGGAACAGTGAATAAATGAACGCTCATGAACCAGGAAAGCGCGCGCGCACCTATCTGACTCATTCGAGTGCCCACTGTGTGTGGCTTCCTCAGAAACTGGGGGAAAAGGCGTATATGTTCAAGGCTTTCTTAAGCTGTCTCTCAGTAAGCGGGTAGATTTCTTAGCACATAAAACATTCAGCCCCGTGCTCACTTTCACTGGCTGCCTGTAGAAACTGTGGTATTGATTTGTGGTCCGTACAGGGGAGAAGTAGATTGTAATTTGAATTAAATTGCTCAGAAAATCCCCCTGCTGAGTTCATCTACTGAAAGAGTACCCCTCGAGAATAAGGAACATGCCTCTCCACCCTGCAGGCCTGACTCTGCCCTCCTAAGTCCACTAAGTGTCCAGGAGAAATCCCTACCTTGGCCTTGGAGGCCTTCTGGTTCCATGGGGCTATGCTGATAGACACAATGCCTCACACAGTCCTGTGAGGTGGGGGGGAATAGAAGGCCAAGGGGAAAAGGTAGGGGCCTATACCACCTGCTGGAAGCCTAGACAGAGGCAGAGTTGGAGGGGACAGGCCTTAACTAAGTATGAGTTTTAATTATTTTTTTTTCTGCTAGGATTTCCTGAACAGTTTTTAAAAAATATTGCAGCACTCAGACTACATGTGTCCAATTAAGTCAGTATCTTCTGTAGCATCAAATGTGTCTTTAAAGTTCTCAGCATCTATAGGACTGACAGGGTTGAGGAACCACTACTATAGTACCAGTTTTGGGAAGAGTAGGTGAAAAGATATTGGCTATTTGTTAGTAAATTTCCTTGTGAGTACTGAAAAAAACCTTTCCCTAAGTCCATTCCTTGTCTTCAGTCTTTGAGGATCAGAGAGCCAGAAAACTTCACACTCATAAAGAGACAGAGGACAAAACAGGCTAGGCATGACACGGGTAGAGTAGCTGGAGAGGTTTCCTGACGTAACCCACCACAGCACACGCTACCTCAGCTTCTTTGTCAAATGATAAATCTCTTCCTTTAATATTCTTTGTTTTGTGGGAATGGGTGCCTTTCCTTTCCCAAGACACTTAGGAGTAAGACTTTTTCTTCTTATTGCCTGAATAATATAGAGAGAATTTTAGCACATAAAAAAATTATATTCCCAAAGCTCAGAAACATGGTAATTACTTGCTACTCGGAAAATTATCCTGCAGAAACTATAATATATTAGGTTAGCTTCCCAGGTCGATTCCTGAAAACATTAGTCATAAGTATTCCTAAGGGACAGCAACATACATCAGAATCATGGAAAGTAGAGTTCTACAGCCAGGGAGATTTGACTGGTTCTCTCTGTCTGTCTCTGCCCCATCCCATCTCCAAATAATTCCTCATATGTCCTTAGGAACAGACTTCCAAAATGCAGTAAACTTTCTACTAGCTATATGAAGAAAAAGAAATCTTGTAAAAATTATAAAGTAGAGAAAGTTGACATACTCATGATGTTAAACCTCTTTTCATCTTTATCGTTTAGCCTCCAGTAACTGTTATTAAATGTTAACTCTGTTTTACAACCTCTAAGGAAACCGTATTTGAACATGATTCATTATTATGTTAATTATTATGGGGTTCAAAGAAGAGAAAAGTAAAGAACAAATACAGACCAAAAGAAAGTTGATGGTATTGGAGATTATAGCTCTTCTCAAGTTCCTACCCTCATCAAGCTTTAGATAGAAACCAGCCAGACAAAAGAATGGCCAACTTTCTAGGAAAACTAGCTCCGAGTTACTAAAATATTTTCAAAACAAATAACTCCCTTTCTTCTACTTAAATATGAATATCATAGTAGTAGAACTGATTTTGGTTTTTGAAAAAAAAATGAATTAATTATTTTATATAGATTTTTATACTTTAAATGATCTCAAGCCTTTTACTGGTGTTTCGAATTTTAAAATACTTCCTAGAATTTGATGTGGAGGCTTTCAATTTCTTATTTATATTTTCCACCTACAAATAATATAAAATGAAACAATTCCAAATTTCTTTTCTGCAAGAAGACATATTTCTTCCATCCTCCTGGTTTCTTACTAGAGATAGCTGATATAGATGACTTTTGTCTAAGGCCTCCTTAGAACACACCTCCTTAGAGCAACTCCAATTGTTACAACTCAAAAATGAATCTGCCTCCTTTGTCATTTCTCCATAAAAAATGAAAAATGTAAGTCATCTGTGTGGGCAGGGAGAGCTATAGAATAAACATGCCTCCTGTAGACAGTTCCTCTCCATCTTGTTTGTTCCCCCAGGATGTGTCTGGGTTCCCAGGGAGCAGGAGACAGCACAGTTGCACACATATGCATCTCTGTGATGATCTGACACAGACATCACAGGTGAATGATGATGCTGCAAGTCATGTCTTGCTCAGCACCAGCGACTCCTCTCCTAAGTACAACTGCCATGGGAAATATATGAGGTTCTGTTCTGGCTGTTTATACACTGTGCACTCATTGGATGGATAGTCCCCATTGCTTTCTCATGAGTAATGCTTTAAATTTCCTCTGTATCATTATAAAACTGCATTTGTACGTCACCCTTCTTATTTCTTCTCTTTGAAGACCCAGTGTTCTTTTGAAAAGGGGGAGAATAGGAGCCTACTTGTTAAACGTTGCAGAGAGCCATGGTATTTCAACAAGAAAACCCTTTCCTCCAAGGGCCACAAACTATAGCTAGAAGGATGTTGACCCTGGACACTAGCTGTCACACGGGCCAGGGTAGCAATGTCTTCACAGTACCTCATCAGATGCTGATGGGAAACAGTAAAGTCTGGGTGTAGGGGTACACAGGTGGCCAGTGTTCTTCAACTTTATAGTCAAGTTCAGAACCATAAACGGAGGCATTGGAGGGAGCTGTATCCCCTCCCTGCCTCTACGGTAAAGGGCTCCTGTCAGTAGCCTAGCTTATCTGAGGGGTAACTATAGAACTGAGTGCCCCAGCTGGGGCAGTTTTTTAGAGTTAAATGCAATGTATTTGATGATCATCCTGTGATAACAAGAATAAGGAGAGGTGTCTCCAGGAAGACACAGTGTCACCTCAACCTTCTGAGTTCAAAGCCTGTGAGTTTTCGCAGTGACCCCTCAGTCCATCTGCAGATCATTTCCTACCACTTACAAAGCCTTGCATCTGTTTTCATTCTTTTGTCCTTTAATAAACCAAGTCTATTTTTGAGGTTTTTTTTCACAGTCCATTGGGTTTGACTTCATGTTGTACAAATTAAAGGTCTGTTTCAGACAGTGTGGAAGCTGGAGAAGCTGGAGAAGAGAAAACGCTTTCTCTCCAGGACTTTGCATAGAATGCTTATCTGTACCTGAGGGGCATGCTCTTCTAATCTTTGCCTTCTTCTCCGCTGAAGATTTCATGCAAAAACTAAACCTTCTAATCCTCATAGCAGCATTTGTGACCAGACTTGGATTCTTGTGAGTGTGATGTAGGTGAAGAACAGGAACACAGCCCTGCCTGCTCCAGATTGCAGAAAGCAGAAAGGTCTTCCAGTGCTGACGTGGCTTGTTGCATCTAGTGAGGGCTAGACACAAACATTGCTCTGGTAATACTGTTCCAAGGCTGCGTGGGAAGGAGTAGGTGAGTGTCAGTGAGCAGAAACCAGCTCAGTTCAGATCCAGGAATGATGTGAAACATCAGCTCAGTTCAGATCTGGAAATGACATCAAATGCCATCTAACTCATATTTAACACATGAGAAGACCAAAGACCAGAGAGTAGAGGTTTTCTCACTGTAGCAAGACAGAAGCCCAAGTCTTTTCCCAACCTCAGAGATGAGATTATACTTTGCAGCTCCAAAGAGAGTGTCCACACAATCTGCTGTGACATGATTTGGAGTGTGTCATGTATCCAGGCCTTCAGTTTTGCGCTGGCTCAGTATCAAAGTACTGTTTGCCCTCTGCGAATTTAAACAGTGAGCAGCTTCTTAGCTTTGGTTTCAGCCCTATTAGCTATCAGGAAAACCTCAGGAACAATTCTCACTATGGCGTCTTCCTTTGTAAGATGTGGTCTGAGGTAGATGCAATCCTTCCATAGGTCTCCTGTGAGTTCATCTGAACGGTGCATGCAACACAAACCCCAAAGTTGTTTGAAACTGGAGGAGTTGTCTAGGGATTGCTATTATTATTACTGTGTTTTTTTTTTGCTTTCCCTTCTCAACCCCTCCTACATTTTTCTTTTATTTATTTTCTTGCTTAAAATTTTATTAATGTAGTGTTTATTCTCTTTTCAGTATAAAAGAGCATAAAACCAATATTTCTATCAAAGAAATAAGAATACAAAAATATATCTTTGATTCTAATATCAATGAAGCCCAATATATTTTTCCTTGGCTATCCAAGTATTTGTAGGAAAAGCCAGATATAACATAAGACCAGATGCTCAGCTCTAGGAAACGTATGGTTACTGAGACATCTCTTTGGCACTTAAAATATTTGTGCACAAAAAGTTGTTCATGATCATCAAGAACGTATGTTCTCTGAGAAGTTGAAAATTAAAAAGGGACAAATGTCATTAGAATCTGGAGAAACCTTGAAATAATATATGTTCTACACATATAAAATTTCAGAATTGAGTAGTAAAAAAGTCATACCATTATGGAAGAGAACTATGCAACAATTCTATGTACCATAAGCTTTATCTACTTTGATAATTTTTACATTATCATGGGATAAGGAAAAATCAGATTCTTCTTAATTCTCAAGTATTTCTTTGGAGCAAAATGAACAATGAAATTTCCTGTGCCCTAGATATCTGACTTTAAACACATGCTATGAAGGGTTGGGAGGAGGTTACTTATGTTTTCAGTTCTCAATAGTATTTTCCATGAGTAATCTACAATCATGAAGTAAATCAGAATAAGTTTTAGACAAGCATGGAAGAGCAGCTCTTTGAGTACAATGTGAGCTTTTTTGGTGTCTTACCCTCTGGGACTGGTGTCTAAGCATTCATGACTTCTGTGGGAGACAGAGAAGCTCTTGTTTAGCGTCAATACACATCAAAGACTTGGTTTCTGGAGAAAAGCAGATGCACTTGTCCAGAGGTTCACTATCTCTTGCATTTCTCTCCTAGTTTTGCATGAGCAGATTTCTGATATATTAAGACATCATTTTTCTTGTTGCATTGTGCTTATAAGAGCTAAAATATGTGGCAGTAAAAATCCTGTTCATTTTTAATTAGAAAAAAAATTAGTAGAATAAATTTGTCTGGACACAAATTCTGCTCTCTAATATACTGTCATGTCTGTTTCATCAATGCAACTTTTTATAAAGGGAGTCACCAACTTGTCCATCATGCCTGGACATTTACAAACAAGCAGGTTCTCTTCTCCAATGGGAGTAGAGTTGGACTCTACTATAGGCAGAAAATTTTGATGAATTAGTGTGCCATGTGCAAGTCTCAAACTGATGAACTGTGTCTGTAAGCAACAAAAGCAAAAACTAGATAAACTGAACCACATTCATATTAAAATTTCTCTGCATCAAAGAACAACAGCTATTAGGTAAAGGGTAACCTAAAACACGGGAGAAAGTGCTTACAAATCCCATTCTGGTCAATGATTACAAGAAGAATATGTCAAGAACTCGTACAACTCAACAATACTAAAGCATCAAATAGCTGGATTAAAGTAGGAGCAAAAGATGTACATGAATAAACATTCCTTTAAAGGTGCCATATAGGTTGTTGATAAGTATATGAAAAGACACTGAATATTATTGATCACTGGGGAAATACAAATAAAATTTCCCTTCATATCCACCAAGATGACTCCCATAGAGGCAAGACACAGAAAGGTGGAAAACTCTCATGAACCATTGGTATGAAGTCAAAATGGTGTAACTTCTAAAGAAACATGTGGTGATGCTTCCTCAAAAAGTACTCAAAATAAAAATTTCATATGATTCAGGAACACCACATTTAGGCATGTGTCTTAGTTTGTGGCTCTGCTGCTGTGATGAAGTGCTGACCTAGAGCAGCTCGGGGAAGAAAGGAATTATTTAGTTTACATGTCCTCATCACAGTTCATTATTGAGGAAAGACAAGGCAGGAACTCAAATAGGACAGGAACCCATTGGCAGGAACTGAAGCAGACATCATGAAGGAATGCTGCTGACTGGTTTGCCCCTGTGCTTTGCTTAGCTGGCATTTTTATAGAACCTAGGACCACTGCCCAGGGATGTCCTCATCCCCAGTGATCTGGACCCTCCTACATCAATCATTAATCAAGGAAATGGCCCAGAAACCTGCCTACAACAAGAGCATGAAGGCCTTTTCTCAAGTGGAGTTTTCTCTTCTCAGGTGACCCTGACCTTGGCTTATGTCATGCTATCAAGAAACTAACCAGTGCAGTATGTGTCTAAAGGGTTAAAATCAGGATCTAACACGGGCATTTTCATAAATATATTTATAGCAGTATTATTCACAATATCAAAAAGGTGAAAGTAACTGAGGGATTCGTTGAGGCATAAATGCAAAATAAAATATAGTATAGTGTATAGACATTATGGAATATTAGTAGGTCCTAAAAGGGATGGAATTCTTACAAAAAGATGGTATAATACAGGGGTAACTTAAAGATATTATGTTAAGTAGAATAATGCAGCTTTTAAAAAAAATACTAAATGATTCCATTTATATGGTATCAAGAGTGCTCAAATGATATAAAAAGAAGGAAAAGCGATGATTACCAAGAACAGGAGGCAGAGGGATGTGGAAGATTATTTAATGGTTATGATGTTTCAATTGATAAGATAAATGTCGTCAAGTTGTACAACACTGAATTTCACTACTTAACTGTTCCCTGAAAAATGTTAAATATCTAGGTGGTAGCCTATTGCAGCCTATAAACCCGGGGTTCTGGAGAATGAGTCAGGAGATTCAAGAGTTCAGAAGTAACATAGTCCAAAACCACCTTGCACTATGTAGTGAGGCCTGGTCCCAGAAACAAAATAAGGTGAAAACAGAAAGAAAAAAGAAAGCAAGAAAGAAGATGCTAAATATATTTTACATGCATTTTTGCCTATTTATGCCAGTCTTTCTTTGCTTCTTTCTGTAATATGATCAAAAAGTACAGACATCACTTAATTTGTAAAATATGTTCTCTGACATGAGAAAGTAAAATGTAAAAACTTGATGAAAACATTAGATAGGTTGTTTCAGTCTAGGGGCATAAAAAGGCAGGCAACCCTGAACAATGAAATAGAAGGCGACGCAGTTCAATAGAAATTCTAACGAACCACTCAGAACACGAGTGTGTCGTCACTCAACAGAGCATTAAACAGTGGCGCTTTATCTGACTTTCTTTCACATCTTTTATTATTAATATGAGTTTCGAGAATTTTATAAAACTCCAACGACAATAGCGCTTTTAATTGGTTATTCTGTAATGCCAACAGGCATTTCAAAGCATACTAAGTTCTCTGGTAGCTGGGACCTTTTTGCAAAATATTATTTCTTTTTCCTTAAGGCTCACCACAAATAAATAATAAAGATCGAACAAGTCTGTGGAGAGTTGTCTAATGCTAAATAAGTGAGTCATTCTCTTCCTCTGGGTCAGGGTTGAACTTGAACAACTCCTGGACCATCTGCCACAGTACCAGCACTGACAAGACACACTACTACCTTAAGGGCACTTAAGGGAGACACTTCTAGGAGGCTCTCACTGTAGAATTTGCTTCTTTTTCTTTGAGGTTCATTTGTCTACTGAGACATATTTTCATATCTATAAGCATCATGAGTATCAACCAAAGCATGAGACTTACCAAGGTAAATCAGACATAAAGTAAATTATAAATTAATATGCCCTGACGTTCTCAAGGAGCAGGCATTAACAAAGAGTAACATATACACCAACTTGAAAAAAATCTTAGAAACAAACTGCAGTTGCACAACATTAATCTCACTTCGTTGAAACTGATTTGTCCAATCAAACTTTCAAATGCTGTTTGTTTACTGTGTAAATTTGGCATCAGGAAAAGATACGCCTGTCTCCATAAGCTGGCACTAGACTGTGGTAGGAACCGTGACCTTGGTAGCACTATTGAGGAGCATGCTGGAGGCTGGAGCCCCCATCCACCTCTAGCTCAGGGATCGCAGAGTCTTTAGCTGGTTTCTGGGATAGAGTCTCAAATGGGCTTCCCATTTCACTTGCTCGTTTCTGCACTCATTTGTATTATGCCGTTTAAGGCATATAGACCTTAGAATCCTATTGAATGCTCCGACTTTGCTCTTTGTTTATATATTTTGTTCACATTCTTGTTAGAAAATATTATTTGCATCTCAAGCAAAGGAAAAAATACAGTGGAGTTTTATTTTATTTGGTTAGATTTTTCTGAGACCCCAAGGGATTCAGAGAGAGGGTTGGCTGTATACACAATGCATCCTGTACACAATGCATCCTGTCTAAACCTTACAGCACAGTGAAGGCATCCACAGAGACTGGGCCCACATGCCGAAAAGGCTGCAAGTCCTCACCGGAAGGTCGGCACGTCTGTACCCAAAGTGCTGTCAATGACCTTCCTGAAATACCCAGCTCTTTCCCTTTGAAGAAAATGCTTCATGAGTTCACGATGTACCAGCGTCTCAAGCAATGTGTGAGTCGCTGTGCTAAGTGATTCCGCTCTTCTCTTATGGAACAAGCAACGCATTGTAACCCTCGCCGAGGGCTCCAGCTGTCCCTTTACACGCCAGTCTTTTTGGCAAACGTTCAGACTTTTCCCCATTTTGAATAGTCATAATTCATAGAGAGAGCCAGACACACAGATTTCTTTTTCCAAATAACTGTTCCTTTGGCTATCTTATCCCTAATTGCTCCCTGCATACTCACCCCTCCCCACTGGTAAACTGGAAGGAACCAGTTTTATGAACCAGTAAACACAAGGTTTTTTTTTTTTAACTGCTATTTGAGACGTATAGACTTATTGCCAATTTTGATTCAAGTCAAGAGGAAAATTGCGTGAATCAGTTATTAGCATCTGCAGGTGTACTCACAGAGGGAGAAGGCGTCTCATTCAGGAACTGTAGCTAATCCCTCTTATAAAACTTCCAAGTAGTAATTTTTTTTCTCTCATCCCTTGGGGAAATGCTGTAAGCAGGAAATCTCATACGTACACTTCAAGTGAGGTGATAAGCCAGTTTTACCAGATGGTACTTTCAGGAAATGATGGTGAAATCTGAAATTATGTTGACTCTTCAAAAATTTCTGATTTATACGATCTTGGTTTTTAAACCAAGTCATGGGATGTATGATGAACTTGTTTTGTGTGCATACCTTCCTTATGCCTGTGGACAAGCTTCATAAATAAGGCCGTTTGGGTTGACAGGAGGCCCCTATTTCTTGTCCTGCGGTGTGTGTGTGTGAGGAGAGGCAACTGAGCAGAAGTCTCGGTTGTTTTTGAGTTTTTCTTCTCCCTGGCAGTCTGCAGCACAGTGCTTTATGACCTCATTGAGACAGGAGCATTCAGGTAGGATCAGGAACAAAGGGAAACCCATCTATCTGCATGCTGTACGTCAAAACACGTCTCTCTATACAGAAGACTGGGTAGATCTGGGTTTGAGGAGTGGATGCTTTATGGGTGGTGCCAATACACCAGGCCTTAGGCTGGGTGCTGTCACTGTAATTTCTAACTTCAAAGAGCTTAGTGGATAACAGACAGATTTATATGCAACTCCCAGATATATAGGGTCGCACAAAGCGAGGCACATTCAAATGCGCGCATGAACTGCATGAACAGAGCAGGTGGAGCAATCTAATGTGTTGTGAAAGAAACTGGCAGCAAAGACTGAGACAGAGGGTCAGTGAAAGGTGAAGTGGATTATATGAGTTGGCTTCTGTGGTATGGCGTGTTGAAGGTGTTTCGATCAGAGGACCAAGTACAAGCATGAGAGAAATGACCCTGGTGATTTATCCCTTGGAGACTCAGATGCTGAGAAGAAAGTAGAAGAGTCTAAAGCAGGTGATTGACATAAGAAAGTCCTGCCAGATTCAATCTAGCCTAGATCTGTCTACCACTTCCAGGTCCTAAGTGCAGATGTGTAGTTTGCAGCCTATACTGTGCCTTCCACGTCTCTCTTAAGGGCTAAATGACTTTTTCCTGATTGAGTCACAAACTCTACCACAATTCTGTGACAGCCCTCTCTGGGAATGATCTCAATCGAAAGAGTTGCTTGACTCTTCTTAGGGAAGTCCACATGTTGAAACTGTTCAGGGTTGTAGAACCAAGTGGAAAGAATTGATTCCCTTGTTCTAGTAAGTGTCTGACCTTATTGTCCTCAGTGTTATCCACAAGCCATTGCTCTGTAGCCTGATAGCCTGATTTGTCTATCTACCCGCACTGCTTTCTTCTCTCACCTTCTATAACTGTTGATGCCGAAAGCACAGTCTGAGCGTCTAGCTCACCCATCTCTACCCAGGATCCACTTCCTAGAAGACATGGTTGGTATCACAGTGATTCTTCTCGACCCAGATAAACCACGGATGATGGTTCCTGGGAGGTTTCTTAGTTGCTATATTTCTGAGCCTTGTGACAAACTTGAGAGTTATATTCAATCCCATGGGAATTGCCAGCTCTTTGTTAATTAAAATGTTTGAGGCTCAGTTTTATGCAGCAAATAGCACAAACATAGCATTTCAGATCACATAAACGGAGGAACGAGAGAACCACACAGGAAGATTAAAAGTCAAGCCACTGTAGAGTGGAATACTTAGGGAAGGAACAGGAGGAGAACTCTCAGGAGAGACTGAAAGGAGGTGTGTGCATGTGTGTGTGTGTGTGTGTGTGTTTGAGAGAGAGAGAGAGAGAGAGAGAGAGAGAGAGAGAGAGAGAGAGAGATAGTATTACAGCTAAAGAAATGAAATGAGTAAAACTTGGAAATTTGTATTTAGGATCCTGAGCAGATCTGAACAGTCAGTATCCTAAAAAATTTCATTTTGCTTCCGAACCACCCAGGAAAAATCATTATTACAGCTAATGACCAGCTTAGAGTTGATAGGTGTTTTATTTTAAAAAAAAAAAAAAAAAAAAAAAACCAAAGGGTAGAAAGGCAAGGCAATCCTGACACTGAAGCAGCCAGAGCTGTCCAGGAAAGGTGAGTGTCCTCAAAGCCTCACCAACAAGAGAGGGCTGGGAAAGTCCCTGTCCGTTCTGTCATCCCCAGAGTCTGAAGGAGGAAGCCACAGCCCTGTGTTTTTCATCGTATATTTATCTACAAACTTCCATCCAAACCTAGGTTCCCTCACCTCACAGTAGACATGCTTAACCATTTCATATCCTTGGGTGGACTGTCTGTAATTACCCTATACTAGGAAGAGTGGTAGAAAAATAAAAATCGATTTCTCTCAAAATTGAAAAAGCATCTTAGTTTTTCTTCTTTTCTGAGTATATTTCTTCCTGTCTTTTGTTTCTATGACCTTAAAAATGTTTTTCCTGTATGTGTGTGTGCATACAGATTATGTGTGGATGCATGTACCTGTGTATGCAGAGGCCCGAGAAAGAGGGCAGCTATCTTCCTCTCTTATTCCTTTGAGCCAATATTTTCCATGAACCTGGAGCTTGTCTGTTTTTCACCTGGCTGAAAGCCAGAAAGCATTTAGTAACCCTCCTGATCCTCTTTTGCCACATCCCGCAGATCATGGGTTACAGACACATATGGATTTTTAAACGTGGATTGTGAGTACCAAACTGGAGGACCCATGCGTGTATAGCGAGCACTCCTATCCACTCTGCCACCTCCCAAGCCACTGGAAGAGTTTTCTGCTTTCCATAACTTCACTTTGACTTAATGACTTATGACTCTCAGTCTGTCTTACGGTCTTGAGTGCCACACGGCCCATTCTTTGTAGTTTATTAACTGCAATGTCTATCGTAGGTATCCTAGGTTATACTATTTAGGAGGGTTATCTTTTTAGGGGGACAAAGTGTCTAGTCATTGTCAGCGACTGGATGTCCTTGATCCACATGTCTGCCCTAACTCAATCAGCTGCATTTACCAGGGAGAGCTCAGGATTGAAGGGATGGGAATGTTTTGGAAGGTAACTCTGGTAGGCTACACCCCAGGCTGAATCCAAGGGACAGAACTAGATGGTAGCGCTACTTAGTACCAGAGGATAATTTCTTTCTCCTTAAGTTCCTTCAGGAAAGTTTTAAGAGAAGGTACATGGAGTAGTGTCCTCTTCTTTACACCCAGTCACCAATCCTGTGAAAGAAGAAACCCCATAGTTTCCACAGAGTCCCGCTTAGTGCTTTAACAATCAATTCTGTGTTCAACCCCAAAGGTATGAAGAACAAGCAATACTTTTTAAAAAATCTTTTTTCTTTAGTACATTTCTGATCCTGTCAGTGATGAATAATGACTCGAACAGGATTAGACAAATTCTGCACTTGAGGTGTTAATAGTTAACAAAAGCTCAGTTGGTGTGCGGTCAACCTCTTTGAAAACAGGGGCACCTGAGCTTTCCCAACCTTAAGATCCTGCATAACCTACATTCCTGTATACAACATCTTATGTTTCTGTCACCGCTGAACCATTTTTAAATTACTTTTTTGAAAAAAGCAAACTTCATCATCTAAACCTTCCTGTCAAGGGTGATTCATCAGCAGGGACTGGAAACAGCAATCTTATTTCAAAGCAGGAAGAAACTGTTGCTCACACCAATGGCTCTCAGCTTTCTCTTGCAGCATTGAAGCTGTTCCCATGTGTAAATAGAAGGTCAACCACACATCTACGGGAAGCAGTTAACTAACATCATAACTATCAAAGTAGCCATACTTTTGACAATTTAGACTTAGTGTTAAAACAGTGGTTCTTAACTGGGAAGTGGTGGCGCACGCCTTTAATCCCAGCCCTTGAGATGCAGAGGCAGGCGGAGCTCTGTGAGATTGAGACCAGCCTGGTTTACAAGAGCTAGTTCCAGGACAGGCTCCAAAGCTAAGGAGAAACTCTGTCTTGAAAGACCAAAAACAAAACAGTGGTTCTTAGCTGGCATCATTTTTGTCTCTAGTGTGTCATCTAGCCTTGTTTATAGACCTGCTTGTCACTGTAGAGTAAGGGTGAAGAGGTGCTGGGATCTGTTGTGTCAGGAATACAAAAAGATGCCCTGCAGTGATCAAAACTGCTTCACTGAGAAGCACTTCAACATTCACAAGACTGAAAATCACAGCGTAGACAACAAAGGGATGTTAAGGTGTCGACAAACTGATGCTCACCGAGAAACAACAGCTTCCTGGATGACAGGAACACTCTAAACGTGTACACAGTTTCCTGGATTTTTCGTGAGTTTGTTTATTTCTATTTTTTTGTGAGACAAAGTTTTGCTTCATTTCTCTTTTTGTTTCAAGCTAGTGGGCTCACACGATTTTCCTGTCTCAGTTTTATAAGCAGCTGGAAATTATAGCCACACACCTACCTACTGTTTGGTGTTTTTATAGGGAAAAATCTATCTTTATCAAATTTATGCACATACACTGAGTCTTCATAATTAGGAACAATTCTTCCAGAAACTAGAAAGACAACTGAGACACTCAGAACACCTGCTGCTTGCTCTTCTAGAAGAGCTCACAACCACCTGTAAGTCTAGCACCAGGAGATGCTATGACCGTCTTCTGAACTCTACCAATAACCACAACCACATTCAAATCACACACACACACACACACACACACACACACACACACAGAGAGAGAGAGAGAGAGAGAGAGAGAGAGAGAGAGAGAGAGAGAGAATAAGTAAGTAGATACCACTTCCTGTAATGAGTAGAAAATCACACTTTAAAAATAATGAGTATAATTATATTTTGTTGTCCCAGTTTTAGAAAAATATTTAATGATACAGGAAGTATATAATCAATCCATTCTCCTGTTGTTGCCGAGGGTGTAGTTAGTCACTGCTGAACACATTGCTATGCCCCAGATTCCGTGTTATCTTCTGTACATGTGAATTTCTCTCCAATGGCTGCTTCTCTGCTCCAGTATATTGAAACCACAGGAAAGTAGAGGCACGGATGCTAGTATTTAAGAATGGTCAAATGTGTGACAGTTGTGTAGCTTGGTCAACTTGTGGGACTCCTGGCAGTGGGAGCAAGACCTGTCCCTAACACTTTGGCTGGCTTTTGGGACTCTATTCCTCATCCTGGGTTGCCTTGCCCAAGCTTAATACAAATGGAGGCGCTTAGTCCTACTGCAACTTGATATGCCATGTTTTGTTCATACTCATGAGAGACCCTGTCTCTTTCTGAACAGAAATAGAGGAAGAGTGGATTGGAGGTGGCAGTAGGGAGAGGAAATGAGAGGAGAGCAGGGACGAGAAAATGCAGTTGGGATGTAAAATAAATGAATGTATTTGGTAGTAATAATAATAGTGGCCAGATGTGCTGCAGTGACTGCTCTGTTGTGGGATAATGCTTCTTATACCCTATAAAGATATGTGACTCATATTGGTTTTAATAAAACACTGATTGGCCAGGAGCCAGGCAGGAAGTCCAGGTGGGGCAACCAGACTAGGAGAATTCTGAGAAGATGAAAGGCTAAGTCTGCAGTTGCCACCCAGATATAGAGGGAGGAAGATGAAAATGCTGCACTGAGAAAAGGCATCAAAGCACATGACTAAACATAGACAAGAATTATGGGTTAATTTAAGTTGTAAGAGCTACTTAGTAATAAGCCTGGGCTAGTAGGCCAACAAGTTTATAATTATTGTAAGCCTCTGTGTGTTTCTTTGGGACTGAATGGCTGTGGGACCAGGCAGGATAGGAACTTCTGTCTACACAGCAAGAGGACTGGATCTTGCAGAGGACCTGGGTTCAGTTCCCAAGCACCATATGGTGTCTCACCCTTATCTGTAACCCCAACCCTAGGTCACTCCCATGCCCAATTCTGAACTTTGTGGGCTTCAGACACTCACATGTTACACAAACATGCATGTAAGTAAGATTCTCATACACATAAAATAAATATTTAAATAAAAGTTAGTAATAAATATATTCATGAGAATGATCCCTCATTTAAAGGGCTGGCAAGTTACAGAAAATAATTACTTAAGTCCTTGATTTATAAGAATCAAATCAATATACTTTTTAAGATATCTGATCATTTTAGAGGACTTGATGCTTGAAAGGCCACATTACAGATGGGACTAGATAAAAGGAAAATAAGAAATATTGTTGGAAGGGCAGAGTAAGAAGAGATTATATAGAACAAAAATATTTAAATTTTAAAAATTAATTGTAAAGATTTTTTAGAATATTAATCCAAATAATATATACTTCTAAGACAATATGGATATCACTATGAAAAATATGCCTAGAGGATAAAATTATCTAAAAGACTAGAGAAATATTCTCTGTGATAGAGTATAGGACTGTTAAATTTTTATAGTCTTTAAAGGTGACAATAGTTTGGTCGCAAAATACCCAGTCTATATCTACATCCTTAACATTAGTTGCTACAGTTGGAAACTATACTGTCTTCCCAATGGCTCACACATCAAATCACACAGTGCTATTGAGAGGTTATGGATGTCTGTGAGCTGGGATGACTCTGGAATACTCCCTGAAGTGGATAGTGGGCCACAACATTATTTCTCATGTTGTGACGTGAGAGAATTTTCTCCTACACATGTGCCCATTATGTGTGCTACAACCTACAACAGGGCCCACACAATGCTGTGTCATCCTAATCAAGGTCTAGTGCTTCAGATATTGTATGCCAGTGTAAGCCTTTTCCCTTTATTCATCTTCTTACCTCAGGGAATTGTCACAGTAATGAAACCTGAATCATACACATGAATGCAGATATTTCCCTCGGCTTTTTAGGATATTCTTTATTTGGAATATATTTATCTATCTAATAGCTTAGAATTTTGTAGCTTTACCTTTCATTTCTGTTTAATATAAAGCTAAGGAATGTTCTTATTTTACTAGTTCATATTCCCTGCTCCTTTTTATTTGGGGTTCCATTTAGAATTGTGATTTTTTTCCCCCTTGCTCAGAGTCTGAGAGGCACACTGACGTTCAGACCTCCCAAGTTTTAGGCTGATCAGACCCTCAAGTTGGTTTGTGGTATATGGAAAGTCATGCTAATTTACCCTGAAGGCTCTTTCCTTTTAGGCCACTTTTTAAAGGATAGTTCTTAAATTAGAGAAGCAACTATCTGTTCAGAAATTAATGAAGAGATGTTAGAAAGCTAAGAAAAGTGCTGGAATGCCTTTTTCTGTCAAGTTTCACATTGTTTCCTAACCTACATCTTCATATTTTCTGGAAGTCATTCCTCTTATCCCAGCTTACCCATGTGTAGAGACAAAGGAAAACGTCAAAAGCGAGCAGTAACACCTCACGTTAATTACTGAGCTCCAATTTGTGAAACACTCTTGAGGTAAGGAGAATTTTCACTTTATGAAGGACAAATTAGAGTTTCTCAATAGATTAAAATTTGAGTAAATACCCTCTAAAACTACACCCCAGCACAGCAAGCGTTCTCCTCATAAAGCAGTGGCGGTCCTCAGACTTTTTCCTTTCTCTGCTGCTAACTCACCAAAAAGCTGTGTGTGCAGTGGGAAAAGTTTCTGGACTTGTTTCCTCTCCTCCCTTCCCCTCCCCTCCTCTGTCCTCCTCTCCTCTTCTCTTCTTTCATTTTCTCACAAACCCAGTCTCAGAGTTCTAAGCCAAATTCATTCTTTATTTTACTGAAAAAGATTCCACACAATTTCTTCTGATCAAGGTTTACCCCCCCCATCAACTGCTCCCAGATCCTCTCTACTCCCCAGCCACCCAACTCCATGCCCTGTCTTTTTCTCTTTAGAAGACAAATAGGCAAACAAACAAACAAAACAGAATTAAGGGGGAAAAAAAGAAATAAACACATGAAATACATACACAAACATGTGCACAAATAAAATCCACAAAATAACAAATCATAATATTCAAACAAAAAAACCACGAAAACAAAAAAAAATGTCCAAACAACATAAAATGAGACAAAATGTCTACAAATACACCATTTAGTTGGTTTTGTGTTGACCATCTATGGCAGACATGAGGCCTACCCTTAAGTGTGGCCAATATACTCAGTGAGACTTATTGGAGAAAACTAATTTTTCCTTTGCAAATGGCTGTCAACTGGGGATAGCATCTTCTTTAGCAAGTGGGAGCCCATGTCCATTTCCCCTCTGAATACTGAGACCCATCTGACATGAACCTCACCAGATCCAACACATGCTGCCACAGAAGACATTGTTTCCTTACAGTCATCCAACACATCTGGCTCTAACAAATCTTTCCAATTCCTCTTCTGCAGAGCTCCCTGATCCCTGAGCAGGGGTGGGGAGACAAACCCACTTAATGATGAAAGAAAAAACCCTTGGTTCTTGATTTCCTTTATCTGCCTATAAGATGTCTATAAATAAAATAAGAAAAAGAAGTCAAATGTCTGAGAAACTCAACAATAATATTTTTTTATTTTTATTTTTATTTTATTGAGAAAAGGAAAAAAAAAGTTTCCGCCTCCTCCCAGCCTCCCATTTCCCTCCCCCTCCTCCCACCCTTCTCCCCTCCCCCCACTCCTCTCCCCCTTCCTCTCCAATCCAAAGAGCAGTCATGGTTCCCTGCCCTGTGGAAAGTCCAAGGTCCTCCCCCCTCCGTCCACGTCTAGGAAGGTGAACATCCAAACTGGCTAGGATCCCACCAAGCCGGAACATGAAGTAGGATCAAAATCCCGTGCCATTGTCCTTGGCTTCTCATCAGCCCTCATTGTTCGCCATGATCAGAGAGTCCGGTTTTATCCCATGCTTTTTCAGTCACAGTCCAGCTGGCCTTGGTGAGCTCCCAATAGATCAGCA
>NW_026068055.1:683784-743668 GCF_014885135.2 Alexandromys fortis | reverse complement strand
AACAGACAAAGGTCTGATCTCCAAAATATATAGAGAACTCAAGAAACTAGACTTTAAAATGCTAATTAACCCAATTAAAAAATGGGGCACTGAACTGAACAGAGAATTCTCAACAGAAGTTCAAATGGCCAAAAGACACTTAAGGTCATGCTCAACCTCATTAGCGATCAGGGAAATGCAAATCAAAACAACTTTGAGATCATCTTACACCTGTTAGAATGGCTAAAATCAAAAACACCGATGATAGCCTTTGCTGGAGAGGCTGTGGAGGAAGGGGTACCCTCATCCATTGCTGGTAGGAATGCAATCTTGTGCAACCACTTTGGAAAACAATAATATTTTTAAGTAATCTCAAAGACCAGGAAAAAGCTTTAGTGACAAAAACACAAGTAAAATCCTAAAACCAAAATATAGGGCCACATAACCAAGGATGTTAGTGTCTCCTGTGCAATGGTAGCTGAAGATGTGTTACATTCATTTATGCTGTGGAAAGTTCATTTAATGATGCAAAGATGTGCTGTATTCTTTTGTTGTATTTGTTTAATTTTATGAAGCTGTGTTATCTTGTCTGTCTAAAACACCTGGTTGGTCTAATAAAGATCTGAATGTCCAATATTTAGGCAGGAGAGGGATACATGGGGCTTCCAGGCAGAGAGAATATATAGAAGGAGAAAGAAGCCAACACTGGTGGCACATGCCTTTAATTCTAGCACTTGGGAGACAGAGGTAGGTGGATCTCTGTGAGTTCGAGGTCAGCCTTGTCTACAAGAGGACAGGCACCAAAGTTACAGAGAAACCTTGTCTCAAAAAAAAAAAAAAAGAAGAAGAGAGAAAACAGGGAGCAAGAAAAGGAGGATAGGAGGACACAAGGGGTCAGCCACCCAGCAATACAGCTAGACATGTAATAAGAAGTAAATAAAAAATAAACAGAAAGAAAGAAAAGTAAAATCCCAGAGGCAAAAGGTAGACAGGGTAATTTAAGAAAAGCTGTCTAGAAACAAGCCAAAGTAAGGCCAGATCTTTATAAATTATAAGAAACCTCCATGTATTTATTTGGGAGCTCTGTGATGGGCTCCAAAAGAACAAAGAGTTTAAAAGAAAAAAAAAGCAACTGCAAGTATCGGTTTATGTTTTATCTGCAAGTTATGTGCCTCTGTGTGAATGTGGCCAGATGCACAACACACAGTCATGTAACTGGCTGAAGCATGTGCTCCAATGAGTAGCAGAAGAAAAATGATGGTCAGGATTAGAGTGACAGACTGTCATCTGGTGGATCCCAGTGAATTGTGCCTCTGGAATTTGTATCTTTCATGGTATAACATATTCAAACTAGATTCCATGAGTAAAGACCCTGAAACATAAAGGAAAATATAAAGGCATAGAAAGTTTGTTCCTCAGACCAGTGACAAGTAAGGATATCTAGTATGTTAGCATTCTGTTCTTTATATTGCTATCAGATAGATCATTATCTAAAAGTATTCCTAGATATTATCAGCTGAACTCAGTAATGTCAATGGCGGTGCCTTTCTCAAGTCTCTAGTTTATTCCTTATTTACGATGATAGCGAGTCATTCTCTGTTACTATACTATTGGCATTTGATGTGGGATTCCCCTCTGTATGCTGTGAATATGTTTCATTACCATTGGTTAATAAAGAAACTGCTTCAGTCTATATCAGGGAAGAATATAGCCAGGTTGGAGGATTATATAGAGAGAACAGGCAGAGTCAAAGAGATGCCATGTAGCTGCAGAAGGAGACAGTCATCAGAACATTATCGGGTAAGCCACAGTCTTGGGGAAATACACAGAATAATAGAAATTAGTTATTTTAAGACATAAGAGCTAACCAATAAGAAGCCTGAGCTAATAGGCCAAACAGTGTTGTAATTAATATAGTTTCTGTGTGATTATTCTGGTCTGGGAGGCTGAGAAATGAAATGCAGTCTCCACTTGCCTGCATCATAATTTAGGAATCCATGTTTTATTTTTAATAACTTAAGAAGATTAGGTACATTAGGAACCTCTAATATGTGTAAATAATAAGAAATAAGCCAGTATGCTAATGAGACCACCCTTCATGAAAAGAAGCCTACATATGATACCAAATCTCTCAATATAATAAAACTATTATCAATACATTACTAATCTAAAGATATGCTATAGTTTTGTATTATTAATGTATGATAATTATATATGAAGCTTCAACTACATAAGCTCCAATTTTGATCACTTCTTCCAGATGTTTGGCTCATTGGTGACTTTTATTATATCTGTCATAAAAGTATTCAAACTTTCTATAAATATTCCTTAATTGTATGTTTTTTATTTAACATTTTTATTTAAGATAACATAATATGCCTAATATCCATTCAGCTCAATATTTGTATATATTGCTCAAAATCCTTCAAGGAAGTTTTGAATGTTTTCCCAGTGTTTTGATATTATCCATGTTCTCATTCATACAGGTACTGATTATGCTCATTATAGGCTAGCAAATTTTTCATTAAAATTTTTCTTCCAATTTCTTCATTACTCAAAGAAATAAGAGAAATTGATTAAAAACAAGACAGGAGGCTGAAGATGAGCTAGAAGTTAAGAAGAAATGCTTTCGCTTAAACTTGAACCTTTTTGCTGGTCATGGTGCTGCAATCTTGACACGTCTTTGTTTTGGAGAAGGCATGATTGCTTGCTCAGGTCTTGAGGAAGAAAACACCAGGGTCTGTGTGACTCTGGACTTCACATCAGTCTCTGAGTTTGATATTGTTTCTCAACAGGTTTCTCAGTCCTGTGACCAGAGACATTGCTTACCCCAGTTTTTGTAGAAATGAATACTGTTTTTTTCTAAACCAAACCAAAGAACTTCTTTCTTTTTTGATGATGCATAACAGGAAGGCTAGCGCTTCCATTCTTGAGTATTTGTGATCAGTGTTTCAGCACAGTGAAGGGTTTGCTGAGACAGAGCGTACAGTAAAGACATTGGATTCCTTTCCACCTTCCATGTGTTTAACTCGGAAGGGAAACTTTCATTATTTTGTTTCATGGGTGGGCTTAGTACAGAGACCCCACATGCAAATGTTAACAGGCATATATTTTTAGTGATAGCCAAAAATAAGTTACTATTGGATGATCTGCTACTTAGGAAAACCCTTAAGTGCTCAATTTAGTATTGAGCGAATCCAAAGAATGCAGTTATCAGATAAAACAAGCACTTAAAAGGGTGTCTATAATATACATCGCTCATAAACCAAGTCATGGTCCACAACATAATTGGCTCAACTTGTCTTCTGTGACTTCTCATTTTAAAGATTATCGCTGGCCTTAACAAATGCTAATTCTTTCTTCTTCTTTATTTAATTGATTTTATTGAGCTATACATTTTTCTCAGCTCCTCTTTTTTTCTTCTCTCCCCCCTCAACCCTCTCCCACGGTCCTCATGCTGCCAATTTACTCAGAAGATCTTGTCTTTGTCTACTTCCCATGTATGTCTATGCATGTCTCTTTTAGAGTACTTATTGTTGTCTAGGTTCTCTGAGATTGTGAACTGTAAGCTGGTTTTCTTTGCTTTATGTTTAAAAACCACCTATGAATGGTGTACATATGATATTTGTCTTTCTGGGTCTGGGTTACTTCACTCAATATGATGTTTTCTAACTCCATCCATTTGCTTGCAGATTTCAAGATGTCATTATTTTTTTCCTGCTGTGTAGTACTCCATTGTGTAAATGTACCACATTTCCTTATCCATTTTTGGTCGAAGGACATTTAGGTTGTTTCCTTGTTTTGGCTATGACAAACAATGTTGCTATGAACAATAAATAAATAAGCTTCAAAAAAAAGATGTTACCACATGTTCACTCAGCATGAAATCTAACAGCCACACCCAGAATGACCTGGTTCTCTGTCTTTCAAATCTTACCATTCTTAAAGGTTCAATCACATCTTCTATCCCAGGGTAAAGGACCATCAGTAGCTCACTCTTACCCTAGTCACACTCACACTGTATAATCTTCGCTCTGTTTGGGGGCTTGATCAGATAAAAATGTATAGTGCAATAAAAACAATAAAAATAAAAAAATGCTAATTCATCTGCCTTGTTGTCTTCACCTGCGCCTGAGCAGCAGAGCTTATCACATAGGCAATGGATCGGTGCAGTATACTCCGCAAGCATCGCCGTTATGCGTGTAACATCTGCTTTCCACGTCTTCACAGCCTTCCCTCAATTCGGTCATCAGAGCGCCATCCTTCGGTGCAGAAATCCTTTCGATGCTATCTAAACTCACTCTAACACGCTCCAGACTCTCTGCTGTGGTCCCCTCCTCCCTGTAAAGACTGATTTTGTGCTATGGCTCTCTCATCCTCTCTGGCTTTTCCTATTGTTCTCGCTATGCCCAGAATGCTCTGAGTATGCTTCCAGATGAAGATGGTTCGGCTGGCGATTCTCTTCCTGAAAAGCTTTGCTGATGACCTTGAGGCTCGCTTCTGCCTGGTACTCAGACCTTTCTCTTTATAAAGACAACGTGCAAGTTATAGAAACATGGATTGATAAGAGGGTCCTTTCTCCAGACGAATCTAAAATATCTAATAATCTAAAATATGTAATAATCTCTCTCAGCCTTGGAACTGACATACCGTTTAACTTAAGTGCAGCCACCATCAGTAGCACTGTTTTTAGTCGGCCCTCAAATGCTCTCAGCTCTATAAGCGTTTATGTATTTAAGAAATATCATAGATAGCCAACCTGGAGTCAGATAGTATAATTAAAATGCAAAGAAAATGTGTGGACTCTTAGATCATTTAGTCTACTGGTTCAGTCAAGGACCCCACATCCACAAAACCATGATCAGGGAAAGTGTGAGGCCATAATGAACACTACATGACACACATGGTGAACCATAGCAAGCCAGACACTGGCAACCACACAGAGGGGACGTCACAGGCAGAATCAACATGTGTCAAGGCCGAAGCTAAAGAGAACTCAGATTAGCCAGTGAATGGGATCCAGGTTAACAGAAGACAAGCCACAGAGTTAGTCATGGCAAGAAGACATAGAATTGTGTTCCCAGGTTTCAATGCTGTCTCAGGGTAGAGTTAAAGGAAGGCAATAACTTGGTCATCCCTGACTCTTAGGTCATACGTCTCCAACTTGGGGGCTTTGAAAAATAATAGCGCTTCCGTCACTCTTTACAAAAAGTACAAATAGCAAGCCTGAAGTGAGCCCTGAAAACTGCCATTTATAATATGTTCCTTGAGACCAACGCTGATGGTCCATAGTTGGCACTTTCAATAGCACTGCTTTGAAATTTTACTCTGGCACTCAGCATTATAAGCTAGAAGGAAGTTACTGACAGGCAAAAAATTTAGGAAGTTCAGTTTTTAATTCATTCATTCATTTGTATCTATTTTGGATATGCATTTGTCAAATACCATTTTAAACATTGTTGTTATAGATAAAACCAAAACAAAATCTCCTTTCCCGAGACTTCCCATTCTCATCAGGGAAACAGCAAACCTGTGGTGAATAAACCGTGCTTACTGGGGACAAATAAGGAGCATCCATCGTACCGGATTGGGATAGCTTTAAATAAGGTAGACAACGCCATCTTCCCGAAGGGGAGATGTTTGTGTCCTGCCACCTAGAAAGAACAATGCGAGGAAAAGGAAAGTGATATCAGGACTAGGAGGATTTCTATTAAAAATATGTAAAAGATTGAGCAAACTAGAGGCCCAATGTGTAGAAAAGTGTTTGAAGAACACTGAAATGGCTGGGGTGGATGGAGACAGAAAAAACAACTACAAACTGACGATCACCGAAAACTAATTGTAGAGACACACAAGAGGCTACAAAGTGGGGTAGTTATTCTGTGACTGATCCAAGGGAGGAGGTTGTTATTCCCTGAAGAAGTGACCAGTCTGCTAGTTTATCACGTGACCCGCGGCACGCCACTGAGTCAGCAGAGAGGTAATTGCAAATGAAGGCTCATATGTGTTATTGCTTAGCATCCTCTTTCATGTTTCTGCTCTAATAAAAGGAAGTAGAGTTCTTTTCTTCTCCATCTCCTTTTCCCAGGCTCCCAGAGCAGAGAAGGCTGCGGTTCTGCACATGTTGGAATGGTTAGTCAATCAGTTAGCTCTTCAGCACCAGAGCTTTCCTTGAACCTCTGCAAAGGCTGGGGATCACCAGGGATGCTATGGTTATTTGAGATGCTGGGGAGGAAGGGAATAAATGGGGAACATACAGGAACAATACCCCCTGCCTTTCCTTGAGGCTTTTATTTACCATTATTCATCTGTGGGACAGCAACTCAATTTACACAGCAAGGAAGGTTTTTGGTTGAGAAATGATCCTGAAATTTAAATTCCAGCTCCACGATTAACTATATGACCTCAGGCTGCCATTAATTTCTTTGACTTTCTGCGTTCTGTTCTGCAGAGGAATTGGGATGAGAATGTACTTGCATTGACCCAGAAGTGAGTTACGTGAAAATTCACAACACATAACCAACTATGAGGAAATGCCAGCTGTATTTCTTCCATTTATTCTTCATCTTTAGGTAGGGAAACTATTGTCGATTAGTTACTGGCTAATGTGGCAATCAGTTTAGGAACTGAATTATCAGGTTTAGGTGATTTTCTGATTATTGAACCCCTTGGCAACTCAGTAATGGTTTTTTACACACTGATACATTTTGAAAATAGATCTCATATATTGTAAAAGTTATTTAAAATAGGGAATCAGAGGATAATTTCAGGGGTTATTTCTAAGGTGCATTACAAAGATAGACAACAATGTTGGAGGAGGACATGGGCACTGTGTCTCTTAATGGTGTATCTTATAAGAACCAGCTTTTAGAAAAGGGGTTACATGCACCCAAGAGATGAAGAAGTGGGGGTGTGAGGTTCGGAATGTACTCATTTGTTTTATCTGTATAAATATATATATATGCACAATAAATATCTATATAAAACACATATAATATATATATATGAGTTTATAAATATCTATATAAATATGTTTTTGTATGGATCCTACTGTTCTCCGATTGGATGGTGTATATATTTGAACTGAATGCAATTGGTGTGTTGTATCCATATTCATGAAGGACTTAACTTGTCTCTAACCCATTATGAAAAACAATGTCTTAAGTTCTAGCCAAGCATCAAGGCTGTAAAAAGGTATGTGCCCCATGAATGGTGGATCCCAGCACAGTCTTAGTGGTTTGGTGACCAGGATCCACTATCAAGAAATAGAAGAAAATATTCTAGATATTTTAGAACTTTATAATTTGGTAAACACCCTGCTGTGAGAAAAGTTTACAAAAGGAAGTTTAACATTCCAACCAGTAATAGGAAACTAATCTCGTTGGGATTGTGTGCGATGTATGCATATCGTCCCTGCGTTTTAGGCAAGTAATCTCATCTCTCCAATGGACAGGTAAATGAACAGCTTTAGTCAGCGCTAAAATTCTAGACCTACGCAAGATTTAGTTAGCATTTTTCATGCAGTGCAGCTGGAGTTTGACTCAGCAAATATTCTCCGATAGAGTGGGATTTCTGATGCTCACTGAGGAAGGAGATGGGGTAATTTAGAAACCATCTTCCGATGTGTGGAGCTTGGACTTCTCAGCACCTTACATTTCCATGATGAAGAACGTGGCAGACAGTGGAAAGGTCTTATGCAATTTTTTAAGGTGTCAGAGATGAGTGCAGCTAAGACAAAGTTGGTGAGAAGACAGCTGTGGACAGCTCTCCCATGTTTCGGGCCTGAATAGGCTCCAAAATGCTCGGTCAGACTAAAACATGCTACAGGTTTTAGACGATATTGAAAGAAATTGGTACTATACATTAAAATACATTTTAAAGAGCAATGGTTCTGGCCTATGGAAAAGAAATTAATATTTTTAGATAAAATATGCACTACCTAGTTATTTACGATTATTTCATGTTTGTCTTGGAAATGAATTGAAGAACATTTTTATTTTGCCTTCCTTTCAAAAGATTCTCAAAAGTAAGGAGAGTTTAAGAAAATCACATGGAAGCTTCCGCTTTTCCATCCAACCGAAATACTACATGACTGAAAGAAAACCAAAGGCCCTGGTTGAATGCAAATCCTGTCTCCCAGTCCATTGGCATTCTTCGGGGACTATTAGCATATGATTTACTGAGTATCACAGTTCTGTGGGGTTTATGAGATTTGTTTTCTTTTTTTTTTCTGTTAGAGAATTTTAACTTCTAGAAACAAGTAACTTTATTCTATACATTTAGTAATTAATTTCTGAGACAAGTATGGTGTGATTGTGCACTAGAGAGGGAAGAAAGGAAAAGTGATATGAACTGAGTGTATGCAATAAGAAAACCATCTGTGGATGTAAAGGGATCTTAGTCAACAGTTATGGTCCAGCAAGCTCCTGTAGTTTGGTCACTTAAATGGACCGCAGAATTAAGTGTTACTACCGTCATGCCTTACATGTTAAGGGAGAGTTCATAAATTATCTTCATAATTCATTTCCCCTGTCACTCTGGTGCTTCTAATTCAGCACTGTGTGGTGAAGAAGGTCAATCTTTTTATTTAATTTGTAAGATGGGGGGTGGCGGGGGAAGCCCTGACATTAAGGTCGTCCAAACTTATTTAATGTCCATACAAACTTTTCTGTGTCCTAACAGAGTTCACAGCCCACTGACTCCCAAGGCCAGGCTTAAGGATGGCTTGGCCTTTCTAGTGCCATCTTTATGTTAAAGTGGCGTGGGAGTCCAGAAGGTTATCTGACTTCAATGCAGTCTAATCCCTTAGTGACTCAGTGCCTCATAACAAAGGTCCCAGTTCTTGATGCAAAACAGAAAGTAGGAGAGAGTCTTTAATTTCTGAATGAGTTCTCCCATCGGATTCTCTGCAATGCAATTTAATGCCTTAGAAGATTATATCATTTCTAGATTACTCTATGTACACATTTAATTTAACCATAAAATAGTTCATGTAATTGCACATTCATTGGAGGCCAATGCCTTAATTTTGCTCTTGTGGCTTTTTATCTATCGAGTTAATTAGAAAAAAAATGAAATGATATTTTTATGAAATTTGTTGAGTATTTCACACAATATATTTCCAGCATATTTAACCCCATTTCTGTTATTTCTCCCAGATTCACCCATGCACCCTCATCTCCCTAGCCAGGCAGAGTCATGCACATCCCCCAACACCTTTCTAGTGAGTATTTGTGTTGCCCAAATACACGTGAGTGTGAGGCCTGACCTGGAATGTAGTCCACCTACCAGGATCCCATCCTTAAAGGAAACTGACTCTTAGTCTTTGGGTGGTTTTTTAAATTTTATTCTTAGAGCAGTCTTAAATAAAATTAAATCTCAATAACCATCTCAGAATTATCTTCCTAGACTCTGCTGCTCTGTGGTTGCTAATTGTCTCATTTCCTTGTCTTTGTTCTCAGCCCCGAATTCTCTGGCAACCACTTTATAGCTTGTTCTTTCATTTTTTCATTTCTTCATATAGGCAAGAGCAATTACTCCAGCACAGTAAGGAGAAAGGATATTACTTTTCTGCAATGCTTTAAAATATATTTTGATATTATATATTTGTCAGCAAAATTTTTCAACCTATGCATTTTCCTTTGTTTCTCCCTTCAAAGAGAAGAACTGCTGTTCACAGGACATTGAAATATAAGCAGTCTACCTTGCTGCTCGCTGTTTCCCTGAGTTTCTGTCTTCATTACCGAGGCTTGGTCTTTATGCTTTTCATTAAGAAGTCTCCTTTTTACTGTTTGGTGTGTATTTCCTGTTTCCTTTTGTCTCGGGTTCCCCATATTGCTTAAGAAAGCTTTTCCAGTGATGGATTCACAGAAGGCCCTGCTAACAGCACTAACCACTGCCTCCCCCTTAGTTACTGCCTGTCAAAACTCCCACCCAAGAGGTATGAGACCTCTAGGCTCCACATGGCTCCTTGTCTTTTTTCTTTATACTCCAAGAGCCCTTTTCAGGCACGGTTACATCTCACCCAGGGACATCATCTGTCCTTTAACAAATCTCAAAGGACCTTGAAGTCTCTGAAGTATTACAGTTTAGCAAATAATAAAGGAAATCATATTTCTATTGACAATTCTCCTTTCTGTCAGAAGGCAAGGGCCTGCTTTAAACTATTGTTTTAAAAAAATGAAACTGAAAAAAATCTTGCTTAGGTCAATCAGAAATATTGGAAGAATGTGAGAGAGGGTTAGAACACAAACCACCCACCTTCTAGGAGGTCAGCCCGAGGACTCCAGTCTGAAGACCCATCAGCATCTTCCTTAGGGGATGGATGTAAAACTCAACAGCCAAGGGTTTGTGTGTGAGATTATGTAAGCGAGTTCTGTGTTCATCATTAGAGGTATTAGTTCTGGCTCAAAAGCTAAACCCCCAGAGCTTCTGATTTCTGCTTTGTTTTTGTTTTGTTCTTCTTGAGACTAACATAATTTGATGATATGACTTGACCTTGTTGTCTGAGTTAGGTTCTCTTCTTTTCCTCCCTCCTTTCCTCCTACTCTGCCTTTTCCTGTAAACAATTAAGAAAGTGGTGCAATGCAGAAGCTCATTGTTTGATGGCTTATCTCCACATACTATTGTGGGAGGAATGAAGAGAAGTTAAGCTCAATTGAAACAAATTATTATTTCTACTTGTCAGGGCACACTTTTTTTTGTAAAATATCTCTAAACACAAAAGCAAATGCATGCTGAAACTCAATTTTGGCTGTATGAGTTATTAAACTGACAAGAAAGCTTAGGAGTAACCTTAATTATAATTGAAGGTTTCCCATTAATACAAATTTTCTAACTATGCTTAGAGATCAGCTTATGCTTGTAAATGATAAAATGCTAATTTTTTAAAAAGGATGTTGGTTTGAATATGTAATTATCTCTCAAAATTAATATAACCTCTGAGAACTCTAATCTGTTTAATGTGGGTCCTTCAATTCAAGGAGGGTGCCTTTAGCACTAATATGGTGTAGTTTTCTCCCAAGTTGGTTAGTTTGAAGGAAAGTCACAATCTTGTCATAGACTCTGAAGATGTCATAATAGACTATGAAATCTATAATGCTTGCCAAGGGAAATTGCCCAGAAAAACAATCTGCTGACAACTGAAGACTAACAGTGACGGTGGCAGAAAGCAGCATGGAAAACACATTAGAAACCAGAACTCCCTGACAATGCAGAGGAAAGACCTTACAGCTAAACATACTCTAGGCAAAGGTGAATGGCCTTTGGGTGGATGCTAAACACTACATTCTCAATTCTGATTGGATTGAGAATTAAATGTTGCCTTGTTTATTATACACTATCTGAAAAGATTTCCAGATTCCTTACATTAAAACCTTATACACAAAGAAAGCTGCTCTGTAAGATTTCAAAAGATCAACAGAGTTCAATATATTATTGTAGATGTGGTCTGACTATGTTCAAACACAAAATAATGACCCTTTATTAATGGGGTCAAACATTGTGTTAGGTCATTAAACAACCATACTCAACTTTGTTCTAAATAGTACTTATAAAACTCTTTGCAGGGGCTGGAGAGATGGCTCAGAGGTTAAGAGCATTGCCTGCTCTTCCAAAGGTCCTGAGTTCAATTCCCAGCAACCACATGGTGGCTCACAACCATCTGTAATGAGGTCTGGTGCCCTCTTCTGACCTGCAGTCATACACACAGACAGAATATTGTATACATAATAAATAAATATTTTTAAAAAAACTCTTTGGATTTTTTTAACTTAAATTTTAAAAACTCATAGACTTTTCTTGTTTTTACTTATCTAAGATCCTAAATGAAAACCTTTATGCCAATTGCTTGATTTCAGTATTATTGATTCTCGTGTCAAGATAATGTTCATCTTGAATTAATTTCTTCCAAGAAGTCTTCCTCTGAGCTTTTCATTATTTCAAATGATAGAACGATCTTGCACACCAAATTGCTGTTGGCGATTGGATGGAGCTGGCTAGTGATGCGCTGGTGCGGTCTTTCTAGGAACGAGTCTTTCATCAACTTTCCTGTCCAGTAAGCTAGGGTGAAAGAAAAGAAAATACTAAGACTATATTTCAGACTTTGGAATAAATGTATTCCTTAATTTCCTGAAAATAGTATCAGTCTTTATAAAGACTTTAATGCAGCAATAAATAACCACAAGAAATATTTCCTTCTGAGTGGTTTTTACGTTATCTTGGGCTGAAAACTTGAATTTTGAACAGAGGCTTCCTGCTTGCACTGGGTTAATCAATGACCTTTGGTTTTTCAGACTAGAAAAACATCTGCAGCTGTTAGGGTGGACGCAAGTACCTTAGAAATGGCATTCCCAGGTGATGGCAGGGCGGAGAAGCCCAGGTTACAGCTTCCTGCTTCCCCGGGAAATAGGACTGACTGCCTTTTGTCCCTTTGAAAGCTTTTCACATCTGGCTGGTACTGAATGAATCTACTGTCAGACTCCAGCCTCTATGGTACCTGCTTCTTATGAATTAATTACATGTTCAGAACAGAGGACTTAGGGGTGTCTGGGGACCTGCGGTTGAGTTCACAAAGTCTCCTTCAAACAAAAGAGGCTCTGTCTCTCCTTATACTCAGACACGCATTGAGGAAGTGAGTTAGATGGTGGCCGTGTTGGGAATCCCTTATTTAATAAAGTCAGTGGCAATTGGACCAATTTTTTCCCTAAATGTCTTCTTATGCACTGGACATAAACGAGGTTATCTTTGTCCTGTTTGGTTTTCAAGTATGGTTCTTTTTTTTTTTTTAAGCTAAAATATTTATTAAAGTAGAGAGGGACAGAGACAGAGACAGAGAGAGGAAAAAGAGAAAAGGAGAAGAGAGGCAAAGACCCGTGTGCACCCCAAGAGAACAGGAAGAGAAGAACTCAAAGATGGTTCTTATTATCAGTGTGAAGAAAAATAAAATGCTAAGACTATGTGTCAGAGAATGGTGTGTGTGTGTGTCTGTGTTTGTGTCTGTGTGTGTGTATGTATGTGTGTGTAAATGTCTTTATATGTGTAATATATATGTGTGTACATATATGTTTGTATACATGTATGTATGCTTGTTGTTCATGTATGCATTTGTGTAAATGCATGTATGTTTGCTGTGCATATATGAGTGTATGTACATGTATGTATGCATGTACATATATATATGTGTGTGTGCCTGTGTCTGCATGTATACATGGAAGGATGCATTGTGTATATGTGTGTATGTGCATGTATATATATATGTGTGTGTACGTGTATGCATATGTGTGTACATGTGTGTGCATGTATATGTGTATGTGTGTATATGTATGTGCATTATGTATGTATGTATGTTGTGTATGTGTGTACATGTATGTATATCTATTTGTATTTATGTGTGTCTGTATGCATGCGTGTTCATTGTTTGATCATATGTGTGTTCACATGTGTGTATGTGTGTATGCACATGTATATATTTATGTATATATGTGTATGCATGTATGTATATGTATTTTTGTGTGTAAGTGTGTGTGTGCGTGTGTGTGTGTCTGTGTGTGTATCATTTGAATGAGATGGCACCCTTAAGACTTGGACATTTGAACGGTTAGTCCCTAGTTGCTGGCTGTTTGGGGAGGATTAGGATGTCTGGCAGGAAGGATGTCACTGGAGGAAGGCTTTGAGGTTTCAAAAGCCTAAGTTAGGCCTCTCCACATCCTGTTTGTGAACTGAGATGTGAGCTCTCTGCTGCTGCTCCAGTGCCATGCCTGTCTTCCTGCTGCTATGCCCTCTGCCATCATGGCAATGGTCTCTTATTCATCTGGAACCATAAATAATCCCTTCCTTCTGTGCATTGCCTTGGTCATGGTGTTTTATCACAGCAATAGAAAAGTGACTAGTGTAGCAGGACTTGCGGAGAAATCAATGACCAGGAATGAATGGGTTAGAGTTATCATTTACCTGCTAGTCCTTCAGTGATTATTTTGGAGTCCACACTCACAGACAAGTCGAGGAACAGAAAACATCTACTAAGTCTTTTGCGCAATCCGGATCTAGAATTTCAGCCGATGTGGAAGTAAAACAATAGAAGCACTTGGGAAACAGAAAAGCAGTCTCAAGCAAAGAGAAGGAGTACTGTTTGTGTGAAACCAGCATGTTTTAGCTTCAAATTATTTGCTAAATAACTAAACATATTTGTGTCAGCAGCTAGGCATCTGCTGCATGGCAGAGCTTGCACTTTTCTTGAGGTCATGTTATTTCAGCCAGTGACTGGCATTTCTCTTTGTCACAAGAGAACACTATCAAAATCAAGGGGATCTGCCACTCTCTTTTCAATTACAAAGCATAGCTAATCACTTAGAATTGAGACTGTGCATAAAACACACGCTGAAGAAACAGTATAAAGTGTGGGGGGTATAGTGTGTGTGCATGTGTTCACATAGATAGAGGTTCAAAGTTGGCATTAAGTGACTTCTTTAGTCTTTACCCACTTCATTTACTGTGATTGAGTCTTTACAGATCCAGGAACTCACCAGTTCTAGCTGGTTTCTAAGATATCTTGCCTGGGCAAATCCCCAGTCTCCACCTTCCAAGCACCGGGATTACAGACTCTTACCATACCTTCCTGGATCATATGTGTGATTCAAACTCTGCACCTCACACTTGTGTGGCCAGGACTGTATCCGCTGAGCCATCGCTGGAGCTCTGGAGTGGAGCACAGTATAAAGTGGGGAATATTCGTTATAATGAGCATATTTGCTATTAACATGTTGGAGCTGGCATGTAGAATAAAACATAAGAAAAGTGTTTCAGGGTAGTTTTGATTGGGTGGCTCTACAAATTACTCATTCATAAAAGTAAAGAATGAGATAAGTATTAACAGAGAGAAGTCAGCAGCAAAGCAGCTGATTGTCCACGGCTGCCTTGTGATTCTACACAAGACTGTGTGCATGTTGGCCATGAAGCTAAAGGACTCTCCTCTGTTGGCTTCCTAGGAAGGAACATCTATGTGGCATCTATTAGGTTCATTTCTGGAAACAGTAAATCCAAACAGCATTTGTATGCAGTCACACACTTGCTACTGAGAAAGACAACTGTGTAGAACATGGTCATTCATTTGATGGACTATGATGTAGCAAACCATTATAATAAAAACGATGTTGGTTATTTAGGTGACAAATCTAGCACCCTTTCTTTGTATAGATGACATCTGAAACACTTTGGAAATAGAAAAAAACATTAGACAGATGGGAGTCAAGGTATTGTGTTTATTATTGGACAATATCATTTTAGACCTTGCAAGAAAATGACTTATGCCCAAGGTTGAAAGGGACACCTCCAATTGGCAAGGCCTCATCTTTTTCAGTGTCCTCTGGACTGGCAATTCAGAATGCCTGGCAGCTCTCAGACCAGATGGCCTGAAGTCACTTGAGAAGCTGTGGGTCTCCAGTGCTCATCCCTCCAGCCCTCGCCCTGTTCTGGGGCATGAGCGAGGAAGGAATATTCAAAGTGCACAGCACATAGAATTAGGACATGTGTAGGAAAAGAGGTCTCACAACAGTGATTTTAATCCTTGTTCCATAGCGATTTGCCTCTTGCATCGATTTTTTGATAGAGTTGGAGAAAGGGAACTGGTCTTAAGTACCAAAGAAGACTGGCAAGAGAAGAAAACAGGGACGCTTCTGGGTGACTGTGAGACAAAGCTACCCTTTTCAAGACCCAGGAGAATCCTATGTTCATCTTCCTATTGTCTTCCATGAATTGTCTATACTAGAATTCCTTTCTTAGGCTCTTTGTTACTGTAATTATTGTAAAGTCATAGAGAAGATTTTAAATTGTATAGTAAGAAGTTGGTATTACATCCGATAGCTAATATAATCAGTGCCGTTTGCTTCCCCTCTATCTCGACTGGAATTAGCAACTTTGGTGCCTGGAAAAGTCAGTTAGCCTTGGTCACGATGTGATTGATTCTTAAATTCAGAAGCTCTGCTATTTTCTTTTCTGTTCTTCTCATCTGAAACAAAGGAACGTCAAATAAGTGTAGGTGTAGTTGCTTGGTTGTAAATAGGTGAGAGACTAGGGTTCAAGGATTCCCTTGGAAGACTGCAGCAGAAAATCAACAATGCAGCCCTTGTGGGAAAGACCTAAAGTGTCAAGGAATGGACACGGAGAAGGCACCGTGTAATACCATCTGCACATCTGACTAATAGTGAGTGAAACAAGCTGCCTCCTTGACTTCCCAGTTTTGTGAGCCAATAAATGTTTTTTATTGCTTCGGTGAATGTGAGTTACTTTCTGTCATGTGCAACCCAGGAAGTCCTGGACAGTGCAAGGCCTGTCCTCCCTGTGTGTTTTCAGGGCTCAGAACATGATACCTCAAAGTATGGGGCCTTGGTGAGCTGAGCCCTTTGAACTGAAGACTGGAAAGGCTTCAAAAGCAAGGTTTGTGTGACCTTCTGCCCCTGTCTCCTGTCCCCAGCCATCCTCCTCTAGGATGAATCATAGAAACCAGAGCTTCTCTTCTTGTAGACAGATCACAGAAACCAGAGATTCTCTCTGTAGCTGGCCATAAACTCTAGAGAGTTTCATCACTCTCTCCCGTCTCCCGTTTCCCTTGAAGATACTCATTATAGGGAGGGTCCCATCCAAGGTGTAAGAAAAAGGATTCTATAAAGACTACAACCCTTCATGGAAAACAATAGACAGTGAGGAAATCTGGGAGCAGAAAGGTACCCTTCCTCGTAGAAGAGCACGACAATTGTTCGTCCAGTGCCAAATGATCAACCCTAAAATCATACATATAGAAAGCATTATGAAGATTATAATCAGGAATATGCATGTGTATATTAACCTGAAGGAGGGTGGGAAAGGGTAGAAGGAGAATTTGGAGGGAGGAAAGGGAAAGGGAAAATTTTATAATATCAAAAATAAAATAAAAATTTTGAAAGGCCAACAGCAGATAAGTCTGATGTACTCAAAATACTCTCTTTGCCTAATTTGACTCTACCTGTTATATTTTGCCCTTAGTCTCCTGCACGTCACCTTATGGCATTATAAGAGGTAAGCAGCAAAGAGGAGGTTTCCTAGTCAGTTCAACATTGATTTCTATTTGCAACCAAATTATGTGATGTCTTCAGCAATAGGGTCTTCCCATTTACTTACGGAGAGCAAGCAAGAGAATATGCAGCCTTTATTTAGGGGCTTATGAGGGTTTCCTAAATAGTAGCTCTTAGGGAAGCATGCCATTACAGAGACTGATATTTTTATTTAATGGTTAATGTCTTTTGGGAACATTGCTTTCTACCCATGCTTAGTACTTCCACTCAACATGTCCCTCAGTTATTTTGAAAATCCCATTTTTAATGAGCTTACAGGGGACTGGTTTTTACATACATCTTTAATTCTTATTAACCTATCTCTCTGATCCATATCCCCTCTCCCCACCTCTGATTAAACCTTTAACCCCACTGTTTCCTACCCATCTTTCATATCACTTGTGGTCTACTATCAACTCCAATTATACTTTTTGCTGGGTTGCAAGATAATTTTTGTATACTTTTTCATACACCATTCATGTCTCATGTGGAGGCTAATGGTGTCTCTTTGACTCCACCTACTCTCTCCTCTATCTGCTTTGAATTCCCGCCTTGCCCTATTCTACACTGCTATAGGCCCAAAGGAAATTCTTTCTTAGCCAATGGTATTCACAGCATACAGAGGAGAATCCCACATCACTCCCCCAAAAACCCACAACCAACTTCACTAGCCCTTGATATTTAGCTAGGTTTCTAGTACCAGGCATGAGGTCTCTTGTGTCGAGCAAGCCTTAAATCCCATTAAAAAACGGGTATTTACCATGGTCTTAGTTCCTTCTCTATTGGTGTGATAAGACATCCTGACCAGGCCGGGCGATGGTGGGGCACGCCTTTAATCCCAGCACTCAGGAAGTAGAGGCAGGCGGATCTCTGTGAGTTCAAGACCAGCCTGGTCTACAGAGCTAGTTCCAGGACAGGCTCCAAAGCCACAGAGAAACCCTGTCTCGAAAAACCAAAAAAAAAAAAAAAAAAAAAAAAAAAGACATCGTGACCAAGGCAACCTATAGAAAAAGGAGCTTGCTGGAGTCATACAGTTTCAGCCAGTGACTCCATGACTAGCATGGTTGGGAGGATAGCAGCAGGGAGACGGCATGGCTCTGAAATGGTGGCTGAGAACTTACATTTTGAGATATAGCCACAAAGCAATAAAACTTACCTGAGAATTATGTAGTCTTTTGAAACCTCAAAACCCATACCAAGTCCACATCCTCAAGCCTTCCCAACCTGTTCCACAAACTGTAGTATTTTAATATATCACCCTGTGGGTGGCATTCTCATTCCAATTATAACCCCCAAGGTTTGTATGCCACTTCTGTACACTTAGGGTTATCCTGCCATGTTGGCCATTGTTGTGGTTCATAGATGTCATAGTTGGGTAAGACTGCTGTTTGTATTTCTCTTTTGGAAGCTTGCATTGTGTCTTGAAAGCTAGTCCCATGAAAGCTAGTCCCCTGGGAACAGACTTTCAAATCAGTTCCAGGTCAGGGTTTCTGCGCCCTGTGTTTGTAGTGCATGTTGTCTTAAGCAGTTGCACGTCTTTCTACCAAGTGCAACAGCAACAACCTACTGTTCATCCTGACCATTATCCTTTCCCTGTGGTTACAAGATGGCTCCACTCCTGCCATTCCGCTGCACTCCTTCTCTCCTTCCCTTCAATTGCCACAGACATCAAGCCTATGTTGCATGTGGGAAATTGAGAGAAGAGCAAGAAATGACACATTTGCACCAGGGAAAACCTCTATACAGAGAACTTAAGACTTATTGACAAGGCGTGTCCCTGTGTTCATTAACAGCATAGGATCTAGATGGTGTCATTTTGCCATCCTAGCATCCACCCCACTCCTGGAAGGAGTTGCGGTTATGAAAAGAAAAAAAAGAATGGGTGCTAGTCAGGTTAGCAGTCATGGTGTCTACCTGAAGACACATCACAGAACCAAGCTCTTTTTCTTTAAAAGTCAAATTGTCTTTCTATAGGAATTTGCCATAAGGAAATAGTCAAGTATGCAAGTGCCAGTAAGTTTTACTGATTTTAACATTGCTCTAATAAAATCTGGTAGCATAGTAAAATGAAATGACCGCTACACTCTCTGCTTCCACTTTCCTCTCTCACTCATTCTATACCTGCTGTTTTTAAAGAAACAGCATGAAAGGTGCCCTCCTCATCTTCCGACTTCTTTCATGACATTTTTGTACCAGAGATTTCCATAGCCTCCTCTCAAGCCTCACAAATCTGTTTAAGTGTTCCTCATTGGAGAAGGCGTCTCTCCTCTTCCACCCTTATAGTTATTTATTTTTAGGGCCTCCACTTATATTCCTTCATTCTGTGATTTCATCAGTTACCTCCACTTAACACTGGATTTGTTTGTTTATATCGTCCTGTTTGCATCTTCAGTCTTGCTGCTTAGAAACTGGAATCTGGAAAAGTTCTTGGCATAAAATATGCAGGAAATTGTGTTTTGTGAACACTTATTTAGACATTTTTGCATCTTTGAAGAATAGTTAGCAATTTTTCCATAAAGATAGTGCAATTGCTCTTATGTAGTTAATAGTTCTTACTGCTCTTGTAAATGTTTCATCCTTTTTTCCTTTCACATTTTAATTGGTTTTTGCTAGCCTGTGTGCCTGCTATTAATTTTAAAATATGTTTAATAGTAAGATTGACCTTTTAAAATTAGTTTTAACATAGTGTCTCAAGGGTTTCTTGAGTTTTCTTGAAAAAGAAGTAAAAATGTAAGTAGCCTGCAATTTTTATTCTAATCACAAAACATCTTTTTTTCTGGTCACCCCCTACAGTTTGACCAATATCAGTGCTGGCCTCCTTCACTGCCTGGTTCCCAGTCCCTCTTCCTGCTAATGAGGAGGAGGAGGAGGACCAGGGTTTTAGGGAAGGCCATGAATGCTGCAGCCTCCCCATTAGGGTCAGATATGTCACATGCTACTATAAAACAAGATTTCATAAGAATAATGTTAACTAGTCTCTGGAACTTGAACATGCCTATTTCATTATTTTTCAATGAACTTGTGCAAGGTTATTTAACACTTGAGCCTGTTTCCTCCTATGAAAATGAAAATATTAGTAACAGTACACAGAGGTTAACAAATGTATTGGTTTAGTATAAAACACTTAGAACAGGAGCCTAAAGTTAATATTGAATAAATTTTATTTAAATTAACGTGAATTATATGCTAGCTTAAACCTATCTACACAATAAGATTTTAGGAATAAATCTACATTATTATTATTATTACTATTTACATACGTATATACACGATGTAAGTGTAAGCCATTAGTAGAAGCCACAACTATCTAGAGTTATTTTTTCTTCCCCCCACCATAATATTTTTATTAATTATTTTGGAATTTCATACAATGCAGCCTAATAATACTCACTTCCTATTCTTTCTTGGGTCCACCCTCCAATAAAGAACAGCCAACGAACCAAACAAACAAACACCACCAGGTTCAATTTGTGCTGCCCATACACTCATGGTCAAACTCCCAGTGGCCAGTTGATTTCCTTCCTCCTTTCCATGGGGTCTAGGGATAGAACCCATAGCCCCAGGCTTGCATAGCAATCACCTGCCAACCCCCCCCCCCCACTGACTCCTATACTTAAAACTTTTACTTGTGGTTTTCTCATTTTAAATTATATTTACAATGTTTCATGTTTTTTTTTATTGAGGGTCTTTGCTCAAGTTCAAGCTATTTATATTTTTGATCGAATTTGCTTCTGGTTACTATCAATGTAGATGATTTAGTATATATGCATCTATGAAAATCTTCCTCGTCTGTCTTATTTTTTCAAGTTCCCTATCTCTTTTCCTCTAAACCATGTGTATAAAACCATAATCAGCACAGAGAAATGTTAATAGTCTGATGATATTCTGGATGGCAAATTATGCACTTATTGACATACAGAATCACGTGGTCATTTTGGTTTTGGAATACCTAGATTAATTCATTAAAGTTACTTAAAGATTTCCCCCATGTATCTTCCGACGGTTCCTGGTTAGAAGGTTAAATATGCTTTGATTAAATAATTGTCTAATGTTGCACTCTTCTCTCAGCAATGCCTCTCAGCTTCGCAGAGACAGAACTAATGAGATCCTTCCAGAAGTTTCATGTGTAGTGTAAATAAAGGAACCGACTTTGGGAGAATAGTACACTCAACGTTTTGATTAATGTTGTTCTTCAAATTTAGATAGACAAAACTTAGGATTATACTACTAGTATGTATTTGAGTAGCCACAGATCTTGAAATATTAAAGTAGGATCTTGGCTCTCACACAAGGGTGCTTTCTCTTCCCAAACATAAACGAGGAAATGTCTTAGATCAAATATAAAAGTGTCCTCTAACAAAACACTAGCAATTTTTATAATAGTGTCTTGAATTCCTTAAGGCTTTGATTAGAGAGAGGGATATTCGTCCAGTCAGTAACCTGAGATTGCTCCTCAGTTCACATGGAAAAGGCTGGGTGAAGTAGAGTGTGTTTTAACACCCGAGCTGGGGAAGAGTCAGGGACTGCTCTCTAGAGCTCATGGGTCAACCAGTGGAGCCTCTTAGGCAAGTTCCAGCCCTACTAGAGACCTTGTTTTCCAGTTTGCTTCCCCATTGCTGTGATAAAACAGTGACCAAAAACAGCTTGGGGAAGGGAAAGTGTCCTTCTGCCTGATAGGTTCCAGTTCATTATCACATAATGGAGGCAAGCCAGGGGAGGAACTCAAAATGAAATTAAGAATCAGGAAATGAAGAAGAGACCAGAGAGGAACATTGTTTATGGACTTGTTTGCAATGGCTTATTCAGCTTATTCTTATATAGCCCTGTCCTACTTGCTCAGAGATGGGACCGCCCACAGTGTAGATTCCAGTATCAAGCAGTTATCAAGAAAATGCTCTACTGATGCTCATAAACCAATTTGATTGAGGCAGTTCCTCAAGTGAAGCTTGTATTAAGTTGACAACAATTAACCAGTGTACCTTGTCTCAAATAAAGGTGGGCAGAGCCAGAAGAGTAATTTCCAAGATTATACCCTGACTTCCACACATAATACACATATGTGCTCCTGCATATTCATGAATGTCCATGCGCATGCACTTAAAAGCTCTCTCTCTCTCTCTCTCTCTCTCTCTGTCTCTCTCTCTCTCACACACACACACACACACACACACACACACACACACACACACAGATACTACTTTGATTGGAATGAGGAAACTATAGGGTCTTTGATAACTGTGTCTCATTTTCCATTGAATGTGAATCCTCTTTTTGGTTGCCTAACAAGCTAAGTTGCTAATTGAACCCATGGCTTTCTGTGGTAAACCACTAAAAGAAGCTGTCAGTTAAAGGCAAATGAAAGGTCAGGCCTGCTGGCACATGACTGTAATTTCAGGAACCCAGGTCACCCTCAGGTACATATCAAGTTGGAATCCAGCCTGGGCTCCATGGGACTCTGTCTCAAAACAAACAAACAGACAAATAAAAAAGAAGAAAGAGAGAGAGAGAAAAGGAGGGAGAGAGGGAGGGAGGGATGGAGGGACAGAGGGACTGAAGGAGGAAGTCTATAAAGGAACCAAAGAATGGGAGGAGGGAGCATGAATACCTTAGAAGTCTGGGAGGGGCAGGGTTTATTTGATTCTTACCACTCTGCTGTTTTGTTTTGTTTTGTTTTGACGAAAACTGAAGGAATGAAATCTGTTCAAACAGTGAGACTCAATTTGCTCTATGACAACAGTGAGACTCGTTTTGCTCTATGACACCAACAAATTTGCAACTGACCTAAGCAGATGGCTTTGGAACGATACTATGAACTTCAAGCCCAAATGTCAACACCTTGAGGAAAATGAAGGCTGAGCTCAAAAGGAAAGAAAATGTAACAAGGCATGGAAGCTAAACTGAGCGAGTGCACCCTTGGCTCAGGACTGAGTTCACACAGCCAGGGCAAGGAGAGAAGTGTTCTAGGATACCAGTCTCTCCATAGAAACTGCATCATGTTTAAGGTGGGCTTCTCTTATGGAAGGTGGATTACCCTTGCCGGTTCCTGTGCCCAGAAGAACCAGAGGTCAACAACATGCCATCTATAGATGACGCCAGACCCTCCTTCAAACCCTGAGAACTATGTGCCATCCTGTTCGACTCTCATATCCAGAGACACCCTCATTTCACTGGTACTCCACATCCTATTATTAAGAAAGTACAGCCAATTTTGCTTCATTTCCAACCGGTAACAGATTGTAGAAATAGAATTGAGACAAGCTCCCCCCAAAACAAGGGGAACCAGAGTAATTATTGGTGAATCATAGCTATTGCAGGAGGCAGACCTAGAATGTTCTAGAAAACCAACCTGCATACTATAACTTAGTCTGGATAGCAGGGGGTGACCTTTGACCTGTAGAAGCATCTCTCTCCTGTATAATGGAGGCCAGAACTATTCCATTTCTTGGGTGCTAGAAAGAACAACATTCTGAAAATTCTTCCCTTTAGGACCTGCTCCTTCTTCTCTTAGCCACAAGACCAATGAATAACAGTAAATGCTAGCATCACTCAGCCGTGAAATTGCTGAATGTCTTAAGCATACCTTAAAGAAGTGACAGGACCCAGCCAGTGTGTCCTTGCTTTAGCTGGAGGGTTTATATGGACTAGTTCCCGGGGAGGGGTCTAGTTGATAGTATATTGAATATAAAGTTTAACAAAAAAGACTTTGTCATAAGGATCTACTTCTATGATGTGGCATTTAAGGATTTAAGGAATCTCAGGAGACATTATTACTCTCCTAGGATAGCTTCTGGAAGCTCAGAAACAGTGGCCTATAATAAGCAGAATAGGAGTTTGTGTAAGAAATATCTTGGCTAATCTCAATCGAAGAGTTTTGCAGAGTTGAAATGCTAGTGAGAATGTACTGCCCAAACCAGAAGATGCAGGGTGTCTATGTTCATGAGAAGGTCTGCTACATACACCATTTATAAAGAGACATACATTATATGATAATAAGTTTTGTATTGTCCTTCCTTTGCAGTTGGGGATCCATAGACAAAATATGCTGTAAAATCAAGCTTTCTAATAGCAACAGAAATGACTGTGCTCTGGTGTAATAGACCAAGTAACAGCGTTTAGCCATCTGGAGAAGAGTTGACACAATAATTATGGCCAGCATGATCAAAGTGTCAGATAACATGTCCCGACCACAACACATAGATGTGTTGAACAGGTGACAAGTTTGCAAGGTAGACAGGCAGTGAATAAGTACTTTACTCAGCCTACACAATCAAAGCACAAGGAATCAGGTAAGAGGTACAAATTAAAAAGTTTAAATCATTTTACAGTTTCAATTACAATCCACTTTTCATTTCCAGTCATGATAGGGAAGCCTTTTCTGCAGCAAAGACAGTTTTATAACACCCCAGTAGATAGCAATTGCTATGTGCCTGGTAACCCGTAGAAGCAAATAAAACATTTAAACAACTATGGACACAAAATCAGATTAGCATTATTACCTAGGAATGTAAATCATTACCACATCTTACCTTTTAAAGAAAGAATGTCTGGGAGCCAAGTAGTAAACAGGTCTGGGTCCACATCAGACTTAAATGATCATCTAAGATCAAGCACTTACTCACTAGGTGTTTCCAAAATGACCAAGAGAATAATTAAGATTGACATACTTAGGAGGTAGGTTAATCCTACAAAGGTCTACCTAGCTGTGAGTTCAAAGTATTGTCATGAGAAAAGCAAAGAAGGAACTCAAAATGGAATTCTAACTCTGCTTCAACCATAGGTTCTCAACACGTGTGCCTCAACCCTTTTAGGTGGTCGGACAACCTTTTCACATGGGGTCACATATCAGATATCTTGCATATGAGATATTTATATTATGATTCATAACAGTAGAAAAATTGTAGTTATGAAGTAACAACAAAAATAAATTTATGAGTGGGGGGTCACCATGACATGACAAACTATGTTAAAGGGTCACAACATTAAGAAGGTTGAGAACCACTGACTTAAACCAAAATAGTACAGCAGTCTGTGTTCTCCTATATTTGGTGATCATAAGGAGACAGATGAAATTACTTTGCATGATCATAGGGGTTAAGGAAACTGGCAAGTTTGAGATTCATAAGAGGCACTGACACAATTCCAACTCTGGTTCAAAGACATAAGAACTAGAAGAACCAAAGGCATCAATTCCAGTCTTAGCTTAAATGCAGAAAATGACTATTACAAAGTGAGGGGGAAGGAAAGTGAAAGAGACAGCAATAATATGAATGAAAATATTTCATATTCTACCTTCCTGCTCTGCTCCAATCTTCACTGGGTTGTGCGAGACTTACACCATTGGTAAGTACCATCTGCTTTACTCAGTTTATTAATTAACTCAAAGCTAATCTCATCCCACAATGAGCAATCACAGACATGCAGAAGAATGTTTAGCTAGTTAGCTAGTTATGAGTCCTTTACGGCTCAATCAAGTTCACAGTAAGGAATATTATTGCATCATCAGGCTATAGTCTTCACTACCTTTGGGAAGACAGTATGGAAAGCCCCCAAATATCTTTGTTTTATTTCTCCTGAAGCAGAAAGAGCTTGGAAAGTGAAGTGCACTCAATGGAAGTCCTCCCTTTGCTTCTATGGTACATTTGCTAGAGCAAATTAACACAGCCTGGGACATATAATGAGCGATTATTGGTCCAGAGAGCATGTTCTTTTACTTATGATTTTGTTCAGGGTTGTAACTTATCCATTCTTTGCAATAGCTTAAAGGAATCTCGGTGGACATTCTGAAAACATTGAAGTAATTTGCTATATTGATGACATCTTTGTATTAGACTAAGTTTGTAGGCTGAACAAAGCTTATCAGCTTTGTATCATTATAAGATAAACATACTCCAGACCTAAACCCTATGGGGATTCAGAGATATGTCCTCAGTGAAGATTTCTGGATTCAGTGATTTAAGGAATATCTATATATCTCAAAGTAGAAAACACATTACTCCATACTGCATATGCTACCATTAAGAAACAAACACAACAGCCACTGTCTCACTCACAGCATAATGACAACATATTTCACATGTGGGAATGTGGCCTCGACTCACTGATTTTGTGCCTGGGCAAGCAGCCAGGTTTGTGTAGTACCCAGAGCAGTAGATTCTGCAGCAGGTCTAGAGGGACAAGATGCCTGTAAAGGTACAGCTGCTCTAGGACTTTTGAAAATGTATTATCAACAAGGAATGATTAGCAGCTATTCAGTTGGGACGCACTCCTTGGTTTCAATAAAGAGGGGCTCTCGTTGTGGCATATAAAGCAATTATGTGGTCATAACCATGCATTTGAGCCCTTTTCAAACTCAGTTCCATCAAATATACCATGATTAAGTCCAAGTAAGTCTTGTACTGTTACACACATGATGGTAAGAGACAGTGTTATAGAACAAACTAAGTTGACAGCTCGGCATCTTTCACTGCTGTGTCTTTCCATAATGTTAGACCCATGTTCTCCATATGTTTGTACTTAAGACCACATGACTGTGTTTGTGTGTGTGTGTATGAGCACTTGTGCATACACATGTGATGGTAGTAGGGGCTTCCTCATTTCTAACTGGAAAAACATTGAAATTGTTTTCAAATGAATTGCATTGCTATGTGATCATGGGCCAACATTAGATTGTGAAGCAGAAGGTCCCACTTGTGGCTCTGAGAGACAAGAGTGGCATTTCTTCATGCCTCTATAGTCTATACTTTAGTATTCATAGTCTAAAGATTTTAAATACTCTCATATGCTGAGGCATCTCAGATTTATACTCAATTGCAATAGCTTCTCTGAATTTCATTTTTCTTTAACATTGTCTGTTAACCATTTCCCCCTAATACTTTGAAGAAAAGTAAAATCTAGTAGTGGTTTTAGACTTAATATGTCCAAAATCAAACTCTTGTTTTCCTTAAAACCATGCTCCACCCCAATCTTCCCACTTCAATGAATAAAAACCCCATTTTCCAGTTACTTAATCCAAAGAATTCAGAATCAACTTTTATAATTAATTTTTACTTTATGCTTAGTCTGTCTGCAAATCTTTGTAGTTTCCCCTTCAAAATATAGCCAGGATCCATCCATTTCCTGACACTTTATTGCTCCTTTGGATCCATGCCACTCTTGTCTCTTGCATAAATCAGTCAAATAGCTGCCAGGCCTCCTTAGCCTTATTCCCCAGGGAAAGGTGAGTGTGCTATCTGCCCCTTCCGCAGCCCCATGACACAGGACAATCATATCAGCAGCCACACGATGCAGGACAATCAGACGCTGTAGGGAGTCAAATCAAAACAGGAACTCAGCTTATTACTGTTAAGTAACATCATGTGATGTGGGGGTACCTCCAGCCAATGAGAGACAGGCTAGCCCTCCCTCTGGCTGGAGGGGCATCTACCTATATTATACTGTCTCATGCTCATTCAGTAGCTTTAAGATTATCCTTCTATGGTGATATGCAAGATATTCATCAGTGAAGCTATAGGATAGGGCTCCCTCTCCTCAGCTGTCCAAGGATCTAGCTGGGGACATCTCCATGGACACTTGGGGACACCTCTAGAGCCAAGTCTCTTGCCAACCCTAAAATGGCTCCCTTAATTAAGATATATACTTCCCTGCTCCCATGACAATGACACTGGGTTTTGATCTTACTGCATGTACTGGCTTTGTGGGAGCCTAGTCTGTTTGGATGCTCACCTTCCTAGACCTGGATGGAGGGGAAGGGCCTTGGACTTCCCACAAAGCAGGGAACCCTGACTGCTCTTTGGACTGGAGAAGGAGGGGGAAGAGGGAGGGGGAGGGAAATGGGAGGAGGTGGAAATTTTTAAGTAAAAATAAAAAAAAAAGACTATCCTTCAAACTCAAGCTAGGCTTTTCTCTGTCCTATAGGCCTCGAGGTACATACAGGCCCTGAGATAATTTTGACCCAACATCTCCCTTTTTTGTGTTTTGTATCCCACCCTCTACCCCAGTCACCAAGCCAAAATATCCCACGGTGGAGAGAGTATAAGTCAGGGCCACCCTTATCCAGAGTTTTGGCCTGGATACCCTCAAATTGAGAGTTCATCCGTGTGGTGAGATGTATCAAACATATCATAATGTACTCAAAGGGCCATGTACCTGTTGTATCTGTTTTGGGAATGCTTGTTTCAGCCTTTGGAGAAAGAATGGGCTAAAAAGATAGATCAATAAACAAATAGCCATTGGCCCAATTAGGGAAGAGATGAGTATGGTAAGCCATGGGTGACCAACTAAACCAGGTCTCATAGGGGGTCCTTGACTTAAATGAATCAATATTTTTTCTTAACTCATCTAGGGTTCTTGTAACTATCTCAGAATGGTCCGCATAGAAGCAACATTCTTCCCCAAGTGCCTTGCAAATCCCTCCCTGTTCCATAAACAGCAAGTCCAAACCTTACTTTGTAAGGTTACCCTTGCTAAGAAATCCAAAGACTTTTGTAAATAATGTAATGCAATCTCTGTCTTTTCTAAGGTTGCTGTCAATTGTGAGTGAATTATTCCCATTTCTTGTAGTAAAATCTCCAGGGACGAGGTGTCCAGGGCAGTCCCAGCCACCCCTAGCCCCATTAATGTGGTGACGATCAGGGCCATTAGGGGATATCTCTTATGCCTTTGGGTCAGAAATTCTTCTTGCATGTGGTAAAGCATGGGAGGAAATATTAACGCAAGCAGGCAAGTTTCATTATGCTGAATGATCAGTGGGTTAGGGAGTAACCCCAGTCTCTTGGCAGATCCAAAAATACCCATGATTTTGGGGCACCCTCCATAAAGCTACAGACCCATTAGTCATATCACAAGTGAGGTTAAGAAGAGGGTGTTCGACATTCGCCAAAGAGGCATAGTCAGTCCCAACATCTCCCCCATTTTGGGGTTTTCCTATCTACAAATATCAGCTGTCTAGTATTTCATAAGAGCCATTTACCCCAAAGGCTGCATAGTAGGGGGGTAGTGGCTGTAAGCAAAGCCAACAGGCCTCAGTGGCTTCAGGGTGGGTAAGGTTTAAAGCCATAAAGCCCATCTTAATGGCCTCCATCAAATAAGGTGAGGCTTCTAATCCCCCTACATCTCTAGGCAGCTTGGTGAAGGATACCTTTGGGGTAGATGATGGGGGGGTATGTAAAGTTGAGGTATATACAGGTGTGTTCCCCATGGACATTAGCTTGGAAACAGGCCCCAGCATCTGAGGAGGGTCCTCAAGGAGTATCTCTATTCAAAGCATTAGTATCAGGCCATGATCATATCCCTTTTGGTATATTCTTAATCCCCACATCTTCCCAGTTAACCAGGATAGGTCCCTTTTCTTCACCTGATCTGTAAATCTTAATAGCAGAGGGTTTCATCTAAATCAAGTGCCTCTTCCATATAGGGGGTTCCGGGATAGGGGTGCCTGGGACACCCTGGAGATCATTGTATCTTCATGTTATTTTATAAAATGTCTAGTCCCAGTCTGTTTACATCCCCAGGAAGAACAATAGTAATCAGAAGCCCCCCCGGGGGGTGGGGAGGGCGTACATGAAAGGTGTCTGCAGGAAGGCATGTCTGCTAAGGACATGAGAACACCCAGGCTCATTAAGGTAAGGTGCCTGGAGTAGGGTGTACCCCTGAGAGCCTTTGCATTTAGGTCTCCCTTCGATCCCTGGAATCCAGTCTCCCACATCCCAGCTCCCATGTGCCAAATCATAGAGGTCAAATATCAGGTCAGGCCACCACATCCAGGGTGTGGTCATCTGAGAAGTCTGGTTTAGGATCCCTCCAGTGCCAGCACTCGACAAGATCCACATCACCTTCTGTGATTGGTGGCAGCTTGCTGCTTGGACTTTGGTCCCTGTGAGAAGAATTAGCATGATAACCACTGGGATAGCCAGCTGAAATAGATGAACTGGCAATACTTTCCTCCAGGGTCAACCTCCCTTGGGTAGTGGTGATTTTTCTTTTCTTATGTTTGAATTTAAGGGTTGTCCACCATAATCTCTTCCTTTCTTTATTTGTCATCTTGGTCTTCTCCATTGTCCTGAGGAGAGGGAAGAAATTTTAAGTTATGAATGGCTAGGCATATAGGTATTTCCCCTCTATTTGGGAAGACACATCCATATCCTTGACCCTGTGTCAACAAGGGATCTGGGCCCCTGCATTGGTTAGTGAGAGGATCCTTCCATCTAACCTTTATGCAGGGCCTTGTTAGTAGGGATCCCCAATGTTTTTGGAATCTATTTTGTTCATCTGATTTTTGAAAATTTAAAATATTGATGATTTAATAATGCTTTTTGCAGTTGTAGATGGGGGGGGGGAGACTTCTCCCCCATTTTGTTTTATAAGAACCTCTTTGAGATATTGATGATGTCTTTTGACAATATCTTTACCCTAAGGGTTGTATGGGATCCCAGTGGTATGGGATATCTTCCATCTCTGGAAGAATTCTTTTAATGTTTTACTTATAAAACAAGGGCCGTTGCAGGTCTTGACCTGTTGTGGTAGTCCTAACATAGAAAAACATTGTAAGAAGTGGCTTTTGGCATGGGTTGCCTTTTCCCCTGAGTGGGCGGCAGCCCAGCATGCCTTAGAGCACATGTCTAGGGTCACAAACATATATTTTAATTTGCCAAATGGAGGGTAATTGGATACATCTGTCTACCAGATGATATTGGGTCCTAACCCTCTTGGGTTCACCCCCAGCCCTTGTATAGGAGGGTATGGAGAAACTGTTTTCAAATCTTACATATATGAACAAGTCCCTTTAATTCTGTTGAGGGGATATGGTGTATAGGTATTTGAGTCTTCTCAAGTTGACATGAGTTAAGTCATGCATTTGGGTAGCATTTTGTATGGGCAGAGTTGAGATCTCTATGAGACAAGTCGCTGAAGCTACAGCATCTGCAGCAGCATTCCCTTGGGAAATGAGGCCAGGAAGGTTTTGGTGTCCTCTGAGATGTTGAATATATATGTTTTTTTTTTCTACTTTCTAAGAACTATCCAAGCTATATCATCAAGGCGGAAATAGAATTAGCATCCAATCTGATATAAGCATAGGGTAAGTGTGGCAGTAGGTTCACCACATAAGAGCTGTCTGAATAGAGGTTGCAGGATTCTGGAACCTCATGTAGGGCAATCTATATGGCCACCATTTCCTTATATTGAGCGGATCTCCCACAAAGGGAGAATTTTGGTAATCTTTGCTTGGCCCCCCCTGCAGGGAGAACTACAAAGGTGACCCCATTCTTCCCACCATCTGTGCAAACAGGGAATGCTTGGGGCAGGGCCTAGAAAAAAAGACTAAGGGGATGCTCAAGTGTAGTTCTTGATATAGCTTCACTAACCAGTACTCCCCAAAGTGGGTTTCCAGGGTCCCCAGAAATCCCTCCAAAGGCGAGGCTCAATAGAGAACAATGTCTGGCTGCCCATTCTAAATTTTTTATTTTGAATGGAATTAATTTAAAAGGATCTTTTCCATAATGTCGGAGGGGGGGTATCTCTGATTTTTATCATCAAATGAGCTATTTGATCCACTAGAGAGTACACTCTGGGAATGCTCCACCCCCCACCCCGTGGTGTGTTCCCATTCTAGTGGTTGTGTCTGCTGAACAATGGCACCCAATGTGGTCTTTTTCCCTAATAATATCCAGCCTTGGATTGGAATATTAGGATTATATTTCGCCAAAGAAGCCTGATGGAGCTTGCTGACAAATTCAGTGAGTGCCTGACAACCCTCTCTGGGTAAGAAAATGATCTCATAAGGTTGCCCGCCTTTTAGGAGATCATATAACACATATAGTTGCCCGGTCTCTACAGGCAACCAGGGCCTTACCCAGTTCATTACCTCCAGTATCTTTTGTAATCCCAATAAAGTGAGAGGCTCAGGCAGGATTAATTGGGGTCTATTCACTTTGGCTTGACTGATAATTGGGATCCCAATATATGAAATGGGGGTACCTTTTATATTTTGTTTGGGGTTATTTTAAAGCCATGTTGTTGGAGGATATCATCATTAGTGGTTATTTAGGGAGCTAGCCTTGATTCCTCCAAATGCCCAAAGATTAGATCATCCATATAAACATATAGGAGGGTATTGTCTTTGTCAAAATAAGGAGAGAGGATTTTATACAAATATTGTTGGCAAACAGATGGACTATTGGCCATCCCCTGTGGGAGAATAGTCCATTCATATTTCCCATCAGGTCAAGAGGAGTTAACTGTAAGAATTGAAAAGGCAAACTTCTTGCAATCCTCTTCATGAAGAGGAATTAAGAAGAAGCAGTTCTTTAGATCAATTTTTCTAGGTGATAAATAGTCTCCATTATTTCTCAATTTTGCCAATACTTGTGAAACTTGAATAACTATAAATAATATTTAAGTTTTAGGGGTGGTACTGCTATCAAGATTTGAAGGCTATCCCTATTTCTCTTTGTATTAATAAAGACAAAACGAGAGTGCATTTTCCTGACAGTAACATGTATACTTTATTTTCTTTGAATATAGGGTTTAATATTCAAAATTTGGAATAACCAGTATTAATTCTTGAGACTATGATATTGTATATGGCTTAAAACTTATTAATGACTTAAAAACCAGATAGAGAAGCAAACATAGGCACAATTAGACTGTGGGGAAGGGGCTCTGCTGAAGGAATGCAAAAATCTTTCAAGGGATAGTCAAAGTGACATAAGAAAGTGTGTGTGTGTGTGTGTGTGTGTGTGTGTGTGTGTGTAATTGCTAGAACAATGCCCACTTTATTAGGCTCAATGATTGTGTTTGTGTATATTAACAAATTCCTATTAGAAATAATTATAATCTGATGCTAAATGCATCTACATATCTGGTTCCTTCTCTGATTATTGGAAAACATTATTTCTTATATCTTGATTGTGGCAAATATGAAGAATAGCATATAACTTTATATTCTCTTAAAACTCTATCATACTTTTGCTTTTTGTCCATTACTTAATCACTGGCTGTATCTAAAATTTTCAAATTTGTGGGTAAAAAAAATATAAACCTTCAAAGTAGCACAAGATGTATGTGAAAGGGGCTGGAGAGATGTCTCAGAGGTTAAGAGCATTGCCTGCTCTTCCAAAGGTCCTGAGTTCAATTCCCAGCAACCACATGGTGGCTCACAACCATCTGTAAAGGGGTCTGGTGCCCTCTTCTGGCCTGCAGGAATACACACAGACAGAATATTGTATACATAATAAATAAATATTAAAAAAAAGAACTGTTTAAAAAAAAGATGTATGTGAAATAAATATATAATTACTAAATGCTATAAAAACCAGGAGAATTTTTATATCTGAACAAAGTACAATTGAGGATATACATTATGCATAACAATTTAATCAGATCTTTTGTGATCCAGGAAGACGATAGACTGAACCTCTAGTTCATCGATTCCATCTCAGTTGATTTTCACCAACTTCTCATTCTCCTTCTGTTGGATCCTCCAGAAGAATCCAGTATTCCTTAAGATGTCCTGGAGAACCACTCAGATAAGGATAGGCTTTTCTTGCAAAAATATGCACTCTTTTTATTATTATTAATTTCTTAGAGTATGTCAGACATTATCCCAGGTCACCAAAGGCTGACTAGCTACTCCTCTGTCATCCATCCTGCCTACTGTGGCATGTCCCTGATGCTTTCTGGATATTCCTTAACACTAATCTGGGCATCCTCTATGCTATGTCTTATGAATTGATGGAAGAGATAAAGACAAAAAAGGGAAAATTAACTTGTACTTAAAGAATATCGAATTATAAGTACTTAAGAGAATGTATAACTTTCTTTTTTGATTGACTTGTGATAGTTGTGAAAGTAATTTTAGCCTCAGAGAAAACAGCATTCTAATCATTGCTTAACAATTAGTAAATACAAGACTTTGACTATGTCATTGAACTTTCCTAGACATCCAGACTCCTCATTCAAAGAATAGAGATAGTAACAGCAAACAAGCTTGTCATAGAAATTAAATAGCAACATAAGCTCTCAGCTAGCACAATGCCTAGTGAACTGTAGGCAGTAGAGAAATGTTAATCAAATCCAAAGCCTTTTTAGAAAATAAAAGAACTGTAACAGTTTTGTTTACTGTGGATTTGACTTCCTAACTACGTACTGTAGCAAATATATTACCAGACTGTCTTACCTGAAAAATAGCACCATATAAATGCTAATTTACTCACAACAAAGCTTATACTGCATCAGTGTGTGCTGCCTGCATCTTTCTTTCTTAAAAGCTGTTCCATCTACTTTGGTTGGTACAGCAGCTTCTCTTAAAATTTAATGAGCAAAATAATTCAATTCTGAACTTTTTCTTTCATGATAAAACAGCTCATTTGGTCAAATGACTCCATGAGTTTTCACAATGGGATAAAACATTGGAATCATCAAGTTCAATTCTTTGAAAGGTACGTTTCTTAAATGTTTTGTAAAACATTTTAAGATCTGTGTATATATATATGTGTGTGTGTGTGTATGTATGTGTATATATATATGCCTTATTCTATTGACAATGGCGTATCATGGGCATTTCACTACAAGGAACATAAAATCTGGATGAAGACCACCCTGCAGCCTTACTCTTCTATTTCTTAGTGACTGCATTTGTGGTCTTGAAATATGTGAGCTTAGCATTTTGCTAAATCTTTATATGTCTTGCCACTTCCAATAAAAAATTAGATCTCACATCTGTTTCTGTTTTGAGAATACATTACATTTTTTTCTTTTTGCAGATATGTGAAAGTCAACAGAGAACAGAGTCAGAAATCTGTACAGAGAATCTGAAGTGTGCAGCAGAAGAAGGATGTGCTATTGAAGAGATTACAGTAGACCCTTGGCCTGGAGGAGCTCTAGACAGCCTTCCCAGCTGCAGTTCACTGCTCCATTCAGGGCAGTTTAGTCATGAGAACATCACACCTTTTCCATCAGGGAAACTCATCGACAATTCAATCCAGATTCAGTTAATAAGCTACTGCTATCTCATGACCCCAAACCGACATGGCTTAATGCTAATTTATTTAAAATCAGGGACCATTTGCTGAGGGGTCATCTCATTAGTTCCGCTTTGAAATCAAAAGAATTTTCATCTCAAACAGCCTTCAAGGTTAGAATAATGGGACAAGACATAGATTTTATGTGACAAAATTACTTCTGTACAGCTCCAAGAATGGCCTCTGCAGGTAAGGGAAGAATGTGTAGAGAAAGATGCTTCTGATCAAAACTTCCCACAGGATAAGGTCCCAGTACACCTGCCTGCCCTTCTCTGCAACCACTTCACTGAATTGCACTTACACTAGGGTGTAATATCCTTCTCTTTGGTTCCCTAAGACAGCAGATTCATGTAAGTCTAGTTTTAGTTTTGTTGAGAAGTATGATGATTTAGCATGGTTGTCTAAAAAACAAAATTTGTTTTACAAAAAATAAAATGGCATTAGCCCACCACCACCACCATTATTGTCCTGTTTATACCTCAGAGAATTTTCAGAGTCAAGACTGGAGAGTTTCCACTTCATCACTTCCAAAACCCCAGAGTGAGACCCCAGCATTCCAGTCTACTCTCATGTCCTTCGACTGTAGAGCTGCTACTGGGACAATGAATTTCACCCTGTAAATCCTCATCACTCTGAGAATCTATGGTCCTGGTGAACACTCTAAAGCCGTAACTATATGTTATATGCTTCACAGGACCTGATATCATCTGTAGAGGAACCCTAAAGTTTTTTTTTTACATGTTACCATTTTCCAAATGATTTTAAATGTTATAGAAAAGCACCCTATGAACAGGAAAGAGTTATTAGAGTTTAGGCTTTGAAACTACATTTTTGCATGGTAGTGATGAAGTACACAGAAAAAAGAATTGCATTTGCAAGTTACTAGGTAGTAAATCCGTTAATGCAATGATGTACCCATTTCACATCTGAGGGTCCCAGCAGCCAAAATAACAGGAAAACCTGGTAAATATGGAGTTTTAAGCTATATATATATATTTCAAAATACATATACATATAGGGAAAAAGGAAAGGTAATTTTTCAGCAAAAAGATTATTCTGAAAAGAACGAATCGTTCTAAAATGAATGAAGAAATTTCTAAAGAGACACTACATGAGTTACACTAATTAATAGCAAATTACCTTCTTTACAGTAAATCATTCTCTAAGTTAATGTGTCTTTCCCACTTTTCTGTGAAAACTGAAGAAATAGCATTATATGTTAACTCAGCAAACCCATGTAGGTAGAAAATTAGCATAATTCTGCTTGAGAGAACTTGGGGCTTGAGCCTACTGGATAGGGAGCCTCAGAGGCACAAAGAATTTTGGAAACAAATAGAAATATAGCATATTTTTCAATTATGTCGAAATGACAGTCCCTGTGAAAGCAATAATAAAAACCTTAAACTTCACATTGGTACCACCTAGTGATCAGCACTGTAAACCACTGAGCGTACTTTTCCAGGTCTGCATCTGCATCTGCACAGAGGGACTTACCGTAGTCTTTCCTTTTGGTACCAATCTTAGTCTTTCCATTTCATTAGTTTTCCATCTCAGTTAACAATAAAAACACATTTAAATTTACCTGGTTGCCCCCAAAATACTTGCATCTAAAGTCAGATCTAAATAAAGAAAGTTTTGTACATTCCAGAGTTTTTAAATTATGACTGAATCTGTCGAAGGGACGCTGGTTGTTTTCATCAGCATGTTCTGGTTCTGCATGTGTCTGGTGATTCAGGGAAGCTGGTGACAATGTGCATACAGAGTCCCTAGACACAGATGACCTTTCCCACCCATCCTGGTCAAAGCTAGGGACATAGGTCTCCTCCATCATCGAGCAGAGTGACTTTTGGCAATGAAGCTGTTGGGGAGTCTCAGCTGCAGATAGGTTCATCTGGGCCCTGGCTGGTGATGGAGGGACCCCTCACAGGAGTTTGTGATTTGGAAACCGGAATCAGAGGAAAAGGGATGGGGAACAGGCCATAGGCCAAGACTGAAGCAGGAACTAGGTGGAGAGCTGTTTACTGGATCGGGTCCAGCCCTCAAAGAGCATGAATCAGTGGTGGTGATGACCAGGGTCTGGCTTTCAGACGGCCCTTAAATGGGAGCGATTAGCTCATCTGAGAATAAAGTTCACATTCCAGCAGTCCTGAGAGAGGAAGGAACTCCCCACTGTCTGTGTTGATGCTGTATTGTAGAACAGCCTTTTCAGAAGGGTGTAATTTACTCAAGGAAGGTATCCAAATCATGTCTGGATCTGCACTATTTGGTACAGCGTCTGTACAATTAAAGGAAAAACCTTTGGAGATGCCGAATACCCCCTTCTGAATGAGCAAGAGCAGTGAGTTACTCCATCTTATCTGAAACCAAGCAAGGAGGGCCCTTCTGCGTACTTGCACCTCCTTGGGGAGAATCTACTTCACATCCAACCATGGTGTAGACACCTTGGCTCTGGAAACCACATCCCGAATAGCCACAAGTTTACTTGTGGAACTTGAACTGACCTTACTGAAGGCCTATTGTGAGAATTCTCCAGAGCTGTCACTGTTTGCGCCCCTATTTCATAAAGATCACTGTTTTCAAGGATTAGGAACGGGACACAGACCAATGGATCAGGGTATCCATATGGAAACTCATAGGAATCCTTGAGGTTTAGCATGGAGCTGGGAGTAGGAGAAATACTGCAGGCTGCAGGCCTGGACTACCCCCCATTCATCCCCATGTAGTCACACTGCAGCAGGGAACCCTGAAGAGACTGGGTTCTAGATCAAGCCCTGCCTTCAAGCTTCTTACCCAGGAGTGTCTATCAAGGTGGGAGGCTATGCTCTTTTTCTTGATGCCATCTTCTCTTCATTTATAGCAAGAACACACTTACAGTTTCTACTTGGATCCTTGTCTGCAGTCACTAGGAGAGAGCTGCAGCAAGTTCCTGTTCCTGGAGAAAGCAGTCTTTGGAAAAATGTTTCTTTCTCACTACAGTTTCCATAAAAGGTTGAATGTCACTTATTCCTAAGTGTGTGCCGTCTGAAATGTCAACCAAACTCACAGGGATTCTTCATAGATTCTATGTGTCTCTGATCTTATGCATATATTCCTGTTAGTGAGTTCACTCTCAGCCTGAGAGAGGGTATATCTTATCCCAGCTCCCACTGTGGTTTCTTTTCTGCCCTGTTTTTGGTAATTCCATTGCCAATCTGACATCCAGCAGACCAGTAAAAGAAGAAATACAAAATTTACAAAAATGTACAAAAAATAATTTCAATGTATGGAAAGTCCTTTGTAATGTAACAGACATGTATTGGAGTGATAAAATGGGACACTTTGCTGTTTTATTTTGATTTCTATGAAAAGTTTTAAGGAAAACCTGATTAAAGACTGATTTTAGGAGCAACTGCTAATATCTAATACAAGTTGAATTAATATTTAGAAAATCATATACTAGAGAAATCTTTAAACAAAAGGAAAGGGAAAGACAGCACTTCTAGCTTGACAAAAAGGGTAGTTTTTGAAAAAGAAACTTACTTTTATCTAGAAGGTTTGAAAAATAAAATAAAAACCAGAATTATGCATCTCAGCCATATCAGAAACACTTCTTATAAGAATGTTATAAGAAAAAAGATCATGTGCTGGCAACATTCAATACCCAGTTTGAGATGCATTTCCGTGTCGTGTGTGAGGTCAGAACAAAAGAATGAAGAAAGCAGGGAAAGTTTCCTTTGAAGACGCTAGGTGAAAATGCTTCACTGCCCAGATCAATGCCACATCTCCCCCTTGCCTCTTTCCTTCCCAGACCAACCATTGCATGGTCCTCAGAATAATATTTCACAGAGAGGCTGGTAAGTGAAAACATCCGAGCCATGGGAACCGGATCCCTATGGCCAGCTCGGCATTTCCAAGGGGCATTTAAAGACATCATTGTTTGTTCCCAGTGACTAGTTAATTGCATTTTGATTTGGTAATTGCAAACAGATCCTAGCCTCTCGGCACTTCTGCAAGCAGAACAATCTATAACACAGTGGAACCAGGATTCCACTTGCGAGTTCCCCAAAAGGGACATGTGATAGTCCCAAATGACTGTCAACATTAGATCTGGGTTGTTTTTTTCTTTTTAACTAATCATTATTAATTTGGTCTTTTGAGAGATTGCTCAGTGGTGGTGGGAGAAATTTAAAAAAAAAAAGATAAAGCCAAAACCCTCTTTTATTATCTCATCTTACACACAATGTATTGCTTTTGTTTTCATGCATCTCATATCTGGAGAAAGGACGCCTACAGGATATGGAAGCATGTTATTCTTGAACTCAGTAATATAAAGGTATTTGTTATTAATGCTCTAAAAGTTCTAAACTCTGTCTTATTTAAGAGGCAACTGTTATAACATTTGTACCATCTTTAGAGGTACAAATTGTAAGTTGAATTAGTAGGATTCTGAACAACATGAAATTAATGAGAGAAGTGAACCAGGCTTTCTATGCACAAACAGAAGTAGGCCATTTAGAGCAGTTAGCAAAACAGGTAAGCGTCACAAGTGTTTACTGGTTAGCAAAAAGCCAGAAGCAAAAGTCAACTAACATAATTTGTGATTTGTTGCGTAAAGTTCAACAATAGGCCAATGTCCATGATATTGAAGTCACTGAAGCCAGAGTAGCGGTTGCTGATGGAGGTAGGTGCCACGTGCGGGAAAAGAGCATCAAGGACACTTCCGGGTTCTGCAGGTTGGCGCAGGTGCCCAGTTCTGCAGCCAGGACGGACAAGCGACCATGCTCTTCTTGCAACACAAGGAAGCCATCTGTCCACACAATGCTAATGTGACTTAATGTGTGCATTAATATGCTAATTTTTTATCTCAGCTAACCGGTGAAGAAAACTCAGGCGTTAGCATTCATCAGTCACTTTCTTTACTCTTCCACTGTTTCTTTGCCATTTCTCCGCTTCCTCATTCCCACTTCCACTACTTTACCTTTCATAGATCAAAGAAAAAATAAAGGAATTTGAAGAATCAGATAAGTTTGCAAATAAACAAACAAGATTCTAATTTGGTTTTATTTTCTTAACAATGCTAGTGTAAAGAAATAATAAAATTAGTGACCATTTTAAACTCTCTAAAGCCTTGCCTAATATCCAAGTTTGATGATATCAAAGTCATAAAGTACACATTTCTGCCATCATTTTAAAAAATAAAAATTTAAAAAGTTGATGTAGAGAATTTCAACGAGAAAATTAGGCCATGATAAGGATAAAGTCCTTATTGAGGAGCAGAGTTATGATTCTTACTTAGGTGAACCATGACAATTGGCAAAGTAATTTTGTTTTTTATTTTTATCACTTCTAATGAAGCTTACCTCAGTTATGAACATTTGTAAAAATGTTGGTATAACTGAGGTTGGCACTGGTATGAAACTACAGATATTGTCATAGTCTCATAATTGCAAATAATAATTTTAAACATCATTATGCACTTTATTACATATTCGTACCTATAACATTTATGTGCACATAATTAGCATATATATATATATGTGTGTGTGTGTGTGTGTGTGTGTGTGTGTGTGTACATTCTCTCTTTAAACTGATTGCTGGGTTGTGTGTAATTGGCAGTTCTTTTCCATAAGAACTCTCTGGGCATTATAGCTTCATTAACCTGTTGAAGTTGAGGGTTTTCGCCTGGTGACCCAGAAACCTAAGTTGCATTCCAGTAGTACATAATCTTCTGTTGCAGCCAGCTCTTCAGAAGAAGCAAGTTAAAGATTATCTCCTCTATAATGTTCTCATTCCAACACCCACACTGTATCATTAAAATCCATTAACTCGGGTTGGTGAGATGGCTCAGCAAGGGAAGGCGCGTGCTGCCAAGCCTGATACCCTGAGTTCTTCTGTAGAACACTCATGGTGGAAGGAGAGAACCAAATACCAAAAGCTGTCTTCCGACCTTCACATGCGCAGTAGCAGAGCAGGTCCAGACACATGCATACGCACATTCACACAGAGTAAATAAATGCAAAATGAAAAATATATCTAGCTTTATAAGTAGACACATATAAAGGAAAAAGATTTTCAAGTACACCATCTATTTCTTTAACACAGGATTAATGGAGAAAACAGATTGACATTTCTTTTAAGGAGTATGCATTTTATTTTATACATTGAAGCCCAGCTCTAAGAGGGGACCTCAAACTGTCACTAGAGTGCTGGAGTGAGACCACAGGGTCAAAGGTTAGGATGCATTTCACTAAGTTTAAGAATAGTAGTTATGCATGGAGCCGAACATCTGTAATTCCAGCTCCTTGGAACCTGAGCAGGAGGATCACATACTCTAGACCAGCCCGGGCTAACCAGAATGAGATCCTGTCTCATAAAAAGAAAACTAAAGCAACATAAGAGAGAGTGATGGGAAAAATTTTAAAAAGCTCTGGAGAATGCAAAGCAAACAAAAATAAAACAAGCTTCAAAACCAACTACATGATCTATATCAGTCACTTTCTCTAGTTATTGTCTACAGATCTGGTGAAACTTTAAATTTGAGCGTGGGGTCTCTACAATATGGGGATCATCGAGGAATGCAGTACACAGCATTGAAACTTCCTTTCGCACTGGGTGGCCGGGCGGCACAGCATTACCAGCGCTGTGTAGGAGGAACCTTGACATTTCGACTAGGGATGGACACAGCCAACCAGTCCTTGCTCAGCAATGCACTGTGGATTCATGTGAATCAGCAGGTATGCAATCCTTCTACACTGAGGAAGTAAGTGGAGACGCTAATGTAATGATTCTATAGCTTTCATACAAGCTGGAGAAGAATAAAATGAATATAGCTACAGCAGTGCATACAAAACTGTATATGGTGGAACTAGAAATACACATTCAAATGCTCAGTCCCTACTTATTTATTTTCAGTTATTGAATTAAAAGCCAAATACAAATGTTGGACTCTTGCAAATGATTAAAATATATTTAAAGTAAAATCCTCAAAAAAACCCACCATTGCCAAATTCAACACTTACTTATTTTCATATTTTTCATGCTAATGAAGTGGAGAGATGAAAAGATTAAAGTCTCACAAATCCTAGCCCAACCACTTCATAGTTTTATGATTCTAGACATGTTTCTTCATCTCTCTGGGTTTTTGGTTCCTCATCATAAGGATAATGTTGGTATCCCTCTCTTAGAACACTGTATACAATAAGTACAATAAGTTTGAGCATTTATAACCCCCAGCTATAAAAACAGGTGAAGATAAAGTATTATGGTTTAATTTGGGTTTTATAGAAATAAAAATATCTTCTAAATTTTTTATTTTTTGTAAGTTACTCTTCAATGGAGATCCAGATGGATAGCCTCAGGTTCCTTTTTCATGTTCATTTTCTACTCATAATTGTTAACCAAGCTCTTTAGTCCAGCCAGGCTTGAAAAGAAAGGAAAAGATGGGAGCTGACCAACTACAGTGGGAGCTCAAAGATTCTAGGATATTGGGCAGCTGTATCTAGCAAAATGGAATAAAATGAGATTAACACAAGTTTAACAAACAGAATATACAGAAATACATTTTCTACAGAAATCTACAGAAAATCATCTTCGTCTTTTTTGCACTAAGTGATCCATTAGCACACCACACAACATCAAGTTTAGTCATTCATGAAAAATGGATTTAGTCTATGCTGATTGTCTAAGGTCAGCAACTCTACGACCCAAAATGAAATGATGGAGGAGTAAAAAAGTCAGCAAGAGCTGGGCGGTGCTGGCGTACGCCTTTAATCTTAACATTCGGGAGACTGAGGCAGGCAGATCTCTATGAGTTCGAGGCCAGCCTGGTCTACAAGAGCTAGTTCCAGGACAGGCTCCAAAGATACAGAGAAACCCTGTCTGAAAAATAAAATGAGGGAGAGAGAGAGAGAGAGAGAGAGAGAGAGAGAGAGAGAGAGAGAGAGAGAGAGAGAGAGAGAGAGAGAGAGAGAGAGAGAGAGAGAGAGAGGTCGTCAAAAAAGTATGTTTGAGGACTCATAGTACAAGGACTGCTTAGCACATGTAAGGCCCTTGATTCAATCTTCAGACTTTTAGAAGATGAGGAGAAAAGGGACAGAGGCAGGGAGGGAGGGAGGGAGGATGAGAGGGAAAGGAAGAGGGAGGGAGAGTGTGAAAATGAATTTGAATCTATAAATGTTCTTTTTCTCTAAAATACTTTTTTTTTATTTTGGAGTATCACTTTTGAGAGAGTTTTATCTTCTCAATGTTTCATCCCGTTACCTGTCAAGTTCAATAGGTTTTATCTACGTAATGGCTTCTATATTGCATGCAACTTCCTATCCTCCATTTTGGTTCAAATCTCATTGTCTCACAACAAAAAACATATGATACATGGCAGTCTCCTAGATACGCTTTGACCCCAGAATGTGCTTCCTGAATTTCAAATCTGTTTTCTCGCTCTCTCTCTCTCTCTCTCCTTCCCCAACCCACCTCTCAATCTCTCTCTCACACACACACACTCCTCTCTCCTTTCCTCCTCCCTCTCTCATGTGTATTTGTGCTTGCATGTGTGTGTTTATCTTTTTTTTTTTTTTTTTTTTTTTTTAGAAAAGACACAGTCAACCAGTGGTTCCTGCCTTTAAGAGAATCCAAGGAGGGGAATAAGTTGAGTTAATGGTATGAGGCAAGCTGCATAATAAATCACATCCCAGCAGTATACATAGATAAGACAAAAGCAATACCCAATACCCCTTTTTTTTCCTTCTCAACAAACAAATTATAGAGTAAATACATTGGAATTTTTTTAATTTTAAGTCGATACTATCTTCATATTTCTATGACTAAAAGCATGAGTATGTTTCAACAATATTACTCAGTATGCGAATAAATGTGAAAACAGAGAAAAGGGAGTGGGGAAAAGGAAAACCCAAGTATATTATTCATGATGTGCAAGAAGAAGAGATTTCAAGGGATCACACTTAAAGACTGGGACACGGAGCCTAAGAAATAGAAGTAGAAAGAACAATTGTGTAGTTTTCAAACTAAGAAAGTAATCTGTGCTATGGAAGATGGATGAGGTAAACATGGCTTTTATAAAATAAAGGCATGAAATCAAATCACACCCGGGTGAGATACTTTTTCCTCACCTCATGTTTGCCATTCTTGCTCATATGCAGCATAGCAAGTTAGAGATAGCAGCATATTACTGTTAAGTGACAGCAAGGCTTGCAAGCCTGAAAGAACAAAAGGGGGGCTGATTCAACAGGGCAAAGAGGAAGGTAAAGTAGAGCCAGGCAGGTATGGTGTTGAATTTGGCCCGTTCCTGTCTTCAATACTGAGCGTTATTCCTGGATAATTAATGGGACACTACCTGATCTACTTGCATCCCTGTGTCTTTGCACGGAATGTGGTATTGATAATATATATCTTAGAGGAATCTTGCAAGGTTTAGAAATGCCGCATGTTGTGCACTTGGCACAAATGCTTGGCACGACTCTCAGTGCAGGGTATATGCTATTATTGCTAGAGTCATTGAAATCTCTAGATTTAAGGCAAAGCAGTCCAGTGCCCAAACAGACGCAATCATGTGGCTTGGACTACATTCCATTATTATGATTAAAGACAGAAATGCTATCAGAAAAATTTTGGTGGAGAATGCAATATTCTGAACTATTTAATTGGTTAAAGCCCTCGCAGAGCACATCTTCTTTCGACAGGAAATGTAATCTCCAGCGTCCATCCTGCTACCTGCCACCACTTTTCAGCTTTGTATGGCTCGTGTAAGGAGGTTGCTGAACAAACGCATCGAGTCTCCATTTCACGGGAGAATGGCCAACACTGCGTGAAAGACCTCTACTAAGTGTTGAAAGCGTGGGCTTTGGTGATTCATGCTTGTATAGTATCTGAGGTCACTCAGAAGTGTTTTGCAACCTGTGTCTTGGCAGGACAGTAGCTTCCAACTTCATTCACCACCCCCAAGGGGGGATATATAACCTAACAACACAACAACAATAGCAAATAAAGAAAAGGAATCATGTGCAAACCGGAGACAACATCTTTCCCAGCAAACACTGCATGAATAGACACAGCAGTGTTTGTGAAGAGACCTCTGAATGATGTCTCCTTTGGAGCGTGCCTGAGAACGGCAGGTAAGGAGCTGCAAAGGCATGCCTTCAATTTCCACCGCCATAAACATCATGGAGCAGCCGGCGTCCAAACAGAGGAGCCCCAGATGCATGAGAACAGTAGCCCTGCTTTAAACGGGCCAGAAGGACAACAGGCTGATTTTCTGGGTTATTTTAAGTAGGGCACTTTTCAGCAGGCTTGGAAGCTTTTAGCCTTCCTTTGCTTAGGAGTGAATTCCACTTGGAAACGAAGTCTTGCTTAGCTCCATACACTACTAAGCTCTAGACCACAGGGCCTAGGCCTGGCCAAGACTAACAAGTTCTTCTATATGTCTGTCTCTTCCAGTGGCTTCGGTTGCAGACTGCTGAGCTACAGTTTGGGAAAATTCTAGAGAAATAGCAGAACTAGATATTTGAGACCCAGTTTCACTTTAAATTTCAGCTGTTTTTTAAAGTCATTTGAAACAGAAGAGTGCCTGATGAGCTGCAAACTTTTAATCCCAAGAAAAACTTTGTGGCTTTCATTTCATTTCGATTCTTTTACTGCACGCATGCAGTTGAGTGTTAATGACCAAACACTGAGGTCTTTCATCAGAAGTATTTAGCATGTTGTTTCTGGTATTCTATAAGTGATTATTCTCCAAGATCTTCATGTTCCAAATCACTGATAAATGCCGGTTCTTGTAAGAGTTAATATCAAAAGTTCTAGCTCACAATGAAGAATTCCTCTACCAGTAGCATTTACTTGCCAGTTTAGTATTTGTCCAGCTATGAAACTGCCAAGCTCACCACGATTTCACCTCGTGTTTCCTCAAGCTGTCCTCCTGGCCAGCAGGAAGTTATGAGACTCTACAGTAAGCTCTACAGAATCCAAGTTCAGCAGCCTTATGATATTTTTGGCTCTAGGAGGCATATAGTTCCAACTGCAAATAAAGAGATATTTGCTAGATCTTACTAAGGCATTGGTCCTGGGCCCCTGTGTTACCTTTCACTTATCAGGAACTATTCGGGATCAATCCACATTCCTGAAGTATGCAATTAATGGCTTTTAGTGTAAAAGGAAAGAACCAGCATAATCTGACTTGAGGATGTTTCTGTCACCCTGACAGAAAATCTTGGTGTCTACAACAGGTGGCCCCTGCCTGACCCACAGGTGCACTCTCCTCCCTCCACCCCACTAAACACTCTCTACAGTTTATAGTTTGCTTTTACTATACATATAGGGAAGAACATTGTACAATATATATTCAACAAGGTGACTGGTTTCTCACATAAAATAGAGCAGTTCCTGATTGTACATCTTGTAGCATGTATCTGTACTTTGTCTGTTATTAGTTTTGGTGGCACTGAGGATTAAACCTGGAGCCTCACTTATGTTAGACAAGAACTCAAAAACTGAGCTATATCCCCTGCCTTATATTTAATTTTAATTACTGAATAATATTTTATTCTCTAGAGGCTTTATATATTTTATTTATTCACTTTTCAAATGGACATTTGAATTGGTTCCACTCGTTAGCCGTTATTAATAAAGTCGCTATAAATGTGCATGCACGTGTTTGTGTAGATGAGTGCATCACTTACTTTTAATATTGCGGAAACAAGACACCTGACAGAAGGCTCAGTGGAGGAAAGGCTCGCGTTTGCCTCCTGAGTCAGATGGTTGAACTGAAGCACATTGAAGGTGGGGTGGCAAGACAGAGTTCATGGCCATGATGGCATCCTTATGTTCTGCCTGACCAGAAAGCACAGAAAGAAGACTGGCAAAGACAGATAAGACCTCCAAAAGCCCACCTTGAGTGATGTATAATACCACCCAAGACCCAACCCTTAAAGGTCCCACAACCATCTAAACATTGCCACTATCAAATTACCTGTGGGAGACAATTTGCATTAAAGCCAGAATACTGTGTTTTCATTTCTCTTGGTTAGATGTTTCTGACTGAAATTCCTGGGACACTCTACATAGAGCATTTTAAGTCACCGCCCAACTTTTCCACCAGCAAAGGATGGCAATTTCTTTTCTCAGCATCCTTAACAACACATAGTCTTGGCTGCCTCTTCTTACAGACACTGTACAGAGTGTGAAGTGTATCATTTGATTTCCTAATAACAGATGGTGTCGAGCTTCTCTTCATGTGCTAACGAACTGTTATGTCTTCTGTGGAGAAATATCTCCTCAGATTTGTTGTGCAATTAAACATTGTGGTTGCCTTTTGATAATACCTATGATAGAATCCTTTTATATTCTAAATAGAATGTCTTTGACAGAATGATTGTCCATAAAGATTATATTCCAGAGTTGTTGCACATCGTTGGTGATGTTCTTTGTAGTGTGGTTTTGATTTTGGTCAAGTCCAATTTATCCATTGTTTAAAGTGATTAAATCATTTTTAAATTTTTGTTATGATATTTAATTGACAAGTGAAGCTATGTGTTCAAGATGTACAATGAAATAATTTGATATGTGCATATATTTTATTGTGAATACCATAGACAAATTAATCAGCATGTCCATCAGTACCTACGGGTTTTGTGTGTTTTTACATACGCGTGTCTTATCAAGTCCCCATGCTCCCATGCTGTGCACTGGTTCACCTGTAAGTGCCAGTAGGGAACAGGTTGATGCAGCCACTGTACAAAGCAGACTCAACGCACGATCCAGCAGCTCTGTTAGTGAGATGCACATAAAGGGAATCCATTCTCAACCCCACATTCCCTCAGCCATGCTCACTGTAACCAACACATGGGTATCAACAGAGGAGTACCTAGAGAAAGTGTGGTAAGCATCCATATTGCCTTACCCATTTGTTACGTGGATAGAGCTGGGAGGCAGAAAGTTAAACAAGAAAGCTGGGCACAGAAAGGTAATTACTGGAGGATCTAATTTATATATGACATCTCATAAACAAAAGGTGGGATGATAGATAAAAGAATAGGATTGGAAGATGTTGGTTGTGGAGTACAAGTTCTAGAGTGGTCTATTAGAAACATGGTTACTATAATTAGTCTTCTGTTATTTATCAAGAACCAAAATATAACATGTAGCATGTGATATTCTTCCTTTCAAAACATGTATTCACAATGATTGATAGTTTTAATTTTTAGGATTAGGTGTTAATAAAATTCAAAACAATCCAGAACTGTTTGTCAGGTAGAGAGAAAAAGCTGAACTAGTCACATCATGGATTCAAAGATTCAAGGTTTTATAGTCTATCCCAGAGAATATGAACACACCTGTCACTCATGATGGAAGGCCTCTGTAAACGCATGCTTCACATTCACAAAGCTGGAAAGTTTTGTAGTCTGTCCCAGAGAGGTTGAACACACCTGTCACGATGGAAGGCTTCTGTAAACGCATGTCTCACATTCACTTCTCAGGCTACACTGTATTGGGTGTGGTGTGGTGGTGGTGGTGGTGGTGTGTGTGTGTGTGTGTGTGTGTGTGTGTGCGTGCGCGCGCGCGCATGTGCGCATGCACACATGCTACTTTATATGACAGAAAAGAAGAAAGGGGACCGGAGAAGTAACTTAGAGTACTTGCCTCACAAATATGAGGACGAGTTTCCATCCTAATCTTTCACATAAAAACCTAGCATGGTGGCACACACCTGTAGCCCAAGCATGTGGAGGAGGAGAGCACAGATCACTAGGGGCTGCTAGCTTCCAGGAAACTCTAGATTTAGTAAGAAATATTGTGTCAAAGTAATAAGACAGAGAGTAGAGCAAGATGTAAGACACCTAACATTCTCATCCTCTGGCTTCTGTCTGTGTATTCAAATAGAGATGTATATCTACACATAAGCACACACAAACACATAGGAACACACATGGTAATACATTGTACACACATACACCACGCACACACACACACACCATGAATCTATTACACACATATAAACCACACACATGTACCACACACATTTTCTACATCCATTTACACACATGTGTGTAAATACTACACACACACATATACCACATACACACTGTGTATACATTACATATATACATACTGTGCATACATTACACACATATATAAAACACACTGTGTATAATCGCACATACATACACCACATACACACACTATGCATACACTACACACACTGTGCATTTATCACACACATACACCACATACAAATACACAATGGGTCTAAATTTGGGTTGAATCTAAGTGTTTAGAAGCTTCTAGCCATCACTAATGTATCTGTGGTGGTTCTCTTGGCTAGAGAGGATATGCTGTAATTGGTTATTAGTTATTTCTCATTTTCCAAATTGTTAATATGATAAAAAATGAAACTGGGACCACAGTCTCAGTTTGTGGAATCCTCATTCTTGCTGTGAAAAGTCACAAAGTTGCCTGTGCGTGTCTGAACTTGCTGTGAAACTCTTCCCAGATGTCTTTGCTGCTACCTCCTTTGAAAGTTCTTTGTGTGCCTTGGGTTTGAATTTATTCTAACCTTTTGATAGATTTCTTTGTGAAGGCCTCTCTTACACTATTCTGTGTGTGTTTGGCTTGTTTCTCTTTATCTATATTCATCATTATTTTCCATTTCTTGATTATGGGTTTTAGCTTTCTATATATTTTATTAATTCCTTGAGAATTTCATGAAGTATATTTTGAACATATTCACTTGCTCATATCCTTCCCTTACCATAATCTCAACCTTCCCTTTTTTCCCCACCTAACCTTAAGATTACTTTTTTTTCTTCCTTCTCCATTGAGTCCATTGTTGTCCAGCTCTTCTTGGAATCAGCCCTGCTCTGCTGTGCAGCTCAGCTTCTGCGCCTCCTGAAAGTCTACCCTCGTCCTTGGGCACCAAGCCTATATTTGCTTTGCTTTTACGGTTTTTAAACATGACTTAATGCAAGTTTTCTTTTTTCTTTTTCTTTCTTCTTTTACTGCAATTGAAAGCTTGACAATAGACTTCCTGGCATAAATTTAATAATGTCATGGTGTCTACTTGCGCTATCCTTCTGGACGAATCTGCCATCAAACTGCTGGGTGTGCACGTAGCACATCACCAGGTACCGTCGGGACCACCCGCATCTTGACCGTCATGGTTCTCATTATTAAGTAGTTCTCTTTGTTTTCTTTTTTCTTTCTTTTTTTTTGAATTAGCTCCTTTAAAATCTGAAATCTTTGTGCAACTTTAAAACCTTTAAAGAAAACCAGCAACTCCTAATAACCCCCAACCTCTTGACTCCAGCCATCAACGCTAATGCATCACTGTGAATTGTTTCTCTATGTTCCTGAAAGAAAACCAGATTTCTAGTAAAGTCTTTGAAAGAGAAATACTATATTTTCAGCAAACAGGAGGAACAAATTAAAAATTGGCTCCCATTCCTAAACTCATAAGTGGGTGCATCCTCTTGCTTTCAGAAGATTTTTATGTGAGATATTGAGCCTGGAAACTTGATCACATAGGTGTGCGCACCGGGTCTGCTTGTGTTTTGAAAGAAGAAGTATAGAGAGAGGTAGGCATAAAGGTGGTCCTGTAACACTACCAGGTTTCAGTATATACCCAGAATTGGAAGGCTGCGGAAAAGATGGGCTCAAAACAGAAGATTAACTCACCTCATTGCCTATTTCTTTTTGTGTTCTTCTAGCTTTATTTTATAGTGCTCATTATTTTATTAATCTGCTTGGAGCCAAAAACACTAGGGTTTTTGCAATGTTTGTAAATGTCTGGGTTCTATTCTAATGTTTCTAATAAAACCCATACCAATTCTCTTTATACACCTTAAGATAATCTCCCTTGAAACCCTTCAAGGCTCTTCCAGCAAGGCCCAAATTTTCTTCACTGCGACCTCACTGTAAGCATGCATGTGTCTCATATCTATCCTGGTCTTAAATATTCATGGAGCACCCAGTCTCACACTATACCTGCCACAGCAACTGGGCTTGTAGGTAACACGGTAAAGCTCAATGGCAGAATGATTACCCAATAGGCCATTTTTGTGGACCATCTGTTGAATATAGACATACTTATTTCTAATGTTTGATGTAAGAAATCTTGCACTAGAAACTGAGTATGTCTAGCTCAGAATAGCCATCTTACTCCCTGCCTCGATCTTTTCTGACCCCTCATGGAATACCCAGGTAGGTGGTCTAATAACCCAAGAAATCATCCTGTCTCTTCACAGCTCTGTCTGCTACCTTCATTTACAGCAAACCTCAGAAATTTTAAAAGATAAGGTGGAAGTTAGTTAGCAATTCAAAGAACACAGTGAGAGATTAGTAATAGGCTCCGTCAGTTTCCCAGCGTTTCATAACTGTCTAATTTAGATAAATGCTCATGACTTTAGCAGAAAACTCTTGGAATCAATATACATCTGACCCATTTCTTTATTGCTCTGCATTTTCAACTCCTTCACTGTGATATGTTAAGAAAGAAGAAGAGATGAATACAAATTCAGTAGAGCAAAAGATTTGCACCTGGCAGGTATTCAATTTTTAAATGCTGTATTTTATAATACACATAATATTGTATTATAATATACATGCAGGCATACATATACATATACATATACATATACATATACATATACATATACATATACATATATATAGGCATCCTCTCCATAGGCCCACCACTTCTAACATCATCAATAGCATTTGTCTTTGTGCTATTTGGTGACCAAGGTATATTTTTAATGAAATAAAGAATTTATTTAACTTTGATTGTTCCAATGGTTAGACTAGCTTATACTAACCAACAGTTGCATGTGATACAGTCAGTAGTTTTCAATATATCCATTTTAGTGGACATATAGTCATATTCAATAGTGATTATAAGTTGTCATTTTTTGGTGATTAATAATATTGACTTTTTTGTTTATTGGAGATTATTATAAGCCCATGACTGAGAGCAACAGATATTTAAAAAGAATTTTAAGGCAATAAACCTGAATTATAGCATAAGAGTAATGTGAATTCCATGATAATCCTCCTCACACTAGCCATAAAGATCAAACATAGATGACACTTACAGACACTATACACATGCCAGCATTCACACACACACACACACACACACACACACACACACACACACACACACCCTTTTCCAAGAAAAAGAGGCAAAGCTTTTTATGATAGAAAAAAAAAACACATACTGTGTGATTTTCAAATTCTCTTCAGAACTTGGAACATGTGTGGTCTTAGTAAAAGAAAATGCTAAGAAAATTGCATAAGAGATCAAAGAAAGATAATAAACCCAGAGATCAACAAATAGTTACAACTTAGGAAATAAATAGGAGAAAGAAAACTTTGAGTGGAAAGCCTCATTTGAATGGAATGGGCACTCCACCGAGAAAATGGAAACAGTGAGCCCAGGGAACTTGTTGGTCTGATTTCTTTTTTTCTTCCTTCAGACTATATTTGAAAAATAATTAAGTACAAAATATGTATTTTATGTAACTGTGTAGTAGTATATGTTGACATATATACAATTATATATAATATGTGGATTATGCACATGTATATGTGAACACAGGCACATAATATGTGGTTTTCTCTAGTAATTTTAGCTGTTCTTTAGAATAGGAGCAGAATATTCTTCTGTTCTGTATTCCAAGGAGTAGAAATCTGCTGGCCACATTTCAGTCAGAAATGCTAAAACTATTTCTGTTTATGTTTAGTACATTGCTTCCTCACAGGAGCACAAAGGATGCTCACTACAGTCATCATAGCTTGGTCTTCCTTTTCCATGTATGCCCACCCAAACACAAGCTCGCTGAGGACCACTGACAATGGGCTCCTCTATAGCTCACGGGTTCCCAAACTTCCTAATGCTGTGACACTTTAATGCAGTTTATTATGTTTCGGTGACCCTCAGCCATGAAACCATTTGTTACTACTTCATAACTGTAACTTTTCTAGCACCATGAATTGCCATGTAATACCTGATATGTTAGCCACAGGGTTGAGATGCACAGATTGAGAACCACTGCTATACATACATCGGCTCATATCCTTCTAGCTCCCAGCTAGCTTTGGCTACAGCAATCCCTGCAGCTGGAGGGAGGCAGACAGAAGGACATCAGGGATGCTGCCTTCGAATTCTCTTCCTGGTGGATCACTTGAGACTGGTGTCCTCCAGTGACAATCCCAGTGGCCTTCAGGACAGTCTCCTGACAAAGCTGTCTCCTGGATGTTTGTTTCTCCATTCAGACCGAACACAAGACAAGTCCCTTTTCACTCCTGACAGGCACTGCTGTAGCTCCTTAAGGAGCAGTCTTCACTATCCCCTGACCAAATACCCTTACAAGAATCTGGATTATACTCTGCTGTGGTATTGCATTCAGCATTCTCAGGTGTATTTGAGCTGATTTTTAATTTGCCCTCCTTCGTTCTCTTCACTGTTGGGTTTAACAAATGCCCAGAGTCCTTTGACAGAGTTGTTTAGGGTAATTTTTTTTGTTTCCTCTAAGGATCCCCATCTCAAGTCAAGTCTTAGAGATTTTGAATCTTTGCTAACATGATGAATATCCATACCCCAGATTCATCCTCTGTGCCTGGCCTTCTCCTCCGTCTTTATGTTATAATTTGCTCAAGATAGAAACCTTCAGTGTCATCTAACTTCCTCCCACGAGCTATAAAATCCTTATTTTTAAGACTAAATTACTGACTATATAATTTTACCAGTCATAACCTTCAGAAATAAAATGTTCGTAGGTTAGTTGAGACCTTTCTGAAGCCAGGTATTTGACCCTCCATTTCCGAAATATAATTTTTCACTGTTTTTCTTACATTTCCAACCAATATGCACTATCTTTATTCATATTCTGGAGTGTTCCAAATCTTAATATGTTTTTAGTGCCTGTACTAATTGGGACTTTCTGTGAATCTGTGAAGTAATACAGACTTTTATCACTGTTGTTTCAATATGACATGTAAACTCATAACCAAGGCAGTTGACCTGTTTAAACATATTCTGATTACTCATCTTTTTGCTATTTCTATTATTTACTTTTTATAGTCTCAATTCGTCCTGTTTTGCAACAGACTTCCCACTTTTATGTGATGTTTTGGAATATTATTTTTCTTATTTTCATATGCGATATTTGATACGTTCTAAAACTATTACAGTGAATATTAACTGGGTCAAGGATTATTTACTTTCACATTCTTCATGGACAGAGACTTTAGCACACTGATCATTTGCATCACATTTTAACTTGCATTTCATGGATTCTTGTGTTTATGTGGTCATTCACACTCCTCATTGTTTGTGCTAAGTTTTTTATTTGTGGTTTTTATTGTACTTTTACTGTTTAAGTGTGTCACATTTTGAGATTACCAACATGTCCAAGAATTGTTTTCCCATGCTTGTTTGGTGAATCTGAGTCCCTCTGGGGCTGAATTTCTTTCCTGTTTTTGTCTAGATATATGAGACATTCATGTAGCTATTGTTTAATAGTCTATGTTGATTTGTCTAGAAATGTCCTATTTGTTCTTTGGAGAAAATATTTGAAACTGACAATAAATTTCTCTCAGCAGGTTAAAGATTTTAGTTCACCCTGTCCTGTTTCCACTGTGGTTAAGGAGTCAGACACCATCATAGCTTTCTGCCCCGTACAGTTCATCTTTCTCTCTCTGAATATTGAACTGTTTTTGTTAGCCTTGAGTGCTCTGAATTTCAAATCAAGGGCTCCAGATAAGTTTTTTTTTATTTGCTGTTCTTGACTGATAGAAATCTATTTGCATGTAAGGTAATTAAAAACATAATATATTAGTGAAATATGTTTAAATAGACATGTCCTGTAGTTTTGTTTGTTAGTTTGTTTTTAGTTTTTTGTTTTGTTTTGTTTTTTATTCTTACTCTTTGCTTCTAGGGGTCCCGCCACCTGGCTCCCAAATAAATACTTATTTATGAAAATAAAATATTTATGAATATTTTATAAATAAAATTTTATGAATATTTTATGAATATTTTATAAATAAAAATATTTATGAATAACAGCCTTAGTTTGGCTTGTTTCTAGCCAGCTTTTCTTAACTTAAATTATCCCATCTATCTTTTGCCTCAGGGCTTTTACCTTTCTACATACTTTTCATTGCTTCTTACTCCATGGCTTGCTCTGTGACTGACTCCTGGTGTTCTCTCTCCTTCTCCGTCCCTTGTTCTTTTATTCTGTCCCCTCTTCTCATTATTCTTCTATTTATTCTTTCTGCATACCACCCCCATTTGTTTCCCTCTTCTGCCTAGTTATTGGCTGTTCAGCCCTTTATTAGACCTGTCTGGTGTTTTAGGCAGGCAAAGTAACACAGCTTCAAAGAGTTAGACAAATGCATCATAAAATAATGCAAAAGCTCTTTGCACCATTAAACAAATATTCTACAACATCAAAGAATCTAACACATCTTTAACTAATATTCCTTAATAGTGCCCTGCATAGGTGGACAATGGTATTCACATTAGGGAGGTCCCAGTGGCACCCAAGACAACAAGGCTATTGTTGGTTGCCAAGACAGTAAATCATAAGTTGAGAGGTAGTAAGACCTTATTGCTAAAGATATCACTCATTTGGATACCAGACATAAAGAAATCAGTCTTGACTGACAAGGAAACACTCTCTGATGGTCACTTTCCATAGTACCAGAAAGTATTGTATAGGTTCCTAGCGGAGAACAGACACCAGTGACCTCTCTCAGCTCTACAATAATGATCACCCTTGCAAGATGTGCCCATGGGTACATAGTGACATGATGGTTTTGAGAGTAGCCAATTGTTACTCTGTAATTGGATTCTTGGGAGCTATTTCATGTGTGGTACTATGAAACCTGGTCAAAAATTCATGAATGGGACTATCATATGCCCAAGGGCGGACCCTACTGTTGCATGTTTAATGGTCATGCTGTCAAAATGCCTTTTAAATATTTATGTTTATGTCCTTAGATTGGTTGCTGCTCTCAACTCGTCAGAGAAGCTTCTTCTTGCAGCCAGTTTTAGTTAATGCAGAGATTCATTAATGGGACAAAGTGCCAAGTATAAGTAACTGCAAGTTTTCAATTGTGGAGAGTCAGTCAACTGTATTAAGCCACCCCATCCTCAGGGAATATTGTGGAAGAAGGGGACAGAAAGAATGTAAGGGCTGGAGGATGGGGAGATGATCTGTGAAGTGACATCTGGATCTGGCCTGGCTATTGCCCTCATTCCAGCAACTGTGCTTACATGTACAAGATCCTGTGTGGCCAGATCGAGCCAGGTTCCCCCACAGATGATAGCGGAGCATCCAAAACCTCGTGCATGGCAGAGGATCCTCAGTGTTTAGCCACTGGTAAGTTTTCATCATCCAGGAAATGCTCCCATAGCTGTGCTCATGCAAGCAACTTAGTGGGTGAGAAACAGAAAGACTAACAAGGGGAAGGGGGTGTGTTAGGAAGAAGGGATCTAGACAGTAGGATGAGAGTTAGAGAGAGAAATGGGAGGGTTCTATATACATACATATCTCAGTTTGTGTGTGTGTGTGTGTGTGTGTGTGTGTGCCTGTGTTAAAAATTGTCAAAGGATAAATTTTCAAATTGATAAAAAAAATTTCTTCTTTTATCTCAAACTCTCATTTGGGGATCATTCCTTTTTTATGCTGTATCTTTAGAAGTTCTTCCAGCTGCTCTGTGGTAAAGAATCATGCAGTGACTGCTGAGGGAGGGAACAGTCAGCCTCCTCTCAGTGTTTGCCTGCTTCCTTTGATGACCACACCCGTGTGTACATGAGTGGCCCTAATTTCACTGAAGACAAAGAAGATATGAAATCGGGAAAAAGATGGAGTTGGGGTCACAAAGAGAAGTTGGAGGAAAGTGGTCATTGTGGATATGATCAAAAAAACCCATTGTGTGATATATGAAGATGTCAAAGAATAAATAAAAATATTATCAAAAAATACAAGTTGTAACTTTTATTTTTGTTCATGGATTTGTGTATAGTGACTAGAGGCGCGTTGACCACCTACCTCTAAGCCATGCTCTGTTGCTTTCTCTTCCCCTTATGGAAACTCCTATTTGACATATTTATACTTCCTCTTTCTATCCCACTTTAAATTTCTGTTTTCTTTCACTTTTTTTTTTTTTAGACACACAGTATACGCAGTTTTCTCAGAACCATCTATGGGTTTATATAGTTCTTCCTTTCATTATTTAGGGAACTTTTTTATTTCCATGAGTTCTTTTTCTGATCGGTCCCTTCCATTCTTGAAATCTTAGTATCATTCTCTTTCAACGTAAGATTTTTTTTAATCAATTCCTCAGATTTTGATAATATTCACCCTTCACTCCTCTCCCAATTCCTCCACGATTCACTGTATTTTTATTTTATACACTTCAACGTAATCACTTCTTGGTATCTAAACTCGTGGATGTCTTAGAGGCTCATTTCTGCAGCTTGTTTTCCTATTTTCACTGCAGTCCCCTAGGAATTATGGACCTGTTAGTCCATAACTTTGGTTGTCTGCTCCTATTTGGATCTGAATCTGTGGTTATTGTGATGATCTCTAGCTGAGGAGATATGTCTCCTGAGAACTTTTGCATTTGTTTCTTCCATGGACTGTGGAGAATTAGCAATTTAAGACTAATTTAATTTAATGTTTTGTCATGGGTTCTTGAGCTACTCAAGTGTCCAAGTTCACAGGTCTGAGTTCATGGGAAGGCGAGCCTGAAATAGCAAACTCTCTGAACTAATTCTTTCTCCATTAGAAAGCAAGTAAATCACCTCTCTGTTCAGAAAAGCACTTGCTTTTCTATCTTCTACTCTTCTCAGTACTTACTCCTACTTGCACAGACTCAAGTCTAGATTGATGGTGTGTCTAGGTGCTGACCTTCATCAAGATGAGCCAGAACTGACTCCTGCAAGTCACCCTCTCATGGCTACTTGCACACTGTGGCATGCATAATCACACAAAGCATGAATTTATGGGCATGCATGCACAATTTTTAAAAATTCTTATTCTGATTTTGATGCTGACAATCTTTAGGCTACCTAAGCAACTGGAAAATTTTTGGTTCAATCTGTTTTTACTTTCCTTCAGAACTCATATATATTAATTTATTACTGTTAAGTCTGTATTTATATTGATAAAAGTCAAAATTATGATCTTGCTTCTCTTCAGTTCATTTTTTGCTTTATTTATTTTTCACATGTATAATCTATGTTTCTCTGATGCTCAATAATGTAAAGAACAGTCTTCATATATGAACACAAATGCATCTGCACCCCCAAGATAAGCTGCTGCATGAAAATGGAGGCCTTTTCTTCTTCGCTGCTGTGAATCAACAGGGACACTGATTCTGGTAGGAAGGAGGCCATTATGATTTTTAAAACAGAGCAGACAAATCTACAATAGTTGAATAGTTCAACTATCCTGAACTATCTTGAATAGTTCGCTGTCTCCCCCACCCCCTTATTTAATATAAGCTTCTGTTTAAACTCAGCATTCATCCAGGCAAAGCTATCAGAGTCCCATTTGTTTCTGCCATTACCTAGGTTAGGAGGACAATTTCTAAGTAATGGCCACCTTGTCCTTCTAAGCTGTTTACAAGTCTTATGTTCTGGTTTGAACACAGTGTGAAGGTCTTGTCTTTTTAATTAAAGTGTTACTTGGTAGAGTTTTCAAGACTGTGATTCCGACTTTTTAGAGCATTTTTATCCTGCATGGAATCTGCTAAAGCCGGTGCGAGTGACTGGCCTCCTTTTGCTTTTATTGGTATCAATTTTTCAGTTTTGGAAGATTTGCTTTACAATCTGTGGTTTGAGGCTGTGGTCATTTCCTTCTCATATTGGAAACAGAATTTATTTTCCTGATTTTTTATTTGGACTTGAGTTTTCAGGAGAATGTCAGTTGTAAGCCATGGTGTCCTTCTCCTGTGCTTCAATCGGCCCATGTTCTCCTTCTATTTCCTGCTGATGCCGCCATCCTAGCTGCTACAGAAAACAAGGCACCTTTTCTGATGCCTGAGGCCGCAGGCTCACGTTTTTCATCAAAACCACATCCCTCCAATTCCATGAGTGCTAATAATTTCAAATAGGGAACAAGAGAAACCTCTGGTGCTTCTCAGCCCTGTAATTTGTGCATCGTGTTCAGTGTCTGGACCAGGACTGCTGCTCAAGTCAATCTGGTAGAGCAAGGTCTCTTGAGCAGCCCAACTGCTGGGTTCCTACACTTAATCCCTTTGTCCTATTGATCTGTAATCAGGACAGCTTTCAAATGTCAACAGACTTGAAATACTGTAGAATTTCATAAATGTCTTTGGTGACAACAGTGCTTTGTAAAATGAGGTCTGGTTACACAAGTCATCTACATGAACAGGAACTTGGCCATGGGAACCAAACACAGGCCCTTCATTTATTTACCACAGTATTTCCATCTAAATGAACCCACCGACCACAGAACAAATTCACTATTCCATCAATGGTGCCCCTAATAGTCTATTCATGTTTCCGTTTATACGGAATAGGAATGGTAACTTTCAACAACGAACTGTACGCAATTCATTTCCATTTCATAGAAAAGGCAGGGTGAGTAAAATTACTATTTTCCACCACAAAATTTTTTATCTCTTCCTTGATTGTTAATGAAAATGCAGGTAAAATGGGCTAGGGAAACAGGTGGCTTTAGTGGTTTAAGAATTTGCGATGCAAAGCTGATAACCCAAGTTCAGATTCCTTGAACCCATGAAAAGCCAGATATAGTAGTCAGATATATATATATATATATAGGATCATTT
>NW_026068055.1:669886-683567 GCF_014885135.2 Alexandromys fortis | reverse complement strand
ATGACATATATAATATAGGATCATATATATATAAATATAAATGATCCCTGACCTCTATGGAAAAGGACTCTATGGAAGTTCACAGTCCAACTACATATATGCAGCAAACAATGATAAGAGACCATGTGTGTAAAAGGTTGAAAGGTGAGGACCAAAACCTGTTGTCCTCTGACCTCCATGGCACACACATGTTTTCACTCATGCGTATTAATACACACTCGCGCACACACACACACACACACACACACACACACACACTCACACTACATGTAAATTAAATGTCGGTAAACTAACCAACAATATGTAAAAGAATAAATAAGGAAATTTTGTGTCTGCTTTCCTAAAATTGCAGTAAGTCTATGTTTCTTTTATTTCCTTTTAATCTACATCTTATATCACTGTGATATCTTCCTTCAGTCAAAAATCTAGGAACTTTTTATTATTTTTAAATTCATCCTATTTTTCCTCTGGGGAAAAAAAGAACAAAAATTGCTCAATTTATAGCATCGTTTTTAAAAATGTGCAGTAAGTAGCGCAGGGTCACTACAGTTGGCAATCCCTCAGACATCCGATGGCCAGTTTCCTCTCAGATGAAGTGGAATTTTCTCTCTCCAATAACTGTCTGACATTGTTCCATTTCTGTATAGAGAATATGAATTCGGTTCTGCTTTAATGCCTGTTCTGGGAGATGCAAAATTTGTTTTGAGGCAATTAATATACTTGGAAATAATTTGAGAATTCATGCCCCCTTTGTCTGTATATATCCCAACTATGAGATGGGCAAGACCACACAAAAGAAATGAAGGGCACGTCTCTGTTCCCAAACTCCTCCCAGCTGCTGCACTTTTCTCTCTTGGTTATAATAGCCACAAAATTCATATCCAGTTTTTAACCCTTTAAAACGATTTCAGACAGCCCCTCTGCTAAACAAGCACACACAAAGCTGCCATTCTGATAACGCTCCCTTCCACAAGCCAACTGCCGGCCTTTTTCAGCTTGGGCGCCATAGCTAAGAAAGTCATCATTCACTTCTCAGGCACGTACCCTGTGTCAAACCGCTACCAGTTTCAGAAGAGTCTTGTTTGTACTTCTTCATTGTTACTGACAGTTTTGAAAGTTATACTTCTCGACTTTCTCATAATATTTAAGGTCTTATTTATAGTTTCAGGACTGGGGATGTAGCTCAATGGAACATCAGTTTAAAGTATACAAAACTGAAAACAATATGTGGTTTTGGTGTGTGTGTGTGTGTGTGTGTGTGGTACATTTATATATATTCATATGCAATAAAAATTGTACAGGGAGACCTACTTTATGCTTTATCGAGTTAGTTCTTCTGACGATAACGCCTTGCAAAATATTTATCTAATGCTAAAGTCAGGGCACCTGCATGGCAATGATCAAGGTTCAGAATGATCCATCAGCATAGGAGCCAGCCCCCGCTCCCGTTCTTTTACTGACATCTCACCTCTTGATCGCCTCCAGCCCCTGTCAACTCCTAATCTTTTCTCCATCGCTGCAAGCCTGGTATTTCTAGAATAAGCAACAAATAAAATATATATGATGCAAGCTTTGGGGAAAATGACATTTCCCAGAATAATTCCCTAGATATTCACTGGAGTTGTTGAATACGTAAATAATGTAAGTTTTATTACATAAATACCATGGGTTTTTTAGAACAGAGCCCAACGATCTCTTTTTATATTTAAAACTTATTCTAAAGTTACATAAGGCCACTTTGTGCAGGTATATAATGAACTTACAACATTTTTTTCCTCTCTCTTGCTTTGCCCCCACTAGTACCCTTTGTTCTAGATAATCCCACTTTTACACGTATGCTATCTATAAGCATGCATTGTTTATGTATCTATGACTTCTAAGACATATAAATGAGAAACTGTGATATTTGCCTTTCAAGGATTGGCTTAAGTTGATAAATATGGTTGCTTCCAATTGCATTTATTTTCTCACTAATGGAATAACTTCATTTTTTTTATGACTGAAACCAATTCTGTTGTGTGTAGAAGCCACATTTCTTTATCTACACCTTGGTGGTTGAACAGCTAGCTTGCTTCCATAGCTTAGCCGCTGTAATAGAGAAGCAATGAGCATGGACTTTCAAGTATCTCTGCAGCATGGAGAAGTTTGAGTAAATACCCAGGAGTGACACTATAGCTTAGAACCAGTCAGAGTCAAAGGATGCTTCAGTTGTCTCTAATTCATTAGTATTATGATAAAGCTGCCATAAAAATCCACTTAAGGATTTTTTGTGTCAATGTTAATTAAGTATTGATTTATCTGGGATAAGTGCACATGAGTGTATTGTTGGACCATCTATGTGCATATATATATATATGTATGTGTATATATATATATGTGTGTGTGTGTGTGTTTTTCTGTTTCCTGGGTTGGATGTACTAGTTTAGATCCCTTACAAAAATGTATGAGTGACCAAGTTTGCACAAATATTTATGAGCATCTACGTGGTCACTGTGTGTTGATAGATGAATGTACACATATGCACACATATTCATGATGCTGGAGATCCAGTCCAGGTTTCCAAACACGCTAGGTAAGCATTGTACTGTCACCAACATCCCAAGCCCCACGTTTATATAAGGTATTCTGATAAGTATGTATTGATAGATTATTATGAGTTTCATTCATGTCTCTCCTGTGGCTGCTATTGCTAAATCTTTCTAATGCTTATTTTCCAGTTGTGTGTCGTCTTCTCCAAAATATCTCCTCACATTTTTATATCTTCTAATTGTGCAGCAATATTTCATTTTTCCTCCTGGTGAGGATGAAAAAGGAATATTATGTATTCTTGATATATTCCCCTATTCAATATGCAATCCAAAGACTATTTTTCAGTTTGTCACTGCCCTGTCCATATCCTTTTTTTTTTCCCCATTTATATGGCCTTTTTTAAAATTGATTTTTATTGCACTCTACGTTTTTCTATGCTCCCCTCCCTGCCTTTCCCCTCCTCTTTTGCTACTTCCCATATAGATTACATCCATGTATGTCTCTCTTAAGGTCCTCATTGTTGTCTGGGTTCTCTGGAATTGTGATTTATAGGCTGGTTTTCTTTGATTTATGTTTATAAACCACTTATGAGTGAGTACATATGGTAATTGTCTTCCTGGGTCTGGGTTACCTCACTCAATATGATGTTTTCTAGCTCCATACATTTGCCTGCAAAATTCAAGATGCCGATTTTTTTTTCTGCTGTGTAGTACTCCATTGTGTAAATGTACCTCATTTTTTTTATTCATTCTCCGGTCTAGGGGCATTTAGGTTGTTTCCAGCTTCTGGCTATGACAAACAATGCTGCTATGAATATAGTTGAACACATGTCCTTGTGACACGATTGAGCATCCTTTGGATATATACCAAAAGTGGTATTGTTGGGTCTTGAAGAAGGTTGCTTCCTAATTTTCTGAGAAATCTCCACATTGATATCCAAAGAGGCTGTACCAGTTTTCACTCCCACCAGCAATGCAGGAGTGTTCCCTTTTCCCCACAATCTCTCCATCATAAGTTGTCATCAGTGTTTTTGATCTTGGACATCAAAACACCAGAAAGTGGAAAGATCTCCCATGCTCTTGGGTAAGTAGAATTAACAGAGTAAAAATAGCAATCTTACTAAAGGCAATTTATAGATTCAATGCAATGCCCATCAAAATCCATGCAAAAGTCTTCACAGACCTCAAAAGAATAATACTCAACCTCATATGGAAAAGCAAAAGACCCAGGATAGCCAAAACAATTGTGTACAATAAAAGAATTTCTTGAGGCATCAAAATCCCTGACTAAAAACTCTACTCCAGAGCTACAGTCCTGAAAAAAGTCTAGTTTTGGCATAAAAACAGACAGGAGGACCAATGGAACTGAATTGAAGACCTGGCTATTAATCCACACACCTTCGAGCACCTAACTTTTGACAAAGAAGCAAAATATATGAAATGGAAAAAAAAGCATATTTAACAAATGGTGCTGGCATAACTGGATATCAACGTGTTGAAGAATGAAAATAGACCCATATATATCACCATGCACAAAACTTAAGTCCAAATACATCAAAGACTTTAACATAAAGCCAGCCATACTGAACCTCATAGAAGAGAAAGTGGGAAATACACTTGAATGCATTTTCACAGGAGACCACTTCCTAAATATAACCCCAGCATCACAGACACTGAGAGAAACAATTAGTAAATGGGATATCCTGAAAATGAAATGCTTCTGTAAAGCAAAGGACACAGTAAACAAGACAAAACAACAGCCTACAGAATGGGAAAAGATCTTCACTAACCCCACATCAGACAGAGGTCTGATCTCCAAAATACACAAAGAACTCAAGAAATTGGTCATCAAAAGAACAAATAATCCAATTAAAATGATGGAGTACAGACCTAAACAGGGAACTCTCAACAGAGAAATCTAAAATGACTGAAATATACTTAAGGAAATGCTCAGCATCCTTAGTCATCAGAGAAATGCAAATCAAAACAACTCTAAGATTCCATCTTACTCCTGTAAGAATAGACAAGATCTAAAACACTGTCCATATTGTTAACAATATCTTATAAATTTTCATTTTAATGAAGCTCAATTATCTAACCTTTTTTAAAATGACTCCCTGATGTTGGAACCTACTGTATGATTTTACATAGCATCACCGTTTTTAGACACACGCATATGCTGCCTAACAATATAATTGGCTGTATTTTGGTGAAAGAGAAGTGAAGAGAGAAGTGAAGAGTACGAGAACAGTGGGCTGGTCAGAATGAGATGTCCCCCATAGTTCTGGAATTTGAATACTTGATCTTTAGTTGGTGATTCTGTTTGGGAAGGTTTAGTAGGTGTGGCTTTGATAGAGGAAGTGTCTCTTGGAGGAAGACTTTGAGACTTTATAACGACTTGAGGCATTTCCAGTTTTCTTTCTGTGCTACCTACTTGGGATTTACAATGCAAACTCTCAGCTTGCTGCTCCAGCAGTTATGACTGCCTGCTGCCATACCTCCCTGCTGTGTTTTGTATAGACCCTTATATCTCTGGAACCACAGACTGCCCCCAACACACACATAAATCCTTCCTTCTAGGTTGTGCTATCTACTGTTTTATCACAGTAATAGAAAAGTAACTAATACAGACAGTAACCTCATGACCTTCAAGTTAGTTATCATTAGTACCTTTCAAATCTTAAAAGTTCAGTCAATTCTGTAGTTACATAGAAATAAGTTTGAACACGGACTTTTCAGTCCTATATTTCATGAAGTTCACTGGAAGTTGTCAATTCTCTATTTAGTTCTACTGAGACTCTTGGGAGATAACCCCATGAGTTTTAAAGATTCATTCTATCCACAGCAGCACACTATTTTAGCCACGAGACCTAATAATTAGCAGGAAAATATATGTCAATGAGTTTAAATATCTCACTGAAAGATCTTTTATCTCCCAGATTTTCAATTAGGTGAGAGCTCTGTCACAGTAGAAAGCTGAATGTTCTCCAGCCAGCCCCTCCCCTGAGGAAAGATACCACTTCGGCTCTGAGAACCATTATGACAGAAAGTCACCTTTTTACCTTTTCTGACCAGGGTTCCCCAGTTGCAAACTGAACAGTTTAAATGCAGAACACTATCAGCCTCATAAAACATGAGACCTGTCTGGCCAACGCAGCCACAGTAATCTCACTTTTAGGAGGCTGCCACTGTGCACTGGGCTCAGCCGTTCCCTGGCAGAAAAAAAACACTACATCAGCCCTGTTTACTTGCCAGTTTCCTGGGTTTCTGAGTGCTGCCCTCGAGTTCTGTCTGTCCTGCAGAAAGGAAAAGCAGGGAGGAAAATAAATTATTACATAAAACAAAGACTATATTATTTGGCACATATGTTATGATTTACCCCATTTTGTCCTCTGAACAAGAGATTGTCTGCCTTCAACTTTTCCAGGCTTTTAAAATCCCTCTTTATAGTCTGTGCAGTCAACTTAATGAGGACCATTTGGGGCACACGAGAGAAATGATGTCATTTGGGCCTTTTCCTCCCTTTCCCTTTCTAACTGTAGGATACAGTCTACTCCAAGCAGGACAAAATCGGTGCACACAGTCTCAGCCCTATTAGAGTGAAAGCTTGGTTTCTTTAGGATACCAAATATGTAAATATTTTACTACCTACTTTTGTCATTCCATTACGCCAGACTATCCTCTTGCATTTACTGCAAATATATCGAGCACCAAGGTACTAGGCATTATACTAAACATCTCTATTTTATGTGTGCATTCACAACAACTTGCAATGATAGCTTGCACTGTTCCAAAAGTAAGTGTCGGCCTTGCCTCATTATATACCCACAGGATTCCTGGAACTAGGAAGAAGGGAAAACTGGCCTTCAAAACTTGAGTTTTAAATCTTGAAAAATTTAGTGATCACTTGTTTAACATAAACCTTTACTAAAATTTGCATTGTAGAAATCTGTGTTTATGTAAGCTGCATACAAAGGAAATATAACAGGTACTGAGATGTGACCACTTCTTGATATCTTACTATTACTTATGCCCATGAAGTTATGTACAGCAATTCTACCTCTTTGGGGGAAATGCTATGTCATTTTGTCCTCTGGTCACCTTCTCCCCTTGGAAACACTATGTAGTTGTATTCTAATGGTCAAGGCCTCCACATTCCACTTTGTTTGCTGTTACTTTGTGACTCAGAATCAGCACTGGTGGAAATATTTGCAACATGACATAAAAGAATGCTGTGATTTTTATCACAACCTACAGTAGCCATGCTTTTCTATTAGACATCATATTACAAATGTTGTTATATTGACTCTAAGTTTTATTAATATCTGCCAAAAGCTTCATATCTTGAACTATGATAGAGACCAGAAATGTCTTTAAGTTAAATGTGTTCCTTCAATGTTATAGAAGGAAACATACTTAACCTAGGGAACTGAGCTCTGAATACCATGCAATCATGCACACATACCTGTGTTATATGGTGGTATCGAGAAGCAGAAGCTTTTATGAGCAAATAAAGATGTGCTTTACCCTCTACATGTCCTGCTTCAGATATGTTCCAGAAGCATGTATACTGACATCTAAGAGCGAAGGCACTAGGTACAGCAAATTGGCGTTCTTGCTGAAATCACTATGCCACACTAAATACAAGAGCAGGACTGCCCATGGAACAGTATTCAGTGACCTTGGATAGAGAACTGTTCCTGACTTCAGTGTCATATTGAGCTAGGAATTAAGAAACCTAAAACAACATGGAAAACAAGAGATGTCACAGAAGTCAGAACAGTCCCTGAGACGTCCCTATTAAAACTGGTCAGTAGTCCCTAAAGATGCACTGAATTTCAAACAAACAAACAAACAAGTAAAAACACCAGGTGTGGAAAGGGTTGAACATGACCATAACAGTCAAACAGACATGTGGAAAAGACAAACGTGGCAAAAGCAGGTCATGCACTAAGAGTTATAAGGAGACCAGCACTCCATCTGCTAATGGAGAAATTGGAAGTCTTGCCTCTGAATTGAAGAACTGTTGACTCTGAGGTCCCTTAAGTGGGAGAAATTTAAGAAGATGGAGTCAAGAGTCTTTTTAGGAGTGGTGATCTGGGTAACACTGTGATGCTATGCTGCCAACATTAGCCCCAGCTAGGGCTGATGGGCATGGAACAAACCTGATTTCTCTCATTGATATTGATTCCAATGACTGACAGATGTTCTGCGATAGGCAGGCATAAAGCCAATATTGATAACATAATATTTAAGTGGTTATCTTGCATTATTCAATGAAGGTTGCCAGACAGGTTAAATCTACTAGATGTTTAGATAGATTTTCGATGTGAAAATTTTAGTATCTTTTCTCGTGACATTTTCATTATAAAATCTCTCTCTCTCTCTCTCTCTCTCTCTCTCTCTCTCTCTCTCTCTCTACAGTTTTGAGCAGTTACTGTTAATGAATTTAGGTTTCAATCCATCTCCACCACTTTCTCACATATTGACCCTTTTTGAGCCACAAAACCCCCGCATTTCATCTCATCATCTGCAGTGAGAGAACTCCACAATTCTAAAGTTCTAAGTGCAACAATCCAAAAGAAACCCCGGCCTGCAAAGCAACATTATTCCATTCATTCATGTGGCCAAATAGTCAATAGCACTTAATCTTCCTTGAGAAAAATCTTCATAGCGATCTTTCAAAAATGCCAGACCTAGAGGGTGTTGTGAAGGACATTCATGACTTAGCGTGCCAGGTTCCTTTCCCATTTGCCTCACTGGCACACACTACAGGAAAGAAAAATGCTACTAAAACCTCCCTAGTGATTTCCTAGGAGATTTTCATAAAGACATCTTGTACCTTTCAAACTGCATTGTTGTATTTGACATTTAGGGGTGGGAGAGATTACAATTTATTCCTCAATTGAGCATACTCTTCCCACCCACTTGGTGAGTTACAATTTCAGGCATAGACTTGCATAACAAATCTATTTCAAGACACTGTGTCCACATCTATTCTAAAGTAAACACAGTTCCTAAGTGTAGTCGGAGACTGCTTGTTCATTTCCTGGTCACCGAGATCCAAAATAATCACACAGAAACTGCATTAATTAAAACACTGCTTGGCCTATTAGCTCAGACTTCTTATTAACTAACTCTTACATCTTAAATTAACCCATCCCTATTATTTTGTATTTTACCACAAGGTTCATAATGTACTGGTAAGGTTCTGGAGTGGGCATCTTTCTCCTTGAGGCAGCTACATGGCATCTCTCTGACTCTGCCTTCTTTTAGCCTCTATCTCAGCTTGGAGTTTTCCACCTGGTTTTACTCTGTTAAAGCATTGGCTGAAAGCAGCTTCTTTATTAACCAATAGCAGTAAAACATATTCTCAGAATACAGAGGAGAATCTCACATCATCTAAGCGTTGCTATTGATTATTTTTTGTTATAAAGAAGTTTACATAAAAGTTGCTTTCTGAGTAGTTACCACAAAACTGATGAATCGTGGTTTTTATTTTTTGAATCTCCAGGGAATCTGTTGCTAGTCATGATGGTATTTTATACACATTACTTGACAGTGGAACAAATGAGAGGTCTGTGACATTTTCAACAGAGAACAGCAGCTTTGAACAATAGAAAAAAATGAGTTTAAGTAGCTAAATGCTCTCTGATAGGGAATTGAGGAGCAGCTAGATCTCATCAAAAGGAATCCCGTTTTTTGTGCACACACACTCTTCACAATAAGCTAAACCACAGTAAGAGAATCTGGGAGATCACATGGAAAGAACATCTTTATTCTAAGGAAATGGACAGCCATTGATCAGTTATTGGCTGTATGCATAACTCAGCTATGCTAAATAAACATTGCCCTTGACATAGTTGTATTGTCTAATAATGTGTTAACCACAGTATCTCTGCTAAACCTAGGTGACAATCGCGTTTGTCAACCATGTCCCAAGAGGGAGTTAAGCTGTAGGACCTTGATAGACACTAGAGAGTTGAGGGAACTTTAGTCACATGGTCTAAGACTTATCACCCACCATTACTGCTCATGTTTACTAACCAACACAATAAATACTGGTCAAGGATAGCTACATTAAGGATCTATGTATCACTATTGGACTCTGACTCTTTCAGCCAGTAACCTAACCATCCTGAGTTGAGAAGGAATTATCCTTTCTAGCTTTACTGACAAAACTCGTGCGCTTTGGAATTAGGTTGCGCTGAAGGAAACAAAAATTAGGATGATTACCCTAACTTGAACTACTACAGTAAATGATGGGTGGGCATTGCTCCTAGGGGTAATTCTACCAGTGAAAAGTAAGGCACGCTTTTCTACAGGGATCTCGGGACAATCCTGTTCACGTCATCACCTCAGGTCTGTGTAATTTGAAAAGATACCAGAATTATAGATGGAAGAGCAAACCTTTAGGGGGTGAGGAAAGAACTGAGGGGAAGAATGAGAATTTAACGTGGATGACATAAAAATAAGCCTCAAATGGTCTACATTTAATCTCTCCAAGAAGATGAGCAGAAGTCACGTATGTGTTTGTACATACCATACCTCATGTGTTCTGTAGGGGTTAGAGGTCAGAGGACTCTGTGAAGAAATCTCCTACCATGTGGGTTCTGACAATTGACCTCAGGTGGTCAGGATTGATGGCCAGCCATCTTCTCCACTGAGCCATCTCTCAAGTTCACACTGATTTTTGAATATTCAAAACTAATCAAGATACTATTCTCATCTTCTACATTAATTATATATATATGTTAAGATGCGTATGGTTTTGGTAAAAAGACACATATTATTTCTCTTACCTCTTTTCTCTTCTTTTCCTTTCTTTCTTTTTTTTTTAACATTTTAAAGTGCATCCATTAGGAAATTTGGGGTAACGTATATACCTTATATTATATTTCAGTATAGGAAAGTGCCAGTTTGAACATCTCACTGACCTTATATTACAAATTTATTTTTATTGTTTTTCATGTTTAAGAAATAAGGCCAAAATTTAAAGAGTGGCCTGGAAGTATAAGGAATGAAAAAGTATGTCTGAAGAGAGAAAAACAGGTCGTTGTACCTGGAAATATGGGTTTACGTCAAATGTGTACTGTGTGTGCTCAAAGTACAAGTGTACATTAATTAAAATATAAACCCCACCTTTGTATACAATGAATATATGATAATTCAAATATTTAAAAATATAAAAGTCCTCTCAAAAATGTAATGTGTACACATGTTTGCATCTGTTTCTTGCCTCGTCATGAATCAAGTAAATATTAGGCTTGCCATTTTGCTTCATTTTTTTCTCACCCAAGCATTTTTCTCATTTACCTTTTTTTCAAATTAAAGATAACTTGACTTTTAAAAACAAGAAAGAAGTACAAAATTTTATGTTTCTTTTTGCTTCTTCTAGAGCAGAGAAATAAATAAACTCTGGATGATTTGCAGGGATGGCTGGAATCTAATGATTGATTACAGTTGCCACTGTGAGCAACTGAGCAATTTACAAGTGCTCCTCCCTTTAAAAACTGGGAAATTTCTGGATCATTTGCCAGGTACTTTTGATGAGCTAAATTTATTCACAGAAGACTCAATGCACATACCCACTGAATCTATGATAAGATACTTAATACTGAGTATAATCAAAGACAATTAAAATCCACTTAATATAAGTCAAACTTAAAATTCATTGAATTAAAATGTTCTAAAATTTGATAATGCTATTAGCAAGCATGTGAAGCATGCATACCCTCTGGTAGAGGCATCTGGGGGTTCATCTTAGAAGGAAATGCAGCAATATCTTAGGATACTTGACACTATGCTGCCCAACCTTGTAATTTCTCTGCTGCAGACACAGGGAAAATGATGTTCATTATTATTTATATCTGGTATAGCCAAAAAATCAAATAATTAAATAAATTTTAGAAAATAATACTACAAAATGATCCAACAATATTTCTCAATAAGATGATAAATAACAGATTGATTCATACATACAAATATAGAAAAATCTATAGATATAGACATGTCTGCAACGAAAAGGACATCAACAAACCTGAAAAATAACTACATAACCATTTTGTTCCTCATAGCCAAAATTCAGGGTCAATCTACATGCCAATCAACAGATGAATGAATTAAAAATTATTTTATGTATATATAAATAATATATGCTATAATATATACATATACATATATATGCTGGACTGTTACTCACCCATAAAGGAGAATGTATTATTGTTACTTGCATGAAAATGAATAGTTGTTATCAACCAAATGCAAAATTATAGAGATATGAAAAGATAAGTATTCCTTATTTATATTATGTGTAGAAACAAACAAACATGATTTGAAAATAAAGGGTGAACTTTTTGAAAAGAATGAGATGTATAAATGGTAGTAGGGAGGGTGAACAAAAAAACAAAGAACAGTGCATGCATGTTCAGAAGTTCCATAGTGAAATCTGTCAGTTCACTGAATTGGTATTATTTAATATAATAAAATAAATAAACATATATGAGGTCCAAATATGTTGAATGAAAAGAGATATTCAAAGTGTTTTTAAGAAAACACTGTAAAGTCTATGCCTAGAAATAATAATAAGCGAAATAAAAAGCAAACAATTTTACAAGACGTGTATTAATAGCCTATCAGACACTATCACATGAATAACACACATATGTTACCAGCCAGTTAGCCTGCTTATGTGAGTTTACAAAGGAGAGGGTGGAAATATTGGGCTTGAAGTGTTTTAAAATGCAGTATTCAAATCAAATATGAAATCTTGATTATTCTCTTTTTTTGTAGAGACTTTTCGTTTATTTATGCAAGGTTTGAAAGTGTGGCTTGATTATTCTCTCCGTGCTGTGACTTGCTGAAGCTTTTACCTTGAGAATCTGTACTCCAGAAAAACCTCCAAACCATTTTCTGCCAGAGACATAATATTATACAGAGCAGCCTGTGTTGACTTTTTTCCAATCATCATATACCTTGGGCCAAGAACCACACACTAGCAAAGCATAACTCCCCAATGCATCACTAGACTATTATTTTTTAATGTTCTTCATAATATGAAAGAGAAAAATATGTTCATTGTGACCAAGTGCATATGTGAGCTTTCTGCATCAAAAAGCATCAAGCAAATTCTAGCAGATCGGGGGAGCCGAAGAGAAGAATTTGAGCCGAGCAGACCTGCTTTAATTTTGCCTTTTATTTCCCTCTCCCACTCCCCTGCAGTAACAGCAGGAACAATTGCCTCTTCTGGCTTGACATGTGAAATCCGACCTGTTTCCTCAGTAATGAAGAGACCTGTGAGAATATGAAGCCACCTGTTGGAAAAGAGCACTCTAGACTGGGAAGGTTTTGTACTCCAAAGCAGTGAGGGAGACCTCTGGCAAAGCCTACTGATGACTCTGCAAGAGGTCAAGGGGCTAGAATATCGAGGACTCGGTGTTCGCTCCAGGAGCTCCTAGTTTACTGGTCTCCAAAATACTGGAGGTGTCTGCTCAATGTTTAAGCCACCTGGTGCCCTTTGCCACACAATAAAATCCAACAGTCTTGAGCTATGTACTTGCTTTGCCATCTCTTAGTTTACCTGCACTTGTTTTGAGATATCATTAAAGATGATGTACTATTTGGAGAGCAGATGTGGCCTCTTCTGTCCCTGAGTGTGCTACTTTCCGTGAATCCCAGTATTTCCAACCATCACATATATCTCTGTGTATTTCTTAACAGTTCAACTGAATATCATGACAGCATTTATTTATACAAACAGTAGGTTTGGGTCTTTTAATTCCCAGGATGTCAGTGGCAGTGGGTACTTCCCAGTGGAGGGAAGCAGAGAAATGCATGGAGCCCCTTGGAACACCGGGTTACTCCACTGTCAACTGAGGCTTGTGCAGGTGGCACTGTGGAAGAATTTGAGCAGAGGCCTCTGGGTATAAGATCATAAATCTCTGTGCATAGAGAGCAATAATAAAGACCTACAACTGATGTAAAATCCATATTATCAAGTGAAACTCACAAGGGATGGGGACTTAAAACAACAGCCAATACAGAGCTCAGAACTGCTGCAGGTTTGTGCAAAATCTCTTTGCTTTGTTTTCATTATTGTTCTCTCTCTCTCTCTCTCTCTCTCTCTCTCTCTCTCTCTCTCTCTCTCTCTCTCT
>NW_026068055.1:660902-669805 GCF_014885135.2 Alexandromys fortis | reverse complement strand
TCTTTCTTTCTTTCTTTCTTTCTTTCTTTCTTTCTTTCTTTCTTTCTTTCTTTCTTTCTTTCTTTCTTTCCAGTCTCATTATGTACTTACACAGCCTGTCCTCAAACTTGCACCCTTTTTGAATCAGTCCCCAGATTGTCAGAATATTTATTTTAGAAATCGATGTTTGTGTTGCTGAAAAGTTTCATTTTTAAAAATCACTAAAGGGATTTGGAATTGCAATTATGACAGAATTTTTCCCTTTCTGAAATGGTTCTCAGCACACTTCTGTCATTTTGCCCTATGTGTTTTGAGAAGTGAAATTCTCAGGCCTGACCCGAATGATAGATATAAAAATATTGATGGACTCTGAAAAACACCCAAGATGCTCCACATCCTGCAGTTTTGAGTTCTCAGCCAAGAATTAATTCTTCACCTAAGAAAACAAGCATCTCTATTTCTTCAGCATGCAGATTCACAATTCAACTTTAGTAAATGCCAAAATTGTATGTATATCATCAAGGAATTTTCTTAAAATAAATATATATGATTTATTAGTACTGCATGATATATACATACATACATACATACCTGGGGTCACATAAAAATTCTTGGAGAAAGGGGGTTGGAAGAGGAAGTATAGACAGGGCAACCAGACTAGGAGAATTCAGGGAAGAGGAAAGACAAAGACAGAGGCATCAGCCAGACACAAAGGAAGCGAGATGAGATTGCCTCACAGAGAAAAGGTACCAAGCCACATAACTAAACAAAGAATCGTGGGTTAATTTAAGTTGTAAGAGATATTTAATGATAAGCCTGAGTCAACAGGTCAAACAGTTTGTAATTAATATTAGCCTCTGTGTGTTTCTTTGGGGATGCATGGCTGTGACACAGGTGGGAAAGAAACTTTCATTTGCAGGTGGCATGAACCTAGAAACTCTACAGAGTTGTGACAATAAACTTGACTCCCACCAGTACCTCCGCCATGAACTTAGACTCTCAGAAAGCTAAGGAAAGGGGCAGAGTCAGCTGTCAAAGCCACAGTTTTAATCCTAGCCATGCTGTTTAGCAGATTAAAGCCTCATGTGGTCAGAAAAAGTTAGAGATATACAGTAAAGCAAGACTCAGTTGTAAGAAAAAAGCCTTCTAAACAGTTAACAATATGCTATATATATATATTTAGGCTTGGGAGAGAAAAGAAAAATAAAGTCCTTTAAAAATTGAGTAGTTGGGTTGATGTCACACAACTTTAATCCCAGTACTTGGGAGGCAGAGGCATGAATATCTCTGTGAATTTGAGGAAAACCTGTTCTACAGAGTGAGTTCCAGGACAGCCAAAGATAACAGAGAAATCCTGTCTCAAAAAATTTTTAATTAAAAATTAAAGAAATAGAGTTTTTTAAAACACACACACAGAAAATCTGGAAACTGTATGTTACTGTGTAGTCTTTAAATTATTTGACTGCTAAGGAAGGAGAAACAGTTGCTTAAATATAGTTAATTATAAATGCTGCTGGATTAATCCAAGCTATATATTTTGAAAATAACTTGACTTCAAAATTTAAGTCGTATGTTTCTTTGTAGAAGAGGTTTAGCTTTTGTTTCCACAGGAAATGAGAGGTTGTGGATTTATTCTTGGTTAAGAAAAATAAGATTTGATCGAGGAAGACCCCCTGAAAAAAATCTCCAATGGGAACAGATAGCACAGATGATCCAACATTTCAGACCACCTTTGCTGCAGATTCTTCTTAGTTCTGCATCCAGAACAGCTTCAAGGGTGCTGACTGAGATGATCAAGCCTCACAGAATACTCCAGTCAGGACTTGACCATAATCCTAAATTTTCTTTGGGTCCCCATAAAATTATCAACACCCCCAATCAGCAGGAAGTAGCCTAAAAAACTATGCCCACAGTCCCAAAAATGGATTATGGATGTTTGTCTTTGTTTAGCATGTTGAATGCAAGTTGTTATAAATAATGGTCAGGAAAAAAGCTCAGCAAAGGAGATTAGATTCAGGGTTCTTGTTTTGAAAACTAAAAAAGGGTAAGTGCTGTGAGATAATGTTCTTGTACTTTGTAAAGATTTGTCAAGCATATTGGTTTAATAAAACCCTGATTGGCCAGAAGCCAGGCAGGAAATATAGGCAGGGTGACCAGACTAGGAGAATTCTGGAAAGAGAAAAGGCAGAAACAGAGTCGTCAGCCATATGCAGAGGTAGCAAAATGAGAATGCCTCACTGAGAAAAGGTATCAAGCCACATGACTAAACACAGATAAGAATTATGGGTTAATTTAAGGTACAAGTGCTAGATAATAATAAGCCTGAGTTAATAGGTCAAACAGTTTATAATTAATATAAGCCTCTGTGTGTTTCTTTGGGAGTGAATGGCTGTGGGACCAGGCAGGACAGATACTTCCATCTACACTGCTACCCATTTTCTGGGAAACGACTATAGTAAAATACTACAAGGACACTACTAAAATAACTTTGGGAAAAGTGAAGTATAACTCCCCAATTAGCTGATTCTGTTTCTTTTGGAATTAAAATGCTGACTTTCCATCTTCTCAAACTGTCCTGTTGTTAACATTTTTGGCCATCTTCTTTCTGGATCTGTACAATATTTTTCCTATTTTCCTTCTACCACTCAACTCTTGAGACTTTCCTAAAAGAATAGGAATGATTCAATTTCCAGCACATCCTAGACAACATGTAAACTGTAAGAGCTTTTCTCTCTCTCTCTCTCTCTCTCTCTCTCTCTCTCTCTCTCTCTCTCTCTCTCTCTCTCTCTCTCTCTCTCTCTCCATATACATGCAGTGAATGCACTTGAGTGTGCATAGATGTACAGAAACATACTTGCATATAAAGAGTCCAGAAGAGGAAGGCAGGCATCCTGCTCCACCACTCTGCCTTATTCCCTTAAGATAGGGGCTCCCTCACTGCCTGTGGAACTAGACTGGAGTCAGTGAGTCTCTGCCTGAGACAGTGCTGGGTTCCAGGTGTGGCATTGTCATACTCAGCGTTTTCACTTGGGTGCTGATGACTTTCCTAAATTACTAGAAGCCTTGGTTCTTCTCATCTGCAAAATGAGTAGAATAATGATACCCGTTTCCATGACATTGTGAGAATTAAACCCAACAGAGTGTGTCATACGTATAGAATCATGTCTGGAGGGCAGTGAATACTCAGTGTGTCTTAGCTGATTATGGCACACTTGATTTTCTCATCTTACAGCTCATGAAAGGGAGGCTCAGGTACTCCCATGGGCATTTGGATCTGTTGACTGCTTTCACATTTACTATGTCAAACCCTAACCACATTTTGTTTCCTTATTAAAAGTTCAGTTTGTCTCTACTGAGAATCCCAATGATCAGTCTTCATTCTTTCAATGATTACCTACTGTATGACTAAATGACACCAGGAACTGTTCTCAGCAGTAGGATGCAAAACTGAGAGACCACACCAAGCCCTTGTCCACAAAGGTAAGAAACTGAGCACACACGTGTCCTCTCAGACCCCAATAACAGAGTTTGCTGAAGTGACCAAAGGTGACTATGGAGGTGGAGGAGCTACTCTTTAAGGAAGGGTGATCTCTGAAAAGAAGCCATCAACAGGAAATTCCATTTTCATACATTTTCTTCTTGACTTTCCTGTGTCAGACCCCTCTCTCCTGCTATGGTTTTAAGTCATTGATACCACCTGGGAGTTATTACCAGATTTTTTTTTCTAACTAATCTCTCTATGGCTAACCCTGCAGTCTTGGTACTCAGTTTTTCTGTGCCTGAGTGGACTTTTAAAATATACACAGGCCAGTCCAAAGCCAATGAAAATGTCATCACTGGCTCCCTATTCTTCCCTTAGAAAGACAGAGGGACCCTCAGTAAATTTGCCTCTGCTTCTTTTTCTGGTGTTTTCAGTCACTCCAACTCGTGCCCTGAACTTTCCCACCACACATTCGTCACTGTCTCACGCCTTGCATCTGCCCATGATGTTTCCTTGGCTCTGAGGCTCTTTCCTGCCCATGATGTTTCCTTGGCTCTGAGGCTCTTTCCAGCTAACAGTTGCTTAAATTCCCCACTATCTTTAAAGTTTTGTCAGAAACAGACTGCATGCTTTACCTTCTACAGTACTGACAAGACTCACTTCTTGTTTCCTTGTTTGCCTCTCTGCCCTCAACTTTTGGATTCTTAGGGATGTGAGCTGTTTCTGTACCCAATGTCCCCTGCAGTGCCTTGAGCACAATTCAAAAGTAACCAAGTAGGATTCAAACTCAGGTCTGATTTCAGAGTCCACTTTGTTCCAATAAAACTCTAGAATGAGAACCTAACCCATGGAAAGACTAAACGTAAGGATTCCCCAGTCTGTCTTTGGTTCAAGATCTGGCTCACTCATCAACAAGCTGCCTTTCCTTGTCAACCATACACGACTGTCTTCTTATTCCTGCCCCTGTGGGAATCTATTTACCACACTTCACTGAAAGCCACACTTTTCCATTGACCTCATGATGGCTCAATGTTACAATGGTGCCAGTGTTGACTCAGTCTCTGCTTCCTCACCTAGGACAAGCGAGATGAAAGACTTAATATTAATTGGAATTTCATATATGTTGCTTGAGTCCTGCTACTAAAAAGCATTGTGCTCACAACTGTAACCTTTCTGCAGGTGTGCCCTTCCAGTAGATGAGCATGGCAGAGTCTCATGTATAAATAGGATGAAAAGCAGAAAAGTAGCATTAAGATAGCAGAAATACACAAATTTAGTGCATTATTCTTGTGACAGTAAACAGATTCTGGATAATCACTGATTCTATGATTTTTCCTACTACCAAGGGTAGTTTATGCCCTCAATCTGTGACAGGAAATTTCAGTCTCAAATGTTGTCCTTTCTCACATAGCTCTCATTGTCAAATCCTGTCATTGTGGATCTGAGGGTAAGATTTTTCTGCAGAAGCCAGATCCCATTGCTTCTGTCAGGAGGGCTATAGCGTGTGAAGCAAACATGGGCATCTGTAAGATGCTGAAACATTGCTCCTTCACTGTGAATAGCTGATATGGGATTCCCCTCTGTATGCTGTGAGTATTTTTTATTACCGCTGGTAATAAAGCAGCTGCTTTGGCCTACCACAGGACAGAATAGAGCTAGGCAAAAAACTAAACTGAATGCAGGGAGAAATAAGGCAGAGTCAGTAACATGACATGTAGGATGCCAGAAACTTACCGGTAAGCCACAGCTTCGTGCTGATACATAGATTAATAGAAATTGGTTAATTTAAGATGTAAGAGCTAGCTAGAAATATGCCTGAGCCATTAGCCAAATAGTGTTGTAATTAATATAGTTTGCGAGTATTTGAGTCTGGGCTGCCGATAAGCCAATGTATAGTCTCTGTGTACAAAAATCTTGGTGCTTTCCTCTCTTATCTTTTATCCCAAGATCTGAACAGAGTCAAGAGGATGCCTATTCCTATGTCCTACTAACATTGCATTCGGGTGTAAGAAAGTAAATTAGCACAAATAGAATAGAATACTTTGCACTACACAATTGCTCTGAAAAACATATAGCATAGGTGGAATGGTTTCTGTAGGCCCCAGGGACAAGCCCAAGGAGATATTTTTAATTCTCCAGCCAGTGTGAGACAAGGATGTGATCAAACTTTACCACCAGCAAAGGGTATAGGGAGACAGCTAGCTCATAGCATCTTCTTTCCCAACCCTGGATGGAGTGGAGCAAAGCAGTAGGACCTGAGGCTTATTAAGATAGTCTCGGAGGAGAAGACCTCACCCAATCACATGTTCTCATCCAGTACCCTGAATTGACTAGTCCCATGTTTAGAGTTTGGCAGAACTCTGAACTCCCTGTGCCAAGCTTTCTTCTCTTTAATTGCTAAACCCATGTTTATATGAAAGCAGAGTTAATCCATGTATTTCTGATTACCCATCAGAACTCATCAAAATGAGTCCCTGGAAAAAAGCCTGTTTGATGTTAAAAAATTAATCTGAAGCCATCACTCTTACGAACTGAAAACCGAATTTTGCCAGAAGCACACTGTTCCAAAATTTGAAAGACTTCATTTTGCTCTTTCACTTTACAGAAAATCTGAACTGCTCTTCTGTAGACTTGGCCCAAATTTCATCCCTCCTTCCCTTATTTTTTAAGCTCCAGTCCAAGCTATTCTTTATTTTGTATGTTATGGTGAATACCATCATCTGGGATGGGAACATTGCTAAGACTTCTGTGGTGTAACTAGTAGCAATAAAAGCCATGCTCTTTCCCTTATATGTACAATATGTAGTTTCTAAACTCATGGTAGATCACATTTCACCATCCTTTACTGCTCTTGCAAAGTGTCTTCCATTCATCATTCATAGCAGTGAAATGCTATCAACTAGTCAATCAACAAATACGAATACAGTGGTGCTGAACTTATGACATCCTTGACCCCACTAATGCTGCCTTTTCGTCTTGTTTTCATGTAAAGCATTAATTACAAGACCTCATCTATTAAGATCCAACTCCCATCTTCTCTGGCGTGGCCATTCCTTGTACAAATATTATAGTGAAAAACGAAATGCAGGGTGCACCTCAAAAGTGTTCTCACACATCACATCTCACAAATGCTCCACTGATGAAATTTATATGATAGGTTTGGTAATATGAATTTTTTATGTATTTCTTGAAAGCTTTGGTGCATCCATAAAGATCATATAAATGCATTTCTGTTCTCCCCTCATTAAACAGTTTACATCAAAAGCAGTTCAGAACAGTGCTCCATTTGTTCTTTCATAAATATGACCTGTACAATGGTTCACTTTAATCTAAGGAGCATGAGAGCGGACCCTAGATAGCACAGGTGTATTCGTTTTCTTCCCTCACAGAAGAAAAGTTTCTTTGAACTCAGCCATCTGTTCGGTGGCATAGGAAAGAACTTTATTGTCTCTCACATCTGGGTACCTTTATCCAGTTGAAAACTACAATTAGCGCTGCAACCCAGACTTCCATTTGCAGAGATCCTCTTTGCTTCCTTGTGGTGCCTACGGCCTAACAAGCCCTGGAGAAGGATGAGGCATGAGCCCAGAGTAGCAGAAAAGAATGAACTTAGTGCACATTTCATTCAGCATTGCCCCAACCTGGCACCCCTTCAACCCCTCACGGTCACATGGATGTAACTTCAGGGCCTTCTGTGCAGAGATGATCCTAAAGTTAAGGAACTCCGTGCCTTCTGGGGGCGGGGATGCTCTCTCACCAGATCACATGGGCTATGCCCAGATGTGCGAATTGAAAGGATCTAGGAAAAGCCATGCCTAAGAGCCATACAGATTCCAAACGGGATGGAAGCCAGGACTGCCAATCCGCTACCTGTTGTCACCAGACCCAAGCCCCTTTCCGACAGACACGTGGACGACAGTCTCCTGCCTTTGGGAATTGGTTTTCTTTGTCTTCTCAGACAAATGGAAAATCTCCCGGTTTCTTTTTTTAGACATACATCATTCGGGTGTGATTATAAAAATAACGTTCATGCTCTTTATAGAAAATCCTGAATATGCAAAAATATAAAGAAAAAGCACAAATAACCAAGAATTGTTGTTAATATTTTGAAATATTTTTCTGTACTATTTTTATGCAGTTATTTGTTAAAATTTGAATTGTGGACTGTGGGGAGTCCAAAACTCTGCTTTTACATTTAATCATTATTGGAGCATCACCCCAAGACCATCAAATGATGGACAAAACACAATTTGGGATGGGTACAGGGTCAATTTCTTTAATGGACCCATATCAAAATGTTTGGAGCTGGGCAGGATCATGCGCTTTTCTAATAAGTATAATTAACCATTTTTTTCTATGTGTTTCCATTAGGATTTTTTCCAGGTAAAGATGGTGGGGCAAGAACCATTTTCTCAGTGGAACAAGAGGAATGGATCTGGAGCCACTGTGAAATCAGTAGTCCAGATGTTGGACCACACCCCAGCCTCTGTTTCCAGGGGAAAAAAAGCCATGAGTACCATACTGCCCATTGCCCTTCCCCAACATACTCCTGGATTTCTTTTCTTTTCAGGAAGTTAAGAAATGATGTAATATGTTGAATATATGAATAAATAAATATAAAAGAAAGAAAGAACTCACAAGAAAAAATGCGCATTACTATGGTAATGATAAAGAAAAACTTTGATTAATGTAGTGATTAGGTATTTACCTGCAAACGATTAAACAAAGGGTTTCTGTGCTTGAAATGTGATGGTCACAAAAGGAAAAACATATAGCCTGAAGTATAAGAGGTGAAGAAAGAAAAATTGTATTTGGTCTAATTTAACTGTACTGTTACATATACATAGGTGATAAGCTGCACACGCATGCGCGCGCACACACACTCCGAAGACCTAATCAGCATTTAAGATAGAAGTTATCCTTGGAGAAACTGAAGAGCATAATGGAGGGAGGGTCCCACAAAGGCTTTTATATACTGGCAGTGTTTTTCCTTTCTCCTCTGGGGATCTAGGGTGTATGGTTAAGTAATCTGCATATATGTTCATGAACTTTCTGTTTAGTAGGGGAAAAAAATATCCTACTAGACTGGTAGAGATACAAAGTTTGAAATTCACCTGCGTTAGGACTTGAGGTGGCTGTTTACTCAGCAGGGAAATAGAGAAATGAGAAGCAGCCTTCTGTCTAAAGGGGAAGGAAGGAAGAAGGATTCAACATGTGGAAGTGAAGGTTGACGTTCAGAGATGCCCCTAGCTTAGATGAAGGAATTGTAGGATGTTTTTTAAGGTTGACCAATTCAACTTCTTTTAAAAGAGTCATAGTCAACAAACGGCTGCTGAGAGGGACAACTGACCTCTCCCAGAAGTGAGCACTTAACTAGTGGTTATCTAACACAAAGTGTCCATCCCTAACACTCAGCAAGATCTGTGTATGTATGTATGTATAT
>NW_026068055.1:594277-660892 GCF_014885135.2 Alexandromys fortis | reverse complement strand
TATATGAGAGAGAGAGAGAGAGTGGGGCATCACGGAATGGTTGTGAGGAGAAAAAGGAAGAGGGAAAGTGATGTAATAAGAAATTAAAATTAAAAAGCAAGCAAGTCAATAAAAAGATTCTCCTGGACTGTTTCTCTCTCTGCCCCTCCTCCTCCATCTCTTAAAACCAATGGTGACCACCATTGCTCAGGGCAATCCATAAATTGCAAAAGACTAAAAAGCAGAAAATCTGGGCTACAGTTTGAGTAAATTGTCATGCAATATTCTGCAAATAATTTAATTTTGAAAATGAAAAAGCAGGCTAGAAAGATAACTCAGTCAGCAAAGCATTCACTTTGCAGGCATTAGGACCTGAGTGGCTCTCCAGAGCCTATCCAAAGAGCTGAGTAAAGTCTCGCCCCAGTGTTGGGGAGGCAGAAGAGTTCCCTGCTGCTCAGTGGCCAGCCAGCCTAGCTGGTGAGCCATCAATCTAGAGAAATTCTAGATCTCAAAAAATCAAGATAGGGGCTGGAGAGAAGTCTCGGTGGTCAAGAGCATTTGTTGCAGAGGACCCAGGTTCAGTTTCTAGCACCCACATAGCATCTCTTCTCATCTCTTCAGATACATGTGCTGCACATAAATGCATGCAAGCGAAAACACTCATACACAAAAGATAAATATTTTTATTAAAATGAAAATGAAGCAGACAGCTTTCAAGGAACACTATTCAAGGTTGAGCTTTACTGTCCACACATACACAGAGATGTTTATACACTCACGCACATATGTGTACATCACACAAACATGGAAAGATGTGTGTTCATATATATATCATAAACACACATGTATATATGCACATGTATATACACTCATGTATATATGTGTACACCACATACACACATGGATACATTCATACATATTACATACACACACATACACACATACATTTACATTCAAACACACACAAATACAAAAGCAGTACAGTAGGTACTACAGGTAAGGTGTGCAGTAGGTAAGCTTTTGTCTTTCTAGCCAGACTACTAAGGTCATGTTTCTCTTTAGACTTATGGATTATTTGATGTTCTGCAGTTTTCTCTCTTTAAAGAGGGAATGAGAGTCTCTACCTCACAGGACTATCAAGGGGATTAAATGAAATAATCCTAGTTACTTAAGTAGCATAATGCATAAATCTTGACTGTCATAATCACTGTTGTTACCAGGACTCTGATTTTTGCCTTAAAATAAAAGCATTCAGCTAAACAACTACTGAAGGCTCATCCTATCATAAAGGAGAAATTCCATTCCCTTGGTTGAGGCTTTGATGTGCTATGTTTTCTTGAGCTATCAGGGAGACAAGAAAAATCAGCTAAAATTGCATTCAATGACACAACATTGAAAAAATATGAGTTAAAAATTTTTTCCATTATGGAGTCCATGATGACAAACCCACCAGAGAGACCAGAGATAGTGAATATTGACCTCAGTTCTCAGCTGTCACCTCCAACATGGAGGCTCAACTCATTTTCTCAAAAGACTTCTGAGATACTAGAATACTTGAAGCATCCTTTCCTGGGGACCAGTCACATAAGTCTTTGCAAATATACCAATGAAGAGAAATAAAGCATATGCATTTTAATGTTTCAGTTTAATAAAATGTTCTGACCTGAATCCTGGTTTTACTTGTGTTGGCCACTGACTGGCCACTGACTGACCTTAATACCAATGTTTAGGGAATGCCCCAATGCTACTGACTGTTCTCCTTATCAGTGTCATACAATTCCTTAAAGGTGGGACAAAGGCCAAGCTGGAGCTGTGTCTCCATGCCCTGCCCTAAGAAAATAGCATTGAGTATTTTTGTTACAGTCACCTGTATCCTATGTCTTGATTTAAAATGGCCTATATCTGTCTCCTGTGGTGATTCAGGAAAAGAAAGAGTTTATGCTTATCCTAAGGCACCATGTCATCAGTCATCTGTAACTCAGTGTCCAACACCAGCCTGCCATACTCAGAAACCCTCCTCTCGTACCCTTGTGTTTATAACTCCTTTTTATCCCAACTGATTCAGTAAAGACCATTAACTGATTTGGGCTTGCGATAGAGGCCACATGGAGTAAAGAACTATTTTCAAAGTTGATCTTATATTTCTGAATTTTCAAGTCAAAAAAATACACCTGAAATACTATTGTCAATATTGTTTACATTCAGTCACCTGAGAGCAAGTGAGAAAGAGAACAGCAACTGAAGAGAAGATGTGAAATAATTGCAGTATAATACTTACTAAAAAAAAAAAACTGTCATCATAAAACAGTTCCATGAGAATCCAAAATTCTTTTTATAAAATATTTAAAATTATATTCAGTTATAAAAACCCAGATATTTTAAATGAAGATTATATCCACTAAATTACTATTAATTGGCTCATTTTAAATACAATCTTGACCACATCCAAAGAAAATAATTTCATAAATTGAATAGCTCACAAAATACATCATATTTATAAAAACAACTGCTTCAATGTTAAAAATTCATCATGAATAGATCAGGGAACAGAACTGTTATTTTATAGGTGTTCAATAAAAATCTTGAAGTTACAGAATAAAGGATGGGTAAATAGCCATTAATTTCATTAATAATAGGACATATTATTGAAACCCGCAGTGTGAAATAAGTATTTCTGACAAAGGGCATGCATAAGAGAAGGGAACTATGGGCCCTACACTACATTCATCGTGACAGAGGGGAGTAAAGACTGGCCATGGGTCCACAGTGTAGACACAGTGGAATGGAGGTTACACATTGTTAAAGTACTAAGCATGTCCCAGAACTCAAGAAGAAAGTGACTCATATGTAGACGCTCTTTATGTAATTAAACAATGCATCATACCATTGTCCTAGACAAGGATCATCTGGAACCACTGTCTCCCATAGAACCCTGAGCCCCAGGACAGTACTGGGTAGCGCAGGAGGCAAGGACCCCAGGATGTTAGCAGTGGTCACTGTGAAAACACAACACCATGACTACCCATCCTTGACATGAAACAGACCTGCTGCAATAACTCTTTCTGCAACAATTAGCCAGCAAGACAGCTGTGGCAGCCTCAGGAGCGTGCTAACCAAGCCGACTGTATTCAATGCCAAGATGGAAGAGCGAAGGCATTCTTAATTGAATGGGAATTAAGATTTCCAGAGATTCCTGGGCAACAGGGGCTAATGTAGGGAAGGGAGGAACAACTCTTAATGCAAGACATTGACGAGTATGCATCACCTGCCTGGCAGAACTGCGTGCGATCACCATAAGCTAGTCATGGAAACTTAAAGTAAAAGGCCGTTTATGAAGTGACCACATTTTGACAGTGCATCAGGAGGCATAGCCATCAAAATAGTTTTCACAAAAGTAAAGTCCCATGCACATTTTAAGTTTATTTTATACTGTTGGATGGCTATATTTCTAGGGAAGACAACTTTTTGACTAAAATCAGTACACTAAATGTATATGAGGTAAAATTTCCCCATAATATTGCATCAAAATTATATTAAAAGGATGTGTAACTAAATTTTAATCAGTTTAGTTATGCTCAGGGCTGTGCATTCTAACACAACAAAGGACTCTCAAAATCATACCGTGTTTTGTATTTTGCTTTTTGTTAGAATCAATATATTTATATATTCAACATTTATTCTACGTTTCAGTTGAATTTTTGGCCTTTCTGTTTTAAAAACTCCAGTGACTGTTTCTCTGAAAAGAAGACTATTGCTAGCTCGGGAAATTTATTTCTTATAAAGTTACCACTTGTTCTCAAAATATTCCCCTCATATAGAAGTACAGTAAGTAGATTATAAATAATATTATCAAGAATGCTTGCTTTACAATAATCGCAGGCAGTGATATTAGCAGATTAGTGGTAAAATGGTCGGTTAGAACACGATGAGCTCCAGGAGTGCATTTACAGAGGAAAAACAGTGCAGAGGCCTTACTCGGTCGTAGTCCATAAGTTCATAGTAAGCAATTAAATATCTGTTATTAAATATCCATTTATTCTGCAGACCAGAGAGGTACATTCAAATCCAGTCTTCGGGGTTAGTAATAAGCTTTATATATATATACATACACTCATTAATTCTCATAATAAAGAGTGCAACAAAAACAATAAAATCCAAAGTGTGTGCTTAAGAGATTTGGTGGCATTTAAGGTCTAGACAGGCTTAACTGGACTCTGGAATTAAGACACACCTGCAGAAATAAAATAACACCAAAATTAATATGCATTTATTTCAGTACTGGACAAGTGTGGCAATGTGGGCAAGAAAGGGGCTTAAGAGTGAAACACCTGTAGGTATTAAAATGGTAATATGCCCCTTTAACATGATTTCTGTTGCTAGGAACAGTATTCAAGGCTTGGGGGAAGACAGATATTTATAATCCCATAAAAGTGTGATTGCTGGACTCTAGTGGCACTCTTAAGTCTCAATAATACTCTCATTCTATAAAAACCAAAATGGATTATACAACTTTCTGTCAAAAATAATAAGCATAAAATAAAAAGTTTCTCATTTGAGTAAACGTGCTGCTGATAAATGACCGTAAGAGGTACCATGTCAGCGTGTACAGAGGACTCCGTGTTTGCAGAGATCCAAATTCCAAGCTCAGAGTCCAGAAGCAAAGATACAATGTCTGGTTTTCATGCGTTGCCACTGAGCTAGAAGACAGTCTGATTGCACACATACACCGCATTGTAAAATAAATTGCTCCTGGGAATTTTCCCAGTCCTTGGATAGGGCGAGAGGGGAGTCATGGTTATTATCTGTGCTCTTCAAGTGATAAAATTGAAGCAATGTAGGTTCAGGAGTTTGGGAAGAAAAGCCAAACCATGAAACGATAGGGAGTTAGGATCTGCACTAATGTAAGCAGGTCTGTATGATACTTTAGCTGTGGGTTACAGAAAATGTATACAATGAAGTCTAACTTTTTAAAAGTAAGTATAATAATTTCAAGTATAAGAAAAATAAACACTTATTAATGGTTTGCCTTAGGAAACACAGCCAAAAAGCATTAGAGCCTGGATGGAGGATCTGAAGCTCAGCATCTTTTCCTTAACCTTAACCATTGTACTAGGCCAAGCTCACCCACTTGCCTAGCGTTTGGAACATGACACTTCACTCAACTTCCTTGTGTTCTCATTTCTCCAGATTAAGAATGACCATGCATGCAACCATTGTGCAGACAAAATGGAAGAACTTCCTAAACATTTGCCTAAGGGAAAACTCCTTTAAGGGTGTTTTTGTCCCCTCCCTGACCCCTCTGCTTATCACCCATGGCTGTGAGTGTGCAGCAGTAGTGCCTGGTAGGTCCAGAAGCGGATGCGTGCCTTCCTCCTTTGCATATTTCGTTGTCCGTCTCTTCTTGCAGCGTGCTTGCACAGTGCAGAACTCATGAGTGATTTCTGTCTAGTCACAGGTATTTGTTGAAGTCCCTCTACTTCAGGGCCTTAAGTCCATACTACATAAAAGAGAAATGCACACAGCAGCTTCCTCTGCATTCTCTGGGCATTCATTAGAAAAGATGGCTTCTCCACAAACTCTGGGACAACCGCTGACCGTTCACTGATCATTTCTGACACGGATCGGAAAAGAAGAAGAAAGCTTTTTGAGGGATGCGATGTGCAAACTTAGATAAACCAGTCTCTTTCGCAAACAACAGCAGTCCTAGGGATTAGTCAAGTGTACTGCAATTTGGAAACCATGACAAATCATGCTACAAACACTTAAGACATTCAGGAGATGTCAATTTGACTTGCCTGATGCATCTTGCTTGGGCTTTCTTCATCATGTTCTCACAGGTTTCATTGTTTTCTATGACCTGGAACATATTGCTAGGAAGAGTGTAATTTACGTATTGAGTATGTGCGAAATTCAAAAACATTAAAGACATTTACATCTCTAAGGGCAGCAACTTACTAAGCAGCCCCACAGCCAAACACGCATTAAGATACAATAACTTATGTTTTGAAATTCAAGATATGTGTCTTGATGTTTGGAGACCACCCAAAACTGGATCTTGGTAATTACTGGTTAAAAGAATATAATCACTTGTAATCACAATAATCACTTGCTGTAACACTAATAACGATAATATTGCCTGTGAGGATTCTTCCAGTTTCAGCAAACCTGAAAGCCATCTTCCTTGGCTAGGGAACAATAGATTCCAGTGGCAAGAACACACAGTGGATCTTTGAATTATTCATGAGATCACACATGCCATTCACATCTGTATGTTAACAAAGGCAAGAGTGTGTGATAGCATATTAGTGATGTAAATTAGAAAAAGACAGATTTTATCTTTGTTAAGTAAAGATTTCTATAAGTAAATAACTAGCATCCTTACAGTGATCTTTTATTCTTCACAGATACTAGGATTCATTTTACTTCACCAAGTCAAAATTTGGGGAATCATCATTTTGGTTGTATGGGTTTCTAATACATTTCACCAATACTGATTAGATCAGTAAGATACAATATAATACACACAGAAACAAAGACAAGCATTGCTTATACATGCACTCAAAACCACAGGAATGAGAAATCAAGAAAGAATAAAATCTTAACACCGGGTGATGTATGCTATCATTGTGGCTTTTTCTGTTGTCTGAAATTATATAAAAGTAAAAAGCTATAGGGAAGAAAATCACTTTACAATCCAAGTTTCCATTTACTAAATGAACATGAATTGAGGGGGTGAATAAAGATGAGACATGAGATAGTCAGGTAACCATGGTTAACACGCTCCTCACATCATACAGTGCCAAGGTCAGCTTTGGTTTTCAGAATGTTCTGTTTCTAAATTTTGTACATGTGTGTTTATTATATAGTATACACTGTACATATATATATATATATGCATGTGTAAATTGTTAAGCAGGGTTTATACTACAGTTCAAGAGTGGTTTAAGAGCTTAAATGAAGGACTGGAGAGTTGACTCTGAAGCTAAGAGCACTAGTTACTCTAGCAGAGGATCTGGGTTTGGTTCCTAGAACCCACATAGCTGCACTTAACCATCTATAACTCCAGTCCTAGGTGATCTGAAGTCCTCTTCTGGTTTGCATGGAAACCAGACATGGATGTAGTACATAGACCTACATGCAGTCAAAACAGACACACACATATGTGTGTGTATTGCATATATATATGTATGTGTGCATATCTGTGTATATACATTTATGTATGTATGTATAATTTAAAAATACTTTATAGGATAATTTTATTTGTACATGGTTTTTATAATATACAAACTTTAGGTCTTGTCTTAGTCCACTGAATTCTTGAAGGATAAAGGAAAGTTACAAATGTTACATTTTTACTTCTTTGGCTTATAAACCAAAAGAACAAAGAACAAAAGCCTGTCTGTCCAGTACAGCATTCCTTTTTCCTGTTCTCTTGGTCCCCCTTTTGTCACCTCTACCATCACTAGGAGGCTCAGTACTTGAAGGATTCAGATGTCCTGGTCACCAAATGAAAGTGCCAGATCAACCTCAAGTGTTGTATTATCTTATTTGTGGAGAGGAAGTGCTATCTGAGAAAAACAGCAAACAAAGGAAATCTCTCCCAAATGAGTCATGAGAGGGAGAGGGAAAGGAGTCTCCCAGCACGGGCTGTTCTTTGTGGCTCTGTTATTATTAATTGTGAGGACGCACTTACTCATGTGTTGTTCACATTTGTCTCTACCACCACCGAGTTCGTGTTACGCTTATTCTAAACTACCAAGCCCCCCAGAGAAAACTATGCATGGGTTTAACATGAGCAGATTAGTCAGGGATATTATACTTGTCGACCAGACGCGTCATCTGTGGTGACTTGGGTATTTGCTGAAGTCACCATTGTTTAGACTTTGAAATAAAGTGCAATGTCCTTTTAAAATAAACCTACAACTAATAGTTAGAAAAAAATAATACAAATTTCATGTTGCTCAAGTTATGAAATCTCTCTAAGCTTCATTTTCATAAAGCACAGGAAGACCACCCTGGGTTTAAATGGTTTCTTCTCTTGGCAGTAATCCGTGGTGATCTCCCAGCATACGCATCCTAACTCACAGGCTGCGAGTGGGGGCCAATTGAGACCATGCTTACAGAGAGGGATTCTGTATACTCTATGGCATAAAAGCAAGCACAAGGCAAAAGACTAGCTGTGTTGATTAAATTTTTGTGACACTGGGCTTGAGGTGCCCAGATTTGGGACAAAATTATTCTGGTTGTGTATGGGAGGTTGGTTCTGGACAAAATTAACATTTGGATCTGTAGACCAAGATGAAAAGCATTAAAAACCATACATTTAAAACAGCTTCATCAGGTCCTGAAGGCCTGAATAGAACATGGAGGAGCAAGCACTACATGTAGAGCCATCTACCTGTTCACTGCAGCGTCAGTAGCCACTCTCAAACTCTGACTCCGACGAGAGATTCTCTCTTCAGCTCCGATAGTTCTTAAGTCTTTACAGTCGGATGTGACATGTCACTGTCTCCGTCCTGCTGATTGCAGGTTTTTTTTATTTCTTTACTAGATTTTATCTTTTTGTAAGATCATGTCTTCCTATACAGCCCATGCCACTTTCAAAATGTTGGTAATCCTTCTGCCTCGGCTTCCCAAATGTTGGGGTTCCAGATGTGTGCTACGACATTTGCTTCTAACTTCACATGTGGAAACTTGTCAGACTACAGAGGTGCATGCAGCAATCTCCACTGAAAAATCCACTGATGTCTATATCATATGGTCTTCTTGTCTGTGGAGAAGCTGGAGTAGCTCACGGCTACGGAGAAGAGGCTAAGCTTCTCCATGGATCTGCTCTAAGAATAGCAAGCAGGGAGTTGTGGCTATTTATCAGCCGCTGTTTTGACAATATGTATGATCAGTGTTCAGTCTGAAAATGCTATGCCACTCTCCACTACACCCTAACATCCTTACGAGGCCTGAGGATTCTGTGGGGGTATGGGACAAGCCCAGCCTGAGGAGCGCCGACCTTGTTTGTGGGATCGCCCACTTTCTACAGTTGATATTATCAATCCCCGGTATGCTTGAAGAGAGCACAGAAGAAAGGAAGCAAATTATCATGTTTTAAAGTAAGATATTAGGTATAAATGGGCACTCTGCATCTGATTTGCACCATGTTGGCAATGACGCCTGCATTTCCTATTCCTCTGCAGAAGGTATCTGCATGTTACTGGTCAAGACAGTGACTCTTTCCAAACAATATGATTAATAATCACATGTTGTTCACTGCTTTCACAGGCTTTTGTTGGTTTCCTTTTCTTTAAGTTTTACTTTAAGGGAAGATTTACATGTCCTAAGAACAAAGATAAATAAAGCCATATCACATGAACACACTCTCCATCGCCGGTCATAGAGTGCCGTGATCGTTGCCACCCGGGGCCCTCTATTCCCATAGTATTTTATAGCAAACACAACAGATGAAACTCTCATGCTAGGGGAAAATAAAGGTCTAGGTCAGTCTGCCCTCTAGTGTAGCTTACTGACTTCTGGAGAGGAAAAAAAATGAAAGCAACATGTCCTAGAAGCTGATTGTGCAATTCCGCTGGGATGGCAGCCTGCCATCACCACCAGCCCATTGCATAGCTTTCGCCTCTGCGGGAGTGACAGACTTCCGGCATTAGGTCACATTTCTAACCCAGTTTTGAAGGGAAATGCACTCCAGCCCCACCCTATGCCTGCTGAAGCCAGAGTTGCATGCCTGTCCTAGACTGTGGTCTCTGCCATTCACTCAACTTTTATGATGACAAGCAAGGAAAGTAAATAAAAGGCAGACTTCTGACTACAGGCACTAAGGGCTTCACAGAGGGCTCTCAATGTGGGGTATTTGGTCAGAGCACTGGTACTCTTTTAGAATGATCTTTCTGAAACAGCCAGTCTACATGGTGTCTTGGCTGTCCTTTCTGAATGGGGTCTTGCAGCTGAATACTCTGAGACTGGAATCCAGGGTCCATGTTACCAGAGAAGCATCTTTAAGATTCTGTTTTACCAATCCTGTTCAATAAAAGAACTTTGGGTGGCATCAAAATCCCAGACTACAAACTCTACTAGTACTGAAAACAGCCTGGTATTGGCATAAAAACAGACAGAAGGACTAATGGAATGGAATAGAAGACCCGGATATTAATCCACACACCTACAAACACCTGATTTTTGACAAAGAAGAAAAAAATATCAAATGGAAAAAGAAAGCATATCTAACAAATGGTACTGGTATAACTGGATATCAACATGTAGAAGAATGAAAATAGATCCATATCTGTCATCATGCACAAAACTCAAGTCCAAATGGGTCAAAGACCTCAATATATAGCCAGCCACACTATACCTCATAGAAGAGAAAGAGGAAAGTACACTTGAACTTATTGGCACAGGAGACTACTTCCTAAACATAACCCCAGTAGCACAGATCCTGAGAGAAACAATTAATAAATGGGACCTCCTAAAACTGAAAAACTTCTGTAAAGTAAAGAACATGGTCAGCAAGACAAAATGGAAGCCTACAGAATGGAAAAGATCTTTTTAAAAAGTTATTTTGAACATATAACTGCAATGTTAATTTCTTAAAGACCTTTAAGGTTTACAGGCATATGTTCACTTGGAGCACTCAGAATTCATATTTGATGACAGTCTAACCAGTGGCTGCCTTTTTCCCTAACCCATTAGCACACGTTCTAACATTATTTGTCTAAGAGGTGAGGCTCTTCTATTTCTAAGTATCCAAAATTCAGAAAATACTAAATGCTAACCTTTACAATGTAACATTAATCTTTAATATTGCCCATAGACACAATTTAATTACGTTATGTGTTTGCATAATAAGTCTACAAAATATGTCTTCTTTCTAGTTCTATTGTATAAGCATTAGTGTACTTAGGCTATTTGCAAGGACTCGAATGATGTAACAGCTTCTTGAGAGCACCATCGCTAATCTTGGGCACAGGTGTTTCCTTAAGTCACAAGCTGAGTTCCATCTTGGTAGGCATATAAATATAGTTGTGTTTTCTATTTGTTCTTCTATGGTAATAATATAACCATAGCAAACATACAGGCTTGAGCATTTAACAATACACAATCAGATGACTGGAAGAGACAATATGCAGCAACAGACTCCCAGGAGATAAGATATCTGGATGACAGTTGCCCTTCATTCTGGAATCTTCATTGTGTCGTGTGTGTTAACTATGGCATGGACCAAGATTAAATCCAAGGTGTCTGATTTTGATTCCCAAACAGACTTTCTAATACTATCTGCACCTCTATCAGCACATCTGTGTGTTATGGCGTACTTTAGATACAAAACTTACCAGATCAAAGTTTGCCAACGTAGGCACATTGTTACCCAAACATGGTGTTCTCACTGACTCTGGCTCCTCTTCTAACCCACACCCATGGCGTGTTTGCCATTTACTGTATTGATTTTCCAGCTTGTTTTCTTTGCTCAAGTCTCTGAAAGACATTATGAAGTTAATCACTGTCATACAGAGGAAGACGGAGGATTGCAGACTTCTTGATTAGTGCTTTGCATATTTTTTTGTCATAGAATTTCAGGAGCATGTGAAACTCACTGGTTCCCTATCAGCGTTTCCCTGTGTGCCTCTAGTTTGCTGACATGTGATTTTTCAAGTTGTTTTTGGAAATCTGAAACCTGTTAGAGATTGCAGATGCCGGGCTCTGCATGGCGGCTGTAGTTTTGGCAGAGGCTGCTCTTTTAAGACAATAAAGGCAACAAGTAGAAATCTGCGTTCTCTGAAGCTGTTCTTAAGTCTGGGGATGCAGAACACTTACTAGGACTTCTAGACTTCCCAGTTCAGCCTGGACTTGTTCTTCCCTTTTACTCAACAGAGCATGAAGGTTTTCGTCTTGAAACCCCCAAGCTTATTCCTATGATCAGCTCCCACCATGAATATAGTTTTGTCATCAATCTAATGTGTGGTTCTTTTTGCTAAAGCTAATCACCTATATGTCAAAATAGGCAGGAGGAAAAATGTTTCTGCCGAGACGAACAACTGTTTGACAACCTTGAACTCTAACCCTGGCTGAGTCCCTTAGTCTTCATGTTACTTAAGTCAGTTTGTAACGAGGAGAAGAAGGGGAACAAAGGGAAATAGAAAACAAGCTGCAAAAGAAGTGCAGCTAAATAAGCACAGGGATGAAAACGATACATCTGACTTCAGGCTGGGGAAAATGGAGGCATTTGAGTCCTTCAGGCTGGAGTATAATTTTAGTGGAGAAAAATGGAAGAGACAGAAGTGGGGCAGGAATATTAAAACCAAATGTGAAACAATAAGAAAGAAGCAGAAACTTTGAAGAGCAGCCAGATGTTCAGTGTTGTAGATGTCATGTGCGGTAACACCACACCAAAGGGATGGAGTTGCTAAGGTGGCTTGCAGCTAGATTCGAAAGGATGCAGAGGATGGAAAAGGAGATCTGTGCTACACCAGCAAGCAAAGAGGAGATGAAGATTTAAAGTGACAGAATAACTCCCAAACAGTCAGATGACTCTGCAGATATATCCAAGTACAAGTGTGCAGAGGATACCACTTTGCTTACTGTCTACCCTGTGCAATTAAAGTGAGATTTTCTTTTTGTTTAGTTTTGTTTTTCGTTTGATAGTTTTAGAACTACCTCTTTTTATTGTCCCAGGAACGGTTTCTAACAACTGTATTAGAAGGGACAGCATTCTGCTGGCACAACACTGTGGCTCTTGAGACGCCTTTTAAAGCAGCCTAGCTTTTCTTGTCACGTGGCTCCTAACATGATCTGTCACCTGCTCTTACACAACTGTTTAAAACATTTGATTACTCACAGTGTATCTTGAAAATATTGGGTTCCAATAGCTTTCAAATAGTATCGATCCTTTGTTGATGCCACATGTCCCAGACAGAGTAGTGGGGAAATGTGTCTGTAGCATGGTGTTCTCACCCGTCCTAGTTCTGCAACCCTGTCACACAGCTCCTCATGTTGTGATGACCCCAACCACAAAATGACGTCACTGCTACTTCATAACTGTAATTTTGCTACTGTCATAAATCATAATGTAAGTATCTGATATGTAGGTTATCTGATATGTGATCCCTGTGAAATGTCACTCAAGCCCCCAAAGTGTCGTAACCCCAGCTTGAGAACCGCTGCTCCAGCAGGTTCGAGTGGTATGGGCAGGTGCTGAAGATGCAGACACTGAACAACCAGGGGCTTGTCATTTCATTCCACCATTTGGAATTTTATAATTACAAATAGAATAGCTCACTTTCCACGGCATCCTCTCCTGAATTCCTTTGTCCATAACCACTGCATTTCTAGAATATGACTCATTCCAACCTTTTGCACATCAGGAAGAGCAAGAAGAGCAGGAGAGGGGCCATGGGCAGAGCTAAAGTAGTTGTCCCATTCATGTAAAGGGGTCTATGTCCATGATCTACCCTGGAAAAGACACATTTGAGGGAATTCTTTATTTGTACAAAAAAACTAATCAGAAAGAATATTAGTTAGAAGGACTGCAGGCATTATGAGACAGTGGACCCTAAAGTCCTCAGTTGTTTTAAAAGTGGTCATCCTTGAGCTGAGTGGTGGTAGCGCAGGCCTTTAATCACAGCACTCAGGAGGCAGAGGCAGGCAGATCTCTGTGAATCCAAGTCCAGCCTGGTCTACAAGAGCTAGTTCCAGGACAGGCTCCGTTGCTCCAGAGCTGTCTTGAAAATCCAAAAAGAAAAAAAAAAAAAAAACAAAAGAAGTGGTTATCCTTGATCTCTGAAGTGAACCCCCATGCCTCTAAATGGAGTGAAGAACCACCCTGGGTTCTGGAAGTATGGTGGCCATAATCTAAAGGATGTTGACTATCATTCCTGACCAAGCACCATAATCAGAACATGAATAGGCAAAAGTCAATGCATGGCTCAAGCATGCTTGGCAATGGATCAGCACCGAGAATTCATCCCATGCATTCTGTGGGCAGAAATTAAGTTTTTTCGTTGCTGTGATAAGGCATCATGACCAAGGCAAGTTTTAGAATGGATAGTTTATTGAGGACCACAGTTTCAGAGAGTGAGTTCATGGACATCACAGGAGGAGGGGGGAGTACGGTACTAGGCAAACAGGAGTAGTACTGAATCAGTAGCTGAGAGTCCACATGTTGAGACAACAATCTATTACAAGGCACAGAGAGGGGTAATCAGGAATAGTGTGGGCTTTTAAAACCTCAAACAGCACCCCAAGGATATACTTCCTCCAACAAGTCTACACCCTTTAATCCTACTCAAAGAGTTCCACCAACCAGAGACCAAAACATATGAGCTTCATTCAAACCAGCACAAAACAGAGGACTTCATCATCACAGTCCTTGTAGAGTTTCATGAAAGAAGTATCCTGGCCAGCAGAAGGGGTATCTTTTCCAAGAAACCACACAGGAAGAAGTTCCACAGGACATCACCATGTTGGCCTGTGCTAATGGAGAGGACCAGACAGTTCCCTGAAGAGAACAGTGGGTACCAGGTACCACAAATGACCTCTGCTAGTGTCGGAACACACCCAGGAACCGCACTAATAGACTAAACTCAAGAAACAAAAGACAAAAGAGTTGAGGAAGGTGCCCTGAAGTGTGGAACAGGGCAGGGAATTCCACTTGCCAATCTGCCAACAGTCTTTGAGGGAATTTAGAAAGCAGCAGTAGACCCCGATTAGTAAGCAGATGTGAGTGGGGAGGGGGGGAAAACGGGACCAATATTACGAACCTGGGGACTCAGTCATCTGAAGTGCCATTAGTGGGGAGATGCACTTTTCCTCTTCCTTGTGCTTTAGACTGTTTTACCTCTGAGACCTGTCTATAAAATGGGAAGACAAATGTGACTCAGGCAAATTGTTAGAGCTCTTTGTGTCTCAGTTTTTAGCTGCAAAATGGGAATAATAAAGTGCCGCCGGTTTTTTAAGGGCACCGAGTTATTATTTCTAAGTCACTTGGAGCAGTGCCTGGGACAAAGTAAGTGCTACTTAGGTGACTGTTAAATATACAGTGTCTGACTTTTCCAGAGCTTTCTGTATGTATAAACATTCTGAACGTGAGGGCTCAATATTTGCATGGACCACCAAAGCATTGGAGCCTCACCATACAACTACCATAAGAAACTCCCTTTTCTTTTCCATGGTAAGGGGGCAAAGGGAAATGGAATTTATCCTGCCTCCAATATTGGTCCTTCTTTCTGTCTCCCGTATTTGATCCCTTAGCTGAGATCATGCTCAAATGCATGGTGCCTCTTATCTTCAAAGGCCCTTTGCCATTACAGCCCAAACCTAGCTATCTACTGCCCTGTTTGGGGCTGTAACAGACCACAGTGAGATAAGATTTCTTACCCCTGCCTCCTCGCCATGAGCTCAGTGCCACCCTATCCCACGAGCACACATAGCCGGATGCCTTTCTGTCTGCCCTTGTTACACTGGTTCCTTGTCGTCTTGGACTGTCATTTTCAACATTTTCTGTTCCTTGAAAGTGGGCAACACAGAAGTGACACAAATCTTAGATTGATTAGCTTGTTGCTAAGCAAAACCAATTTCCAAAAAAGCATGTGTGTACAAACACTTTCACTTTGATAAGCCACAAGCTTACTTGTGAAAACCAGAAATGGCCGGGTGAGGCTATCAGCTTGAGCCCTCTGTCTGGCACAGCGTCTGAATCACCTGGTTTATCAGAAGACTAAACTCTTAAACTTTTAACCTCCGCCCTCGCCCACAGGCTATCTAGGGATGTAAATGAAGCCATGTGGTCCAGCTGCCCTAACAAACAGCAGGCTTGTTTCTTCTCCCGCCTGGAACGCTTGAAGTTTCACATGCCTGCAGACTCTTAGAAGTTTTAAGGATGTTTCCACACTCATGCCTCTGCCTTCTTTCAAAATAAGTCGCAGCCAGCTGCAGTTTCTGCCACATATAACTGAAACATTCAACTTTGTTTCCTAGTAATAGGAAATCTGAGCTGCAGACCCGGAGCAAACATAGACAGGAGCAGATAGAGTTGAAGCGGAAAAGAGCGCAGCTACCCGCTGGTCTGGAGACCATGCTTGTTCTGAGATGACCACAAAAACAAGCAGAAGGAAACAGGATAGTGTGTCTCGACCTCAGCTCAGGACATTCCAAGGGTGTTGCAGGTGACAGCCCAGGTACTAGGTCCTATGCATGGCTATTTCATCTGGGGTGAAAGCGCTGAATTCCCCCCCCCTTTTTTTTTTTTGCCATCCTGTTCTCTCCATGTCCTCCAACATTGTCCTGGCTGTGTTTGTTTGTAGCTGTTAATTGTCTTCTGTTCCTCTTGGTGTCTTGTAACTTGGTGGAAAATACATCCTTTTTGTTCCCAGGTCTACCTGCCTCTCTCTGGGAGACCCCATCTGACCCGGGCTTTACCAAGCACTGTTCTTACAGAAGATTCATCCAGACAGTCTCACCCAGACTCCTCCTCCTCTTCTCCTGAAAACTAGTCATTTAACACTTGCTACAGAAGCTCAGTAACCTGAGTTCAATACTAGGAACCCATGGTTTAAGGAGAACAAACTCCCAAAGGTTGCCTTCTGTGACACATACATGATTGCACGCGCACACACACACACACACACACACACACACACACACACACACACACTATGTGCATAAAATAGAAAGACAATCTTAAATTTACATTTCCAACCTTCCAATTGTCTTCTGAGAGTAGATTGTTCAGTCCTGATGAACATGGAACATGTCTGTTGAGAATTGTCTGAAGGTTTTACCATCAAGGCACAGGGAAATATCTTTAGCGTACATCATTGAGGAGTCTCTTTGTTGACCCTGGCCCTTCTTTAGCCTCTGATTTTACCTCCCTTCCCCTCACTTCTACTCAGTCATTCAAAGCAAACTTGAACACAGCTATGCTGGTAAGCCCCATCCCTCCATATTTGTGGTGCTTTCTGTCTCAAAGTCTCCTCTGACTTTTTTTTTTTTTTTGCCTTCAAACCCCCTAGAAGCACAGCTCAAAGTTTATCTCTTTCACTGTGTCTCTCAGCCTTCCAAATCCGCTGGCTCCTCTCTCTTGTCTCAATAGCTGACTGTGGTCACTGGTGTGAGCGGGCAGTTTTCTCCATTATGAATACTATTTTAACTTTATGTTTAACCGCTCAGAGGAGGGAACATTTTTGGATTGTGTCATCATCCTGTTTGTTGTAAAACCTTTATTACTAGTTTTACTGCCCATTGATGAAATTTGATGTCATCATTTCTGTATTTTGACAGCATTTGGCTATTAAGAACTTTCCTTTTACTAATTGTAGTGTATTGTTTCACTGATTCTTCATGGCATTAGGGATTCCTTGGTTCTTACTCCCACTGATGAGTTACAATGCATCATATCACTTTGGGTACTGAAGGTATCCTTGAAGAACTCAGTGGGACGTCACTATCTTCACTATCCTTCGGATACCCCATTACTCATTGCATAGTTCTTTGCTTTTGACAGGCACAAAGCCTGTATCTTGGACCCATCCCAAGCTTCCATGCTTTTCATTGCATAGAGCTGGAATCCACCATTTCTTCTGTTTTTTCTTTAAAACCAGTTTTATTTTAACTGAATTCATATGTAATAAATGCACTAATTTAAACTATACAGCTCAATGGTCCTAGTTTTGTAACCACCACTGTAGTCAAATCATTCACCTCACATGAAAAACTTCTCCCTATATCTGCCCTATTGCTCTTCATACTTCTGCTGGGGAAGAAATCAGTTGATCTTCTCACTAAGATTACTATGGGCTGATATTCATAGAATATTATAATAAAATACCTGACATCAGGAAGCTCACAAAGAAAGTAGGTTATTTAAGTTACAGTTTCAAATCCTGAAAATCCAAATAGCATGGCAGAAACTTTATCAAGGGCATACATTGGCCATATAGAAGGCAGTGCAGAGAAATAAAAAGGAGGATTAATAGACTAGTTACATAGCAAGAAAGGAAGCTAGATATATACTTCCCTGCTCCCATATCCACTCCTTCTCCATCCCAACTGTCCCATTCCCCCACGCTAGAGACTAGACTCTAGAGGGGTTCCCAGGTGTCCAAGGAGATGTCCCCAGCTTGTTCCTTGAGCATCTGAGGAGAGGGCGCCTGAACTGGCCCTATACTATAGCCACACTGATGAATATCTTGCATATCACCATAGAACCTTCATCTGGCGATGGATGGAGATAGAGTCAGAGACCCACATTGGAGCACTGGACTGAGCTCCCAAGGTCCAAATGAGGAGCAGAAGGAGAGAGAACATGAGCAAGGAAGTCAGGGCCGTGAGGGGTGCCCCACCCACTGTGACGGTGGGGCTGATCTAATGGGAACTCACCAAGGTCAGCTGGACTGGGACTGATGGAGCATGTGATCAAACTGGACTCTCTGAACGTGGCTGACAGTGAGTGCTGACTGAGAAGCCAAGGACAATGTCACTAGGTTTTGATTCTGCTCCATGTACTGGCTTTGTGGGAACCTAGTCTGTTTGGATCCTCACCTTCCTAGACCTGGATAGAGGAGGGAGGACCTTGGACTTCCCACAGGGCAGGGAACCCTGACTGCTAGTTAGACTGGAGAGGGAGGGGAATTGGGGAGGGGGAGGGAAATGGGAGGAGAGGAGGAGGTGAAAATTTGTAATAAAATAATAAATATATCTTTAAAAAAAGAAAAAAGGAAGCTAGAGAGGGGAAGGGCTCAAAAAATATACTGTGTTATTAATATCCTTGTCCCCACAGGACTAACTCAGTCCCATGGGAGCCACTGTGATTCCTTGGAGGGGCATTCTACCATGTGGTCTAATGCTCTTCCACTAGGTCAGACCTCTGGTAGCACAAGCTACACTGACCCACAGATACAACCTACTAACATATGCATCATTGGACAACATACCATGTCCATATCCACAGCATGAAATCACACAGTACCCACTCCTGTGAGTCTGGCTTCTTTCACTCAGCATTATCCATGCTGACTGTACCAGGAATCTGTTCCTAGTGTTAAATGATATCCCAATGTACAAATATATTAGTACTATTCTGGGTTATTATGAATAAAAATACTATGAACATTTATGTTCATATCATGATGTGGAGACAGGTTTCATTCCCTTGCAAATATACATATAGTATTTGATTTTTTAAAAACTATTACTTAATTTCATCCAAGCTGTCCACCATTTTCAGTCTTTCTAATTTTAGTTGTTCTAGTGTCTAAGTAAAAATATTCTACTGTAGTTTAATATGTGTTTCTCTAATGATGTCTGAGTTTTTGTTTTCTCCTTTGTTTCTTTAGTCTATGTCTCACTCTGTAGCCCAGACAAACCCTAAACTCACAACAATCCTCCTGTCTTAGTTTCTTGCATGTTACCATAACATAAGTGACCTCTTATGCCTAACATCAAGTGTCTTCTGATGAGATTATTTTCCTTTCATATCTTTTATTTTTAATTTCCTCATTTTTAAATTAAGTTGAAATTTAAATTATTCTTTAGATAAAGTATTCTTCATATATTCTGGGTACAAATGCTTCATCCAACAAATATTTTTAAAATATTGTCTTCCAGAATATTGTTCCTCCTTCATTTAAAAAATCATTCCTTTTGAAGTTAAAATTATCTATTTCAATTTGTGGTTTATTGTTTTATTTCATAAAAGGTTTGTCTCACTCACTTTCATCACAAAGAATTCTATTGTTTTGTTTTTTGTTTTTTGGGGAGCATTGTGGTTTTAGCTCTTGGGTTTAGGACCATCATATCATTCATGTATTGTATTTCTCTAGTATATTAGTTGGGGTTTTTTATCTAGGCATTTTTATTTTTTATTTTTATTTTTAAATATTTATTTATTTATTATGTATACAATATTCTGTCTGTGTGTATGTATGCAGGCCAGAAGAGGGCACCAGACCTCATTACAGATGGTTGTGAGCCACCATGTAGTTGCTGGGAATTGAATTCAGGACCTTTGGAAGAGCAGGCCATACTCTTAACCACTGAGCCATCTCTCCAGCCTTATCTAGGCATTTTTAAATCATTTGTTGAAATTTATTCTTTTTCTACTAAATTATCTTAACAACTTTGTCAAAAATCAATTAACCATATGTACCAGTATCTGCACACACACATAACACACACACACACACACAAACACACACATTTTTATTTGTACTCTATTAAGAAGCTATATTAACCTAAATTATCTCCTTTATATTAATTCACACTGTGATGATTATTGTAACTTTGTTCAAATTATAAAAATTTAATAGTGTAAAACTTCCTTCTTTGTTCTTTCTAAAAATTATTTTAGTTTTTCAACTATCATTAGCATTTATACATCTATTTTAGCAACAACTCATCAATTTCACATACAAAAAAAAGATAACTACTAAAAGAGATGGGGAGATGTGTCCTTAGATAAAGCACTTTCTACGTAAGCATGAGCACCAGAGTTCAAATCCCTAACACAGTACTTGGAAGGAAGAAGGGTTTCAGCAAGAGATCCTGCCTCAATATCCAGGAAGGTAGCTGTTGTCAACGTCTAGCCTGCATGCACTCATTTGAGTCCATATGCATACAGGCACCGATACCAATAGATCTGCTATTTTGGCACAGGGAAGCAGATGCAGGAGACTCACAACAGAGAACTACGGTATGATTTGATTCCCTGAGAATTGTCTTCTCTTTAACTTTCCTGGGGAACTGATTACTGACGTGGCAAAGAAAGCAGTCACTGGGAGTCACTGTCACCTAGCACAGGAAACAGTCAAGAAGCAAGATTAATGCGCACACCTATAAATATCTGATTTTTGGCAAAGAAGCCAAAACCATACAATGGAGAAAAGAAAAGCATCTTCACCAAATAGTGCTGGCATAACTGAATGTCAACATGTAGAAGGTTGAAAATAGAGCCATGCATAAAACTCAAGTTCAAGTGGATCAAAGACCTCAACACAAACTCAGTTACATTGAACCTGATAAAAGGAAAAGTAGGAAGTATCAGTAAACACATTGGCACAGGAGACTACTTCCTAAATATAATACCAGCAGTACAGAGACCGAGAGCAACAATTTATAAATGGGACCTCCTGAAACTGGAAAGCTTCTGTAAACCAAAGGACACGGTAAATAAGATAAAACGACTGTCTACAGAATCGGCAAAGAACTTCACCAACCCCACATATGACAGAGGGCTGATCTCCAAAATATACAAAGAATTCAAGAAACTAGATATCAAAATACCAAATAATTTTTAAAAATGAGGTATAGAGCTAAGCAGAGAATTTCAACAGAAGAACTTCAAATGATTGAGAATCATTGAAGGAATTGCTCAGCATCCTTAATCATCAGAAAAATGAAAATTAAAATGACTCTGAGAAACAATCTTAAACGTTTCAGAATGGCCAAGATCAAAATACTGAGTACAGTTTATGTTGGAGAGGATGTACGGTAAAGGGAACACCCCTCCACTGCTGGTAGAAGTGCAAACTTGTACAAACACTTTGGTATTCAGTATGGGGGTTTTTCAGAATCAATCTACCTCAAAATCCAGTGATACCTCTCCTGGGCATATACCCAAAGGATGTTCAATCATATCACAAGGACACTCACTCAACTGTGTTTATAGCAGCATTATTCATAATAGTCAGAACCTGGAAACAACCTAGATGTCCTGCAACTAAAAAGTAGAAAATGAAAATGTGGTATGTCTACACAATTGAGTATTATTCAGCTGAAAAAAAAAAACCCACAGTAACATCATGAAATTTGTAGGCAAATGGATGGAACTAGAAAAAAAAAAAAACATTCCGTGTGAGGTAACCCAGACTCCAAAAGACAAATATGGTATGTACTCACTCATAAGTGGTTACTAGATATAAAGCAAAGGATAACCAGACCACCATCCACAGCTCCAGAGAAACTAGATAACAAGGAGGAATGCATGGATCTCTCTGGGAAGGGGAATCAGATGAGATCTCCTTGGTAAACTGAGGGTGGGGGAGGGTGGTAAAGGGGAGGGGTAAACAGGATGGTCAAGTTGGGGGAAGGACATTGTGGGAGAGCAATTTAAAAGATATCTTGGTAGAGAGAGCCATTATGGGGTTAGGGAGAAACCTGGTAATAAACTCCCAGGAATCCACAAGGATGACCACAGCTAAGACTCCAAGCATAGTGTAGTGGGTGCTCAAAATATCCTTCCCCTATAATCAGATTGGTGAATACCCTAATAGTCATCACAGAGACTTCATCCAGTAACTGATGGAACCAGATGCAGAGATCAACAGCCAAGTGCCAAGATGAGCTCTGGGAATGCAGAGGGAGGAGGGAATAGATGAGCAAGGGAGGTCAAGATCACGATGGATAAATCTACAGAGACAGCTGAACCAAGCTTGTGGGAATTCATGAACTCTACACAAATAGCTGTGGAGCCTCCATGGGACTGGACTAGGGCTTCTTCCTGTGGGAGACAGTTGTGTAGCTTGGTCTATCTGACCAGGATCTATCCCTGGTGCATGAACTAGCATGTTGGAGCTCATTCCCTATGATGGGATGCCATGCACAGCCTCAATGCAGGGGAAAGGGGCTTGGTCCTTCCTCAACTTACTGTCCCAGGCTTTGCTGACTCCCCACTGGAGGTCTTACCCTTTGGGAGGAATGGATTGGTGGTGTAATGGAGGGGAGACAAGATGGGGGGTTGGGAAGAGAACTGTAGTTGGAATGTAAAATGAAATTTAAAGAAGTTAAAAAAAGCTAAATGATCTGAATGGTCCGTGCTGCCACATGGGGCCATGATGACATCTGGGACCAAGCTTCAGCCTAGGGCCATGTCTGGGTCCAAGATCCTACAGTAGCTGGTGTCTGTGCTGATGTTCATGGCCTGTATTGCCACCAAGGATCACATGGTTGCCCAGGGTCTGACTCACCACTTGTGGCCAGGCTGGGGTCTGAGGGTGGGGCTGACAGGGCCACACTGATCTGAGTGGCCTGTGATGCTACCTGGGGCCATGGTATCTTCCAGGCCGAGCTGCTGCCAAAGGCCATATCTGCGTCCATGGTCCTGCTTCACCTGGGGGTCTGTGCTAATCTCCATGGCCCATGTTATCACAGCGGATCATAGGAACAAAGCATGTTGAAATCTGAGGGCTGAGTTGAGCTGGTGCTGCCTTTGCTGGCCACTGCTTCAGAAAGCTGGTGCCATCTCTCATAGGAGAGCTGGCCTCACACTCAAGAGAGATGACTGCATACCCCTTACCATGGGTTTGGGAGAGCACTCATAGCATGGCATGGTTGTAGAAGAACTGTTTCTGCCTCTCTTCTGTGGGGGCAGACTCCAGCTGCCTTGAGTTGACTGGACCAACGTCTACCCCATCTATGACCTGCCAGGAATGCACGAAGGGATTGGTCCTGAGAAACCATATCTACAGGATCTCCATGACATGGGACAACGGCAAGATTCTAATAGGAGTTTGAGTGAGGGCCCAGTGATGGTGGTGGGCCAGGGGTCAGAGGTCTTAAACCATGTGGGCTCCCAGGCGAGATCAAGGATGGTGGAGTGTTGACCATACTGAGGATAGCTCTCAAAGCCTGCAGGAGTAAGGACGGCCTCCTTACCAAATCAGACTGAACCTACGCAACTTTATAGAAACAAAGATCATCATGTTAAAGTCAGTTAATATTCTGTTTTCTTACCAGAAAGACTGGCTCCTCAGAAATCATGTGACCAGCAGTCTGTCAACGGCTTCTCCAAGAAAGTGTCTACCTCTGCTTCAGAGTTCCTTCCCTCCCTGGACTCCTTCTCACAAGATTTGATCTGTAAATTAATGTGTTATTAACATTTGTCGGGCCTGACTTGAGCTACATAAGCTAGGCTGTTACTTCCACAGACAACACAGTCTCTTAAGTTGTTTCTGCCCATCATGCTCACTGCAAACTGAAACCCTGCTCCACACCTCCAATCCTACCCTTATTATTTCACATCTTGAGGCTTCCCTGTGCGCAAAGGCCAAAGAAACCCACAGAGCCAGATCAGCAACTCATTGCATTTACAAACAAAGCCAAGTGAACTGAAGGGTGTGCTGTGCGACACACTGAGAATCCCAGTGCCAGAGACAAATGAAGAGGTGTGGAGAGGCAGGAAAGATGGAGAAGGGAAGTGGGTTTTTTTGTTTGCTTTGGTTTTAATTAATATATAATTTTCTTCTGGGTAGATGCTACAGTGGTAAGGGGCACATATATGGAGGGACTGAGAAGTGAGTGAAATTTCTAAAGAAGCAATGAAGAATTATGTTTAAAAGAAAGAAACTAAATGTATATTTGCAGCTGAACAAGTGTGTGTGTGGTGTAGGAGGTCCTTCTGTTTATGTGTTGCTTTCATTGGTTAATTAATAAAGAAACTGCTTAGCCTGATAGGGCAGAACATAGGGAGTAGACAGAACTGAATGCTGGGAAGAAGGGCAGTGTGGCAGATGCCATTAGGCTTCTGCCTGAGACTGACGCTGGTTATTCCTAGTAAGCCACGACCTCGTGGTGTTACACAGATTGGTAGAAATGGGTTAGATGTGAGAGTTGGCCAAGAAGAAGCTAGATATAATGGGCCAGGCAGTGTTTAATTAATACAATTTCTATGTGGTTATTTTGGGGGTTAAGCTAGCTGGGCAGTGGGACGTGGCCCACCTTTCCTACTACTCTGTGTGTGTGTGTGTGTGTGTGTGTGTGTGTGTGTGTGTGTGTGTGTGTGTGCTAGTTTCCTACTGATACGCATCCAAAAAACAAGGTTGCTGTTTACAGCTCCAATATGGGAAAGGAAAGTTTACAAAAACTTAACGAAACCATCCCAATTGAGGAGGGACCTTGGATCAGCATCCATTCAACAACACTCATATGTGGCAGTTTCTCATGGCCTTGAACTGCTCATCCTATCTTAGTCGGCCTTTAAGCAATTTCTAGGCATTGTCTTTGCCTAGAAAGAAGGACTAAGACTCAAAACCTGAAAACAAACAAAAATTTCATCATTGCATTTTCTATTTCAGCAGGCTGATGGATACATCATGGTTAAACTTATCATGCTTTCAAAGCTCAACACTACACATAATTTAAAACTTTCATCTTTTAGTTATTTGTCACTGAATGAAAATATAGTTGAGAACCAGAGAAGTAGCTCAGAGATTAAGAGTACATGGTCTTGCAGAAGACCCAGGTTTGGTTGCCAGCACCCACGTGGTGCCTCACAACTGCCTATAACTACAGTTCAGGGGATCTGGTGCCAACTTCTGACCTCTGTAGGCATCAGGCACACATGCAATGCACATATACACATACAGGCACTCCCCCATACACATAAAATAAAAATGAATGTGTCATAATATTTACGTATATAATTGAATTTTGTATATTGACCTCATATTTAAAACTCATTTATTTCATGTGATTTTAACTTATTGATATATTTACAGCTTTTCTACTTATTGTCTGTGAGTAAGAATGATTCTCAATTCTTTTTCAAGTTCAGTATTTATACAAACTGTCTGTTTCTCAATGAATGCCCCAAGGTTCTGCTGGCACAAGGCTGGTCACATGACATCAGCACATGTTCTTGCTCTTCTCCTGAACTTAAATAAAGCGCTCCTGGGTTGATAGAAATAGTTGAGAATTCTTTTTTATAGCATTTTTCTTCTATTAGATTAACTTCCTCCTAATCTAATTTTCAAAGAATTTCTTGTCTTAAATAGACACTGAGTGCTGTCAAATCTTTTTCCACACCAACTGAAATTATATAAAGAGATAGACGGTGATTAAGTTGACATATTTGCAATTATAAATACCTACCTCTACATTCTTGACTTAAAGATTTGTTGGCAATATGTTCTATATTTACCAAAATTGAGAAGTGCTTTCTGTTTTATTTTCTTTAGCCCTCCTTTAAGTTTTCAGAAAGATAAGGCTTATCGTTTTCTCTCCTTGCACTGCCTTTGTATGGTTTTAGTAGCAAAGTCAGATTAGCCTCACAAAATGAAGGGGAAATAGTCTCTCCAGTTTTCTAAAATATTTTATAAAGAGTATCTTTTATTAACTGTTTGATAGAACTCACCACAGAGTTATCTAAATCTTGAGCATTTTAATAAGAGGATTTATTTTTTTCATTATTTAATCATTTATTTTTAAAATATTTTTAATGTTTTGATATCGTAATATAATCCTGTCTTTTCCCCCTTCCTTTTCCTCCCTCTAAATCCTCCCATGTGCCTTGGTCTTTCTCTCTTAAAATTCATCACCTCTTTTTAATGAATTTCTGTTACATTTTGTTTGTAAGCATATAAATATTTCTAGACATATAAACATATATATTCCTCTCCAGCAAAGGTTATCATTGGTGTTTTTGATAAACATATATATTCCTAAATATATAAATATATATGTATTCCTAAATATATACAGATGCCCTTTTCAGTCTGTATAAAGTTATGTATGTACGTGCGTGCCTCTGTGTGTGTGTGTGTGTGTGTGTGTGTGTGTGTATGTGTGTGTAAGACAGAGAGAGAGGAGAAAGAGAAATAGAGAGAGAGAGCATCTGAGCCTGTGGATGTCAGAGAACAATTTGCTAGAGTCTCTTCTCTCCTTACGCCATTTGGGTTCTCAGGATGAAAGTCAAGCAGTCAGGCTTAGCAACAAGTGCCTTTACCCACTGAGTCCTCTTGTCAGATCAGGTGAGAAAATTTTGAACTGTGAAATTTATTCATTCGTTGAGTACAGAACTGTTTGACTTACCTGCTTCTTCTTGAGAAGTTTTTATCTTATATTTCATGAAATTGGTTTATGTCATTGAGATAGTCAATTTTATTGGCACAGATTTTACCCACATTCCTCCTGTATAATTTCCCATTACATCCCAGGGATCTGCAATGATGCCTTCACTTTGCTTCCTGCTACTGATACCTTCTGTTCTGTTTTCTTGATTCACTGCTCTGCAGAGTGATGCTCCATGTATCATATTCCTTGGGTTTACTGACTTTTTAAGACATCGGCCTTTTGACTTTCTGATGTATTTTTATGTTGTTCTATTTACTTTATATTACTCCATTTTCATGATTTCTGAAACAAAACCTTAAATCTTTGTTTTAAAACATATTTTCTTTTATAAAGAGATCATTTGCTCCAATGAATTTAACCTTATGAACCTGTATATCTCTCTATTTTACAATTTTTGACACATTTGGGCATCTATTATTATGCATTTAAAACTTCCTGTGACTCATGCCCCATGGGTTACCTAAACATACAGTATTTAATTTCCAAATCCTTTCAAACATCATTGTGTATTTGTTACTGTCAATTAGAACTACGTAAACGTACTTTAATATACATTAGATATCTAAATGTACTTTAGTCGGAAAATGTCACTCAGAATTTTGTTCTTTTCAATATGTTAAAATGTCTTTAATGAACAAACATATAATCTCTTGTGATTCATTTTCTAGGTATGGGGTAATCCATAACATTGCTTAGGCCAAGCTAGTTAGTAGTTTTAAATCTGAGCTTACATTTCTTAACTTTGGTTTTGATCCCAGAAAAATATTTTTTAAAAAAAGGAGTGCTGAAATTTTTTAACTGTAATTAGTAGTGTTCCACCTGTAATTAAGAAATTCCCACATAAAACTTATTTATTTTTATCTATATTATTAAATTTTGGTTTATGAGATAGGGTGTTTGTTCATACCTTGGTTTTACATAATTTAGGATTTATTATTTATTATTTACTTTTATGAAATTTCCTCACTTGTCTTTAGCCACCTTATAGTTGAAATTTTCCTTTATCTAGTGAAACCATTTTGGTTCATATCTGTTATTGTTTATATAACAGACTTTTTCTAGTTTTTTTTTTTTTTTACTTTCGGTTTTTATATAAAATCATCCCTGGAAGAGGATGATACCAGATGTCAACCTCTGTCCTCCACATGAGCATGTGCACACATGCACATGCACGAACACACGTAAACACACACACACACACACACACACTAAATGTGAGCACTAGAATGCAAACTCATGTCTCCTGCAGCCAGTGTCTGCCCCTCCCTATGTTCACTCTGCACTGTCTCCAGGGGCGGCTCTTAGAATCTTAAAAGTCACTCAAGTAGTGAGTCATCCGCCTTTTCTCTTTCATCTAAGAAGGTGTTTCATTAAAATAAAATAAATGAAACTAAGAAATGAACACTATTGTTTTCAAAGAATTTAGGAGAGAAAGAAAAGCTTTGCAAAACTTAACGCGTTCAGTTCTTCTTTCCTGGGGATTAGGGGTCCATATTTTCACTGTGTAGTATATGCTCATTTCCACAGCAGGATACAATTTGTTTACAACTGAAACTGTGTAAGTTATGCATGTAGTATGTTACTATGTAAGCTGCAGCATCCTACCCACACATGAGTTGCCAGTAGCTTGCAATGGGCTCACAAACGTCAAGGTCCGTGTTTACTGAGGGAGTGACTGAGAGCAGTGTACCCCAGGTTAAGACTCGGTGTTCATAACACTATATGCTCTAGAATAAATTTATTCCCGTCCACCATGTTTTAGAACTTAGCACATTATAAGACGTGTGGATCATATAAATTTATTTAAGAAATAGTATTTCTTTTCATTTCCAGAAAAATCTGATTTGGAGCCCAACTTTATAACTGTATTACCTCAACATCTCATCTCTAAACTCTCATTTACATTTTAATTTATATAGTCTCACTTTTACTAATATCCACTTAAATATATTCACTGCTATGGGTTGTTGCAGAAAGATCTCTGAAAGAGTAAATTATTATGTTTTCTAGCTCTGATGTTTAATTTTGCAGTAGCTTCTCTATGAATTAATCCCCTAAACATGAATGAGCCAAAGATGTATTTTCCAGTCACATAAACTTGTATAATAGCACTCTACATTGCTGTGCCAAATTCCTCTTCGAATCTAAAGACCTCTGCGTGTCTCCAGAACATGCAGATTCCGTCAGGAAAGATACTTCCATTCCCACTCATGTTTTGTTGTTAAATGAAACACTCGTTTCCACCTAGGTCAAGTGTTAGGGAGGGCTATATGTTGGATCACAACAACCTCCGGTTTTGCACTTAATTCCTGACAGTGAAGTAAGGATAACTTTTGATGGGTATGGTGGTTTGAATGGCAAGTGTCCTCCACAGACTGGTATTTTGACCACATGGTTTTCAGTTGATGTCATTGTTTAAGGAGGTTTAGGAGGTGCAGCCTAGCTGCAGGAAGTGTGTCACTGGGGGCAGGAGAGATTGTAGTCTCACTCTTTCTCCAGTGGGTTCTCTCTGCTTCACACTTGGAGTTGAGAATGTGCTCTGTCAGCTTTCTATGCCAGCTGCCATGCCTGCCTACTGCCACGGCCTTTACATGAGGGACCTTGATGCCTCTGTAACTGTGAGCCAAAATAGACTCTTTCTTAACCCACTTTTTTTATTATTGAAAAAAAAATTTTTCGCCTCCTCCCAGCCTCCCATTTCCCTCTCCCTCCTCCCATTCCTCTCCCCCTCCCTCTCCAGTCTGAAGAGCAGTCAGGGTTCCCTGCCCTGTGGAAAGTCCAAGGTCCTCCCCCCTCCATCCATGTCTAGGAAGGTGAGCATCCAAACTGGCTAGGTTCCCACTTAAGCCACTTTTGACCACAGTGTTTCATCAAAGCAACATAAAGCAACTAATCCAATCACCTTCTTATGTTGCTGCTTACTTCAGTGATAATTCAAAAACTTTGCCATGATGCTATGACTTGAATGTGAAATACCTCATATAGGCTCATGTCTTCAAATATTTGGTTCCCAGCCAGTGTTGCACTTCAGGAAAGTGAGGGAAAACTTTAGGAAAGTTGGGGGTGGGGGGAGATCCTGGAAGATAGATATTGAGGATTATAGCTCTGCTCCACTGTCCGTCCCCTCTCTGCTTCCTGACCGTGAAGAACTGGGCATCGCCTTCACTCCTGCCGCCACAGCTGGAGTTGCTCCTTGCTAGGGTGTACTTTACCTCCTCCCTTAATTTGCTTCTCACCAGCTATTTTGTCTCGGAATTGAGAGATTTCATGATGACCCATGACCTAGAATATTCTTCTACCCTAGAGCCTCCTTTAGAGCTTTAGCACAGTAATAATAATTGCTGCTAGTTAATTTACATGCTTATAGTGTTTACAATACAATATTTACTAATTACCATTTTTGCATATGTGTGTATGTCACGTGTGTTAAAGTGCACTTGTTTGCATGTGTGGAGATGCACATAGGTGTCCTGTTATACACACACATATAAATACATTTGGAGACCCAAAGTTGGCACTGGGTGTTTCTCAGTCATTCTCCCCCTGACATACTGAGGCAGATCTTGATCTTTCAGCTAGAGTGGCTAATAGGTTGACTCCAGATGTTTCCTGGCTCCACCTTCCCCAGACAGTGATTACAGACAGACTGCTGTACTCACCTGTCTTTTAACCTGGGTTGCGGGGATCCCAACTGCCCGACACTGTACCACAAACATTTTACCTGCTGAATCATCTTCCTAACCCTAGGATTTGATTAGAATTTGAAACATCTAGAAGTTAAATAGCTCACGTGACTGCAGATCTTCAGTGGAAGGTGCTTGGTTGCAGTCTGGAAACCAATAGAAAGTGTCTGTTAATGATTAGACTCCTGCTGCTTAACTCAGATCCACAGTGAGGACAATGAACAGATGCTTGAGTGTGTTTGGGCTACCTGAACCATGACCACAGTTGCCAGCATGGTAGCAGGGGCTCTACAAAAGGTGTGGTAATTCCTTCCGAAAGCTCAAGACTAGAGCACAAAATTAGACAAAGAATCATCAAATTATGAAGGAGAAGAACCAAGAATCATTTCATTTTTATCTCAAGGACTGCAAGAAATTAACAACAGAACTGATTACTCCAAATACCAGATGTTCATATTTAAGGCCATATCTAAATATACATAACACAGACCTGCCTGATGACATCATCACGATGTATAATATCCTTTAATCCTTCCCTAAATATACCTTTCTCCTCATACTGGGGTTGACTTTTCAAAGATTTATACTAATTTAAAAGAAAATGGTTATCAAAACAACTCATCCTACTATGGCTTTTGCTATTTCTTTAAAATAATATTTTATCCAAATGCACACACAGTGTGTGAAAGTTCAGAGTTTTCGGGACAGCACTGCCTTATTCCCATGGGATGATGCTAAGCATATGCAAAGTCCCTCCCTCTCATCTCAGTGCATCCCAGTTTGAAGAGTTAAGTTACTGCTGGTCATGAGTCCTGGACCAGAACCTAGTTCTTCTGGCTGGTGGTTCACTATTCTTCCCTGCAATATCAGTTATTCTTAGTTATGACCAAACACCCACATCACGGGGTTTGGGTACTGAGTGATCTCCTTCTACATTACCAGGTTATTACAGAGGTGGTTTGGGCAGATAAGAACAAGGACAAAAATTCTACCTTTCTAAGAATTTGGATAAATAAGCAAGGCTAAAAGGTTATTCCTTCTTTAACCTCAGGGTAAGCTTCGTCCTAAGTTTGAAGAATGTGTCAACTCAATTTACAACTACATTGAAAAAAAAAGTCTCGAGATATTTTCTTCAAATTTGTGAATCCACAGCTATTTTTCCACTTGCTTCTTTTTCTGCTGAACTATTTAACTACCAGTCTCATATAACGCTATCATCTGCCAGTGTCTACTATGACACAATTTCCTTCTTATTCTTCTTAACATTGTAAAAGACCAGAGCATGACATGTTTTCCTTCCCCCTGTTAGACACAGCAGAAAACTTAACATCAATTAATAAACATGTCACTTTCTGATGTATCCAAGAACGATTGCTGCCAACAATCTATGTGGATATGAGCACCCAACTGTAACACACAGGAAGCTGAGCCCAGACTTGGGACAGAACAGAAAGAATGTGCTTCATCTTTCAACAGCTTTTGCAGGACATGACTTCATGCTCATCGCTACTTAAAAGTCCCTGTGTACAGTCCCTCTTTCCACCTGTGAACCTGTGGAAAAAGTGGCTTCCCATGGACTTGGGAGGAGATATTCTAAAACAAATGGCTTCGTGCAGTCAGCATCGACAGCTGTCTGAAGAAAATGGCAGCGCCTGCATGTTTTATGACAAACGCCTTTGTTCTAACAGTGCTTCAGATACCAAACAGCATCTTCCCCGCTTTTGTCATTGTATTTATGAACTGTCAACCCCACTTTAGGGAAATACTCCAGAATTTCAAATTCATAAATCAACCTAAGAACTCTCCAACCTCAGGAGTTCTACCAAGGAGACCCTTCAATAAACACTGCATTTTATAGAGAGCTCCAGGAAAAACAAACAATGAGTTTCCAGTGTGCCCTTCTTTCATACCCTAAAGGGCTCATCATGGGAGGCAGCTAGTATGTAAAAAGAGTAAAGCCTGTCACTGAGAATGTGCTCCCGGGTCAGAATGACCTAAACAATAACAATGAGGTGGTCTCTTGGGGAATTTGGTCAGGGACCCCTAACAAATCACCATTGTTTCCACAGAGAAGTATTTCTCTTTTATAACAGGGTAGTACAATGTGGGATATGCCACGAAGCTCTTAAAAGGAAGGAAAATAGGTGCTTAGGGAATCCATTTGCAATTGCACGGCACTTTATAAACAGTGAAGGCTTGGAGTGTCGCCTTTCCTCTCTAGACTATTTCCCATTATTTATAGACATAGTATTGTCCTGGCAGTTGGTATCTTCATGAACTATCTGCCAACTTCTACTAATGATGGCATTAGAATGCATTCGGCCTCTTCAGTGTTTAGCCAGCTGGTAGCCCATGTTGGCCAATCCAAATATTTCATTGTTGGGTGAAATAGTTTCACAGGCAACCACAGGTCTTAGGAATGTGACTTTTATTAAGGCTCAAGCTCCACAAGCTACGACAAAGTAGAATGCAAAGTTATTCACCCTACATTGCTCGGCGAAATTCATTGCAAAGAATTCCCACCTTGTCACTGAACAATGTAGAAAAACCATCTGCTCAACATGGAATTTGACTTGTGGAGACATGCATGAGTACTTAGGGTCCTGAATGCCAATAGGAATTGGGTTTCTTTTCGGGTAATGTAACGATCTTTGTCCACACAATGTGTAGCAAAATCAGTGGCGAGGGGCTATTAATATCCTTAGTAGAAAACTGGGTAATGAACTATGCAATCTTTTTCTTTCCAGTCTGCAACATTGGCTGTGCCAAACAATAATGCCTAGATTCGGAAATTGTATAGCTAACCTGATCACTTATCTATTGATACAACATCTTTGTTTAATTCTGCATATGCACTTTAGATATTCATAAATGACAGGCTTTTTTTTCCATCTGCCAGTGTAGATCCACAAATTCCAAAAATGCTGCACTTTCTTAGGCTAACAGAACCACTTTTGCAGATATCTTTATCAGCTGATATTTGACCTAGCACTGGCAAACATATCCCAGAGCTGCCCTGTAGCCTAGTGATTGAGAACATTTCAGCAGGTCCAGTGGTGCCACTAACAGTATACTATTCTGTCGATTCCTTTCCAAAGGGGATGAGTTTTGTAATAAGGACAGGGCACTAACTCAATGAATTCAAGGTCAAACAGTTCGTAGAGTACAGCAAGGCATTAGCACTCATATCAACAGGCAAGTTGAATTGAATCTACAGAAAGAAGCAAGACTCAGCTAGGAACTGTTTTGTTGCCAGTGACCTGTGGCTGGGCATTGCTGCTGGCTTAACCGTCACATGTGCCCTCCCAGATGCTGCTTTATATTTGCAAAATTACATAGTATAAATCCAAACCCTAGGTTCTACAGCTCTCAGACTTTGAGGTTAATTAATTTTATTTAATGCTGACAACTACAAAAGAAACTATACTGTATGCATGCAGTGTGAAATTGTGGAATAAAGCTAATTGACTGTATTCATCTATTATTCGTCCTTATAATAAAATACTCAATTATGACTTCTTAATAAAGAAAAGAGGTTCATTTTATCATAATTTTAGATGCAGAAAGTCCAAACAACACAGCTTCAACATGGCAAAGACAACTTTCACACTGTATCAGACCATGACAGACGGCTTCATAGTAGAAAGCATATGATCGGAAGAGATCGTGTGGCAAGTCAGGGATCCAGAGTGTGAGGCGAGGTCAGCGACCTTCTCTCAGGACCCAGTTCTTAAAGACCTGTTACCTCTTTGCATTTATATAATGGGCATCAAGCTTCATTTACAAATAATTGAATAGCCACATTTAAGCTATTGTGTTAATATATACATCACTTTATTCACAGATTACTTAATCAACACTTACGGGAATTAATGTAATTGTCTATTAAGAATGATGCTGTAATTCCCTTGAGAATATAGCAACCCATGCTGATTTCAGAACCTTTGTATATATTCTCAGAGGTGCAATCGCTGGACCACAAACGTTTTCTCCTCATTGTTGTGCCCTGACTCCCAGTATCTGTTACAGATGCTGTGTATCCTTTGTTGCATATACAGGATATGTTGAATGAAATTCATGAATGTACCTGCTTTGTGATTATTTTATTTTTGTATATTTTGTTATGCCAACATGTACAAAACTTTTCCCCAATCAGTAACTTTGCTTCTGTAATGTGTTTCACAATAGCAATTCTTACTGTATGGCAGACTAAAGAATGGATTTAGTGCCCACAGGCAAGAGGTCCTTGTCCATTTTGCCATATGATGACACAGGAAGAAGAGGAAATGAAGGAGGAAGAGGAAATGGGCCCCAGCTGGATACTGAATCTGCTAAACAACTTGATCTTATACTTTCCATCCTTGATAACTATGAGTCATAAGTTTCTGTTTTCATATGAATCTATGGTCCTTGTTTTAAAGACAGGTTGTATAGGAGAATATGGACAAACATGATTGTTAGGTCCTGTGATATTAGTGAGTATTGTTTCATAAGACTTACAAACTGCCTTTCAAATCAGCCATGCCATGCTGTGTTTCCATTAGCAATAAGGGAAAGTTGTGTTCATTTCACAGAATCACTAGGGCTTGGTGGCATCACCAGTTTAAACTCTGGCCACTGTAATAGATGGGGAGTCCAATGACATTTTAACTGAAGCTCCCTACTGAAACATTCATATGAAACTAAAAATACTTTCATTTGTTTATACACCATGTGTGTCTTCCTTAATGAGGTGTTTGTGAAGGACTGTGAGGGGTGTGTGTGTGTGTGTGTGTGTGTGTGTGTGTGCATGTGTGCACTCATAGATGTGAATGCACAGATGTGTATGTGTAAGGTAGGAAAGAGGTCAACCTCAGATGTTGGTCCTCGGGAGACACCCATCTTGTTTCTGGGGACAGGATCTCTCACTGGGTTGGCTGACAAGTAGTGAACTCTGGGAACCTCTTCTCTTTGTCTCTACTTCTCCAGCACCAATAATACAATTCCACGCCACCACACTCTGATTTCCACATGACTGCTGAGTAGATTATTGACTGAGCCTAATCCCCAGACCACCACCCTGACATCTTGATAATGATATTTTTTTAACTACATACGGAATATTTCACCATTTATTTGGTTCTTCTTCCATCTCTCTTATTATTAAAGTCTTAAAGTATGTCTCATACAGATCTGAATGTATTGTTAGGCTGATATCTGTATAATGTGTGGAAATGTTAAGTTTAATCATAAGAATTGGTTTTTGGGTTTTTTTTTGTTGTTGTTGTTGTTCTTTACTTTCAAGTTCCATTTATTTGTTGCTGGTACACAGGCATGAAAGAAATAAAGTGATTGACTTTTACACATCACCTTCTTGTTACACAACCTTGAAACAATTGCCTATTCATTCCAGGAAGAGAGTGTTTCTGAGCTATCTCTGTCTTTATATGATATATGTGTGTGAATAAAGATATTGGGTACTACAACTTAAATTTAAACTGGAAATGTCAGAGTTAGAATTGACAGATCACAGCTGACAAATTACAAGAGGTCTGTGAAATAACCAATGATCTGGTGATGTGACTACCTGGAGAAAACCGATTGGATCAATAGTTAGACACATCATCTCCATTTTAGACCACCAAATGGTTTATTTGTAGCTGGACCAACTGACATATCCCCTAGTTCCAGTTAGCTATAAGACTGAGTAGTCATTTAAATCCAGGAGTTCAATGAATAACACAGTGAGATTCTATCTTTTAAAAAGTCATGATATAATCAAAAACATTATCAACATGAATCGAAATAAATTTTAATATCATCCCATGAATGATGTTTATGAGAGATTCATCACTGATTAGTATAGCAAATGAGGACTGCCTTTTTACTCTTGTTTGTTCCTTGTATCATGATGAAAACATCCTTTTGCCCTCACCATTGGCTTGGGGTATAAAAGAGCTATGAACAATAAACTTGGGGAGGATTCAGCATTCACTCTGATGCCCTCCCAACTCTATCTTCAGTGTCCTGTGTTTTTTCTCTCAATCCACACTCCCCCTTTCAAACACAGACTGGACAAACCGGCAGGACTGAGACAAATGGCGACCCAGACTTTGGGGTTTGAACACGGAGGTAATAAAGTGATGGACACTAAAGGAGGACGAGAGCTCTTGGATAAACTGAAGTACAGTGAGTAAAGACTTGGGAGTAAAAGATTGTATATAATCAGAGACAGGGGACAAGAAAACACCAGTCAGTAGTACATTTGCTTAGAGATATTTTGAAGACCAAGAGAGCTGAAGGAGAACAGCAGCAAAACCAGAAATTTTTAGAGTTTGTAAAAGAAGATATGCCCTTGGTTTCCAGAGAACAGGACTTTGAATCGAGATGCAAGGGCAATAATTGGGGTGAAAATCCAACAACATTATAATGAATATGGATATGGAAGCATCCCAATTTATGCCCTTGGCTTGTGGGCATTTATACAGGAAAGCTTAGAATCTTGCCTTTAATGGCAGGAGACATTCCCTGAACAGGCTAAAAGTGAACAAAAACCCTCTGCACTGCAGAAGGAATTGCTGGATGAGGAAGCATTTATGAGACTGATTACAATCAATCAGAACCTAGTGAGATAGAGGGAGAAGCCCCTAAATATCATAATGAGGGGTGGTCACCTCCCTCACTTTTGACCAAGAATGCAGGGAAGCAGAAACCCACTGATGGTATTCAGCAGGAGCTAAGAGGCTTGAGAGTTTTCATAGTATCACTTTCACAGAAGTGGAAAAGCCTCCAAGTCTCCTCAGATCGGAAGAGTATTCCTCTTCCTACCTTAGTGGTTGGTTTAGATCCGCCCATTGTGCCGGGACCTCCTGGAGCATGGCAATTGCTTACCATTATATGTGCATCTCCTCTGCAAGCTAGTATTAGAGAGGCCACTGGCAGAGTGGAGGATGTGCAAGGGTTTCAAATGTTTCCTGTGTTAGAGCAAAGAGACACTCAGGGAAGTCTAGTTAGAGTGCATCTCCCAATTCCATTTAAACACTGAGGAGTTAAACGCAGCATGAACACAGTAAGGATCTAATGCCACCTTTACTCCATCTTCAGCAAAGGGAATAGTGTTATGAGCTGTAGCTATGGTTTTCCAGCTTTTTGTAAACAGTTATTTAATTTGTACACTGATAGTCATTATAGTTTCAAAGCTCTTCAAACAATAAAAACAGTTCCATGTATAAAGAGGGGTAATGATCAGATTAAAATGTTGTTTCAGCAAATTCAAAATGTCACTCATCAAAGAAAACTACCATACTTTGTGGGTCATAGAAGAGCTCATTCTGGCCTTCTAGGCCCACTGACTGACAGTACCCCTGAGCCAGCTGATAAATTAACAAAAATGATAGCCCTACATCAGGTAGAACTGGCTCAATACTCATCTGCTTTTCATAATCAGAACAGCAGAAGCCTGAGAAAACAATTAGGCTTGACCAGAGAAACTGCTCATCATATTGTTAAACAATATGATGTTTGCCCACAATATTTCCCTGTATCCTACTTGGGAGAAAACCCTTGAGGACTACTTCCTAATCATTTATAGCAAATGAATATTACTTATATTGTAGAATTTGGTAAATTAAGATATGTGCATGTGACAGTCAATACATATTCAGCATTCTTGATGGTCAGTGCACCAACTAGAGAAGCCACTAAGTATGAGAATTAAATCACACTTCGTAAAATGTTTTTCATATATGTGAATTCCTAAAATTTGAAAACAGATAATGGATCTGAACATATTAGTAAAACTTTTCAGTAGTGTTGTTACCAATGCAATAGTGAGCATAAAACAGGCATTCCATATAATCCTTAAGGACAAGGAATTGTGGAATGCGTCCATGGCATTTTGAAAACACAACTTTTAAAAATAAAGAAAGGGAAATAGTATCCCTAGTCTCCACAGAATGCACAGAATCATGCTCTCTTTATTTTAAATTTTCTAAATGTGGATGCCCATGAGCAATCTGCCATGTATAGATTTTGGCATGATGGCACTTGAGCGACTTTTTCCAAGTGGAATGATCCTTGCACTAGATGTTGGAAAGGACCTAATCCCGTTTTTAGTATATGGTGGAGGGCATGTTTGTGTTTGTTCACTGATAGCTCTCCAAAGACTTGGTGCGGTGTGTGCAGCAGAGGAATGTCAGCCCTGATGACATTGTAGTTGCTGAGGTCCTTCTAGAGGAGTTTGAGTGAAAATTGCTCAATCTGTGTTTTTGACCCTTTAATTTCATCACTCTGCACTCTGGGAAGGAAGAGAGGTTTGATGATGACTAGTAATTTATACCTTCTTTACAAACCTATTTCAACAGATTCCCAGACCTCTGTGAGTTTCAAATATTCTGAATCTGGCCAAAACCTGGATGTTTGGCATCCACGCTGTATCTTGGAACACAGAACTCATTTTTTTGCCATTATAATATTCATTTTCTGTTGAATGGAAAGCCTGGAAAACAGGTGCCTCAGAGATGTCCCCTCTGTGGAAAAGATACTCATTGAAACAATTAAATACTATTACAGAGGCAATTCACAGTTAAAAGATCTTCCTCAGTATAATAAACCACATTGGAAATACTGAAAGGACCCCCACATTGATGGGGAAAATAAGACAAAGCTTTGCTACTGGAACTGTAACAGCTCATACTTACCTTTGAAAGCTGCTAGCAACAATACATTGGCTTTTAGGAGAGGGAAAAGACTCATACCTCACCCACCACAAAACATTTTATTATCCTTTGGTTGAATCAAAATTATGAAAATTGTAATATAGCCAACTGTGTAATCATACTGGAATTATAGTATTGACCTGCTAATGTTTGCAACCTTTTCAATACTATTTAACTGTTAATGGATGGAAAAAAGTCAGAGCTCATTTTCAGAGGAGTTTGACATGATGCTAATGAGTCTTTAGATATGGTGTAATTAGTAAAACAGAGTTGGATTTTGATGCAGGTAAAAGTGCTAGAGAAATCCTGGACCAATTTTTCAAAGATCATTCCAACTTGATCGTCCTCTACTCCCTTTTATTGGTAAATATTGTAGCCATAGGAGCATATATGTATTGCTTGGTATTATCAAGTGACTTGTGAACTCTCATTGGAAAGTCGGCTCAGAGGTGTGTTGCATTCAGCTATACACTCTCCCTTAACCCTTTATTATAACAGAGGATGGAAGTCAAAGACAGGCAAGGTCTTTTTGCCTACAGTTAATCTAAGACAGGGCACACATGATGGAATGTGTACACCAATGACAAGAAAGGCTAGAAAGTTAAAAAGGACAATCTAACACAGACTACCATAGTCTTCTCCCCTGTGAAAAAAGCCCGGGTATTAATAATTAAATTTGAAAAGCAGAGCTGTGGAGGCCCAGAGAAGTAGCTCTACTCTATCTAGACAAGGTCAGAGAGTTTGAACCTATATTTTTCCTATAAGGTCAAACAACAGGATGTTTGGGCTAAGGGGAAGTTGTAAGTCTTGCCTAGATAACAGGATCTTTGGCCTAAGGTGTAGCTACTGGATGTTTTGTTCCAAACAATAAGATGTTTGACTAAGACATAGCTATTGAATGTTTTGAATATTAATGAAGTAATCACTCTTATTTGTTCCTTAAATCATGATTTTAAAAACTCCTTTTGCTCTTCCCTTTGAATTAGGTATAAGAAGACTATGAAATATAAACTTGGGACAGATTCAGTATTCACTGGAGTGCCCTTCCAACCCTTTTAATCTCTCAACTATTTTTTTTTCTCAATTCACATTCCTCCCTTGAAGAATGTACCAAACAAATCGGCAGAACCGAGACAATTTTCATCTGAAATCTATGAAGTCTTCTTTTGGTTGTACCTGGTCAACCTGAAATGCAAGAAATAAATCATTATGGTGAACATTCTTTTTTAAAACAATATCAAAACATTAGTCAATTTTCTGGATATAATGGGAAGAGAGAAAGTAGAACTGAGTTTTTAGAAATACTTTTAGTATTTCACATAATAGGCGCCATACTTATTAGCCTGTAAAACTTCCAATAAAAGATGAAAGGAGTGAATCTATATAATTAGTTTTAGGCAGAAAATGACACTTTCCTAGCCAATCAGGAGGCAGTCCATTCCTCAAGGGTAGCATTTTCAGTGTGATATTAGGTTTTTCTTATAATGAAAAGTAGCAAAACAACAAACAACTCTGATTTTTAATTACTGTTACTACTTATGTCCAAGTAGAAATTTTAAATCAAATCATCAGAAATTAATTGTCTGAGCAAGGTGCCATCTTGATAAATATAATATTTTAAGGAATATTGTGAGGAAGGACTTTTCTTCTTTTCTTAATAATTTGGAGATTCAGACATGATAAGTAGAAAATGACGGTGATATACAATTCTTTCCACTACTAATAATCACCCTCCTGTGTGGCAGGTATTGTGCTAGGTAAGAACTGTGATTTAAAAGAATCTCATTGCAACATTCTCCAAAGCTAAGGGCTCAGAACATCATCTCAGTCTGTCTTCCAAACCTGGCAGTTGAGGCTCGCCAATGCTTCGTAGTGTCCCTAAGTCACGGGGCTATCTGAAGTGTGCAAAAGATGCAGTGAGTCTAGGTTGTCTGTTTCCAATCCGGGAACTCAGTAGTGCGTGTGCTTATGAGCACAGGAACGTGTTAAAATGGAAAGTAGGTCTACATTTCCCACAATTAGACATAATACTTTTATAAACGAATATCAAGAAGATTTGTGACTGGGTACACAAACTTCTTCACACTTTAGACTGGAGGATGACTGAAAATTGGTTTTATTTTGAAGCCATGTTAAATGAGCCCAGAGCTTTCTCATCTCACAGAAACACATCATACTGCATCGTGGGTGAGTGACAGCATCTATTTGGCAGACAAGGTCATATAGATTTTAGGTTGCAGACTGTTTTTTTCTTAATGTGTCTGAAAGTTTAGTCGCAAACAAACTAGCAATGCCCCATTCCCCCCTCTCATTATTGAAACATTCATCAACAGAATTTATTTTACATCATAACTAGGTCATGAAGCTAAAGTTTCATGTACACATGACAATGTTAACATGTAATAACCGAATGAAATAATGTTCAAATTTAATTGTTTATCTTCTTAGTAAATATAAATCATTTAATAAAACTTGACATAATATATGTATAGTACAAAATCAAAATCACAATAGATTATTATTAACAACATCATATAGATAACGTACACATTTTCTATATAAAGATAATATGCACATTTTCTGTTTCAATTCTGGTTTTGTACTGAGTAGTATTTTAAACTTGGGACAATCAATTCATTTCTCTAACTTTCAGTCACTGTCTGAATCCTTTTATAGCAGTATGATTATATCCTTAATAATGTCATTTAATGTTTCTTTTATAAGTATGGGGCACAATAGACGTTCTACAGCACTTTCTTCTTAACTTGGCAATGAGTCCTGCATCCTCCCTGAACACAGGCACTATCTGTACATGACACTTCCCTGTCCAACCTCAAACAAAATCATTGTCTCACACTCACACATTCGAATCAGCTCTAGGGCAAGAACAGCCTGCATTCTGGCACTGTAGACAGAAACATTATCAGACCCAAGTAATTAAGGCAATTTGAGGGCTTCAAAAAGCATACATTAGAGAGAAGTTCAGCATATAGAGCTGCCGTAAGGCATTTATAGTCAGAACATGCATTTCAATTGTATTTTAATAAATAAAGACTGCCTGAAGATCTGAGAGTAAAACAGTCCCACTAGTTAGCCCTATAGACAAAGACAAGTTTATGGCAACACACACCTTTAATCCCAGGAGTTACAGTGACACACACCTTTAATTTCAGTAACCACGATTACACACAGCTTTAATCCCAGTAGCCACAATAACACACAGCTTTAATCCCAGTGGCACACCTTTAATCACAGCCCTACAGAGGAATATTAGACAGAGGGGAGACAACTCTCAGACACAGGGTCTCATTCTGAGATGCCTAGAGGCAGGGTTGCCATTTCAGACTGAGGATGAGGTAAGAGCCAGTGACTGGATGTTTTACTTTTTGGATCTTCAGGTTGAACCCCAATTTCTGACCCTGAGTTTTATTAATTGTGCTTCAAGAACACATATTTCATTTATAGTTGCTACTAAAATCACAAGACCCCACACCTACAAACACACTCATCAACAGAGGATAAGGTTGCATTTAATTGATACCCCTTTTCTTCAGGGCTGTATTAGTTAATTTGATTTCACTGTAACCAACTATCTGACAGCAGCAACTGTCATGATTCATGATTCAGGGGATCCAATCCTTCTGGCAGGGAAGTCATAGTTGAAGCCTCTTAGTCTGAGACACTAAGAACTTGCAGCTAAACAGATGCACATCTTTGTGGGTGAGGACAAAGAGAGACCAGGTCCAAAGTGGAACAAAGCTATAAGTCCCAGGCTTTTGTGATGGTGACTTTATGGTGGCTTAAGCGATCCACCTAAGTCTTATGTCTTGAAAGTTTTGAAATTTCTCAAAACAACACCTCTAGCTGGGGACTAAGAGTTCAGATACATGAGGCTGTGAGAGGCTTTGTATTCAACCCACAGCAGGAGGGAAGTTTGAGGTTCAGTGTCCAGGGGACTCAATCTTGAAAATAGATTCCCACTCATGTCATAAATTGACTTTAATAAAAGTATGGGCAAGGGTCTAGGAGCCCATAGATATGCTGAAACTCTGTGAGTGTTGACTGTAGTGATATTTCATTTGTATTTTTAATAAATAAAGCTTACATGCAGACCAGAACACAAAACAATTACATTAGTTATCCATACAGACCAGGCAGTGGTGGCACACACCTTTAATCCCAGCAGACACACTAGTTAGCCTTAGAGGGCAGGCAATGGTGGTATACACCTATGATCCTAGCACTAGAGAGGAATATAAGGCTGGATGAGAAGATAACTCGCTCTCTTTCAATCTGAAGATTTCATAGAGGTAAGAGCTCTCTAGTGGTTTGGCTGTTTTGCTTTTCTCTGGGTTTAATTATTTGTGCTACAGTTAATAGTGTAGAGGCAGCATGTCTAAGCCAGAAGGAACAGGTGAGGGTGCAGTTCAGCTGAGCCAAAATGGAGGAAGAGTTACATGACAGAATTGCTGGGCTAGAGAGGTGACCACACCAGAAAATGCACACCAAAGCAGACACCGTTTGTGAAAGAAATGCCTCCAGTTTTCTCCTCTCATACCATTCTCCTTATTCCTATTTATGTATATGACTGACCACAGCCATCCAAAAGGAGCCCAGGTGCTTCAGGCTCTATGTTTTGCAGGCCAGGGCAAGGTGAGAGTAAGGGAAATTCATTCTGCCTGGAGAAGAAGACCGCATAAAATAACCGTCACCAGCGCTGAGATGATCCAAGGCAGGTTTTTGCGTAATTGGACCATTTTTCATTCATAATAAAGAGCTGAGTACGAAGAAGTGACAGCATGATTTAGCAGATAGCCATTTGTCCCCAGTGGGTTTCGTAGGTACTCAATTTCCTTTTGATTCATTTTTCTTTTGATTTTTCATTTTCATTGGCACTTAGCTGTTAATAAAGAATTGCTTCATTTCCCTCTAATTCTTGCTTGACTTGATTGATGTTTTTCTGCATTCGGGTCTTGTTAACTACTATCACTGGCAGCCATTGGCCACACTAGACACTTCTTTTCACACCAGAAGCTCTGTTTGGACTTAAAATATGGATGGTATATAACTGTCTTTTCTCACAATTCTAGAAGTTTCCAATTTTGATTTAAAGGTTTAAGGAAAAAGTCAACTTAGATTGAAAGAACAGCAGACACGAATTCTGAGTTTTTATTTAATGTCCTTGAAGCATCTGTTGTTGTGCTTTGAGGAGAAATGAAATTAAAACAAATGGCTCCCCTGTGTCCTTTGGGAGAAGCTTTTTCCCGATGAGCCATGACACGGACCATATTGCTCTTCTTCATTATGGTATTTTGAGTTATTCTAAAACGCAGCATTGAAGTGTGAATACACTAAGACTAAAGCTGAGGCCAGGGTCTCCCAATTCTGGACTGTTTATGAAACCAGTGGAGCTTGCTGTTCGCATGCAGCATGCAAACTTACTCGTGGTCTGAGTGGCAAACGGAGCTGTTTTCTATCTCTTCATGGCCTCTCAGATTTGGGGATCAGACCAGAACTGTCAGCTTAGTTTAGTTAGACAGAAGCCAGTCCCCTTATCCATGTCTTTAGTTTCTTATGAGGAAATTAACTATAATTTAAGCTATATGTCTTTACATACACACACCCAGATTGGCAAGATGGAAAGAAAATTTCAGACTAAAAGAATACTAAGTTAGGACTATTTGGTTTTATATTTTGTTATTTTTGTCATTTTACTCTTTTATTGCATAAATTTACTTCTAAAAATAAAGTTTAAATTCTAGGCAATAAATCTAACAGCAAACACAACTTGAAAGAATAGAAAATATTTACTCTTTTTAATTTACAGTGTTTAAACTCAGTATTGTTTGTGTCACTAGAAGCTAAATACCTCCAAATATGGTGCACAGAAAACACAGAAACAAACTCCCAAACATTTGAACATCTCAATTCCCCAATAGCAGAGGAAACATTCAGAAAGAAAGGTCCTGTGTTTGCCATCCAGCAGAAGGGAGAAATGGATAAAATAAGAGATATAGAAAACACAGATCCGAGGACTCTGGATGAGGGCAGAAGTACTTCTGAGAGGAGCAGGCTTGGAAATAGGCTTGAAAGAATATAGAGAAATTCATTTAGTAAATAGGAGTGGAAAGAAATTCCGGAAGGTGGAGTTGAATATTTAGGAAATAATTCTGTTGCCCAAAATGGAGTTCATGGAAAGGGATACTTTAGAGAAGTGTGACGTCGGAATGGCGGAGTCTCATTAATGAGTCTACACCTTGCCTAGCTGAGGAAGTTCAAATCAATAAGTTAAGGAAGAGTGATTTATTTCAAATTAATCTTTATTTTGATTATATGAATAGCTGAGAACTTTGAACTATTTGTAAAGGTTCAGATATCTAAAAGAAGAATTTAAAATTGATTTTGCCATCACTAATATTGCTTTCTCCCTGTTTTCCCAGTATTTTTTCATTTTTCAAGTTATTTCTTTCATTTACTGTGAGTATAACTACACGATTTTTCTCCCTTCTTCTCTTCCCCTCGAACTCCTATATACCCCTATTTTCTCTCTTTCAAGATAAAGACCTGTTTCTTATTAACTAGTGTTACAGGCATATGCACATGTATATATATGCATACGTAAGTTATTTCTAAAAATAACCTGCTCAATCTATATAATGTTACTTGTATCTCTGTTTTCAGGTCTGTCCATTTGGTATTGGATAACCAATTGCTCTTCCTTGGCAAAGATTATTTCTCCTTCTCTCAACATTCCTTAGTTGCCTGTAGTTCTCCATATTGAAGAAGTTTGCTATTTGCTCTTTGCTTGAGGTTTCCTAAACTCCACTCCCCCCACCATCTACTTTTATTCATCTATTGGTGGCATCCCTGTTCCACACATGTATAGACTGTCATTTTGGTAAAACTTTCTAAGTGTAGATGTTACTAGAAGACCCAATCGCCCAGGAAACTCCTTGATCCTCTGGCTCTTAGAATCTTCCTACCTCCTCTTCCACAATGTTCCCTCGCCCTTATTGTAAGAGCTGTTTTCTAGTGCTCACATTAGCCGGTATGTGAGCAGTTTCCAGATGCTATTTTAATAGCTTTTCTTTAGTTTATTGTCACAATATCATATGTGTTCATTATATATGATGTTCCCTGTATCCCTACCACTTTCATCTCACTCACACACCACAACCTCCCTCTCGTCCCAAGAATCTCTCTCCACAACCATCTCTTGGTTGTTTATTCTTGAGTCTATCCAGGGTTACTTGTGGGAGCATGGGTTTCATAGTACACATGAGAGCCCAGTGGACTTATCAGTGGGAACACAACTGAAGACAATGATTAGCCCTCCCCAAGAATCCATCAGCTGTTTTCCAATACACTCCTTCTTCATATCATTGGAACCTTTCCATGTAAATACATATATAAATCCAGTGTATTCAACTTGATGACTATAGAAGATTTCATTCAAAATAAAAACTGATAATGTGAGATCCATGGCTCTGTATTCTTTGGAAAAATGAAAGAAAGTGTCCTCGGTGTGAACCTTCCTGGGTTCAGCTGAATGCAGAGTATTCAGACATTTGGTTTAACTGATGGCTTTTACAGTGCTCTATATTTTTTGTCCCTCATAACTCCCATATATCTGGAGAGCAGTCCGGGTATATGACTCTATTACTGGACTTATAGAAGAGTGTCTTAGTTACTGTTCTGTTGCTATGAAGAGACACCATGATGACGACAACTCATAAAATAAAGCATTTAATTGGGGACTTGCTTACAGTTTCAGAGGGTTAGGCCACTCTCATGATGGGGAGCATGTTGACATGTGAGCAGGCATAGTGCTGGAGAAGTAGCTGAGAGCTACATCCCGATCCACAGGCAGCAGGCAGAGAGAGCAACACTGGGCCTGATACTAGCTTTGAAACCTCAAAGTCCACTAGCTGCAACACATCTCTTCCAACAAGTACATATCTCCCAATCCTTCCAAGAAGTAGACCAACTGAGAACGAAACATGCTGATATATGAGCCTCTGGGACCACGCTCATTCAAACCACCACAAAGAGATGATCTAAATTTTACCATTGCGCCCAAAAGTGAAGAATAGCTGAATAAACTAAAACTAAAACTAATAATAATAATAGTAATATCAATGGCAAGATTAAATGTAAACCTTGGAGAGTCAGTACATCATATAAGGAAAATGCTGTTACTATTGCAATACTAAATGCAGTATTTAGATTTATGTTATGTTTGGAGATAGTGAGGTTAAGCTTCATTTTTCTTTACTATGATTTACAACATAATCTCTTTGAAACTTGTTTTAGAAATAACTAGACTAAGCAAAGCAGAAAATGAAGAAAATAAAGGTAGAGTAGAAGACACTTTATTCGAAGTTTGTGCCTCCCAGAGGCTCCATTTCACTCCACTACACACTGCAGACAAGAACAGCCCATGCGATGAGGGCTAGTAAGACCTTAAGAACAATGGCAATGGATTTTTGAGCCTACTGCACGTACTGGCTTTGTAAGAGCCTAGGCAGTTTGGATGCTCTCCTTATGAGACCTGGATGGAGGAGGGTGGTCCTTGGACTTCCCACAGGGCAGAGAACCCTGATTGCTCTTTGGGCTGACAAGTGAGGGGGACTTGATTGGGGGAGGGGGAGAGAAAGGGGAGGCGGCAGTGGGGAAAAGACAGAAATCTTTAATAAATTAAAAAAATAAAAAAAAGAACAGCCCATGTGGAACTAAATTCTTCCAAAACCTGATTAAGTCACAGCGAGTATCCTCCAAGCAGACCCTTGAGATAGTGGCTGCTTAGCTGCAATCTTGAGTACAACTTGAGAAAGAAGAATGAGCTGGCTAAGCTATACATGGATTCCTGTTCTCTAGAATTGAAAGATAGGAGATTGTTCTTCGAATCATTAGTTTGAGGGGCTATTATCAAATTATTAACAACTTCAATAAACATCTCTGATGCACTCATCTGGCCCTGCATTACACATTCATAGTACAGGTTTCAGTCATTGAGAGCACCTTACCGAAACTGTACACTCTGCCTATCACTGTGTGATACTACCTTTCAGACACTGCAGTGTGAGACTCCAGTGGCAATCTGCTCAGCTTTACTCATCAGCAAACCAGGTCATACAAAAGAGTTGTTACTCTTGGGGGTATCTCTTCCTGAGACAGAAACTAGGAGTATCCCCATCTTCTTTCACACAAAAGAATAATTCTAATATGTAGTTCATACAAGACCCAATGTGAACAAGAATCATTTACTGCAGCACTGACCAACACACTTGTGTGTCCTTCATTGGCTTTCATTCCTTCCAGTTAACCTCTTCTCCCAAAAAGTTATTTGTCAAAATAAACTACTATCCAAATTTTTGCTTTAAATTGTCCTTGATGGACCTGAACTAAACTATTTGGTTTATTACCTTGGTGACTGAAGGTCAAGGGATGACTAAGGTATTGAAGGCTCCCTGATTCTTGGAAATTAACAAACTATGGGTTTTTTTGCATTTTTAGTATACATATTCCTTTTGGCTTAAACCAGAATTACTTCATTATTCATAGCATTTCTTGTCTCAACTATAAATGTGTCCAGCCAAATATTCTCTCTAATGGACAATATGATAAATGCTATATACATAATCACATCTTACAACCCAGTTCACTGTACATTTGCATCAAAGCATAATAAGCAACATGGAATGTTTGCAACACATCTGCCTCCCACACACCAAAGGAAAACACCGAGCAAATGCATTTGTTTAAGCTAATTTCATGCCATGAGTTTGAGTCTACATTAATTTTTTTGTTATATATCTTTAAAGTATAAATAAAGGAACATCTGCTCTTTCTGCTGAATCAGATATCTGGACAGCTACATCTAGACTCCAAGTGGTGCAGACAATTCAGACAGTTTCCAAAATATGACTCGTTCCTATAGAGCTTGTGCATTGACAGCTTTGCACAGAAAAGCAAAGCCCAGGCAGTAATCACATGGGCTTTGTCTCAAATGCAATTAATAATCTTCTCCCCCTGCTTTTACCCTCTCTGTCTCTGTCTCTGTCTCTGTCTCTCTGTCTCTCTGTCTCTAATAAGGAGAGAAATCACTTTAGAACTATACTTCCAGAAATTCTATATTTTTAAAAGAAAGTAATAATGTTCTTTCAACATTTTCTAATTTAGAAATAAAATAATTTGTACATAAAATCATTGGCAATGTTTCTAACTAATAAATGAGGAACCCAAATAAGTGCAATTATTGTTGAATCACAGAGTGCTTCTTCTTTTCCTTCTCAATCTCATGCTGAGATAAAACTTTCAGTGCTCTCTCTCTTTCTCTCTCTCTCTCTCCTCTGTCTTTTATCCCAAGACTAATGAGAGATAAAAGGAGAAAAGTGAATTGAGGAGATTTACCATGCCAGTCTAAAGAGGGTGTTCAGATTCCCTCTAAGCCTTTCACAGGCACTTGGGGCCTTCTGAACAATTTAAGTAAAAATAAACAAGTTTCACATAGCAACAACTTTGCTATGGAAACTTAATGAGTCACACAATAGCCTGTGGCTATGTGTAAATTTATTCTTAACTTTCTTTGTCTTTTGTCTAAAATGGAGATCTGCAAACACTAATGGACAGGATACAAAATATGGCTGTGAACCATATACTCTTTTTTATAATAGCTGAACTCTGTCCTTAAGGAACAGAAATAGTCATAGACAATACAAAAATAAATGTGTATGACTCTGTTCTAATAAAACTTTATTTATCAATTAAGGTCATCTTTCTCGCCAACATCTAGGACAAGAAACATAAAGAACTACACATTAGGATAACAACTTTGTGCTCCTTGACATCTTTTCCAGTAGCTCCACCACCACCTTTTGGCATACTACAATATCTGGGGAGGTGAGCGATATCCTTTAGTCACGTGCGGAAATAGCAACAGCTTTGAAACACTTCTGTGACAGGAACCACAATGGAAAATAATTAAGTTGTCTTCAGTGGAATCTTATCCAGTTCAGCCAATGGGCCCCCTGTACTTTAGAAATTCTACAAATATTTTGCATAATACATAGGTATGTCAAACCCAGACATAAACAAATGCGCCAATGGATTGTTGTCCTAAGAAGACAATGAGTATGACATTTTATTTCTAAAATGCCTATCTCTTTCACCAAGATAGATACATCTTTTTCTTACTCAGCTCTCTGTCGCACACTCCTAAGTCGAAACACTATCCTATACATCCAACCTGTCCTAAAAAGTCTCAGGTATTTTTCAACAATCCTTCTGCCCCTCACCTAAAGGCTTCACAAAATTGCAGTGACGGTGTCATACAGATTTTTCTCAGAGGAGTGCCCATCACTACTTAGAGCTTCTAGTCTTCCTTGAGGACAGAGCATGAACAACCATATCATTACTGAAACAGTAAAGCAGATATAGAAAACTGGTCACTAAACCTTCATTTCTATTCAGCTTACATGCTATATTTGGGAAGTGGTAGAAACATTTTTAGAAGTGAAAAATAGATTCAATATTGAAAATCCAAATGCTACAATTACTTCATCCCTTTGTGTTCATTACTGTGTTTTCTTTCATCTCCTTTAAAAAAATATTTTTAACTGCACTTCAAGAATGGAAATTTCTTGTCAAGAAACACACACACACACAATCAGAAGAAAAAAATGAGCAAAGAAAGGGGAAATGTTGAAACTTGTACTTTCATTCTAGAATCACATAAATCACAGATTGACAAATTTATTAAATAGCAATATAGATTATTTAAGGGAAAAAATCTGTGGAATACACTTACTCTAAGAATTATTCACTATTTATCTGAAATTAAAATCTTGTTGGATATTTTCCATTTTATGTGGCAATCTTTGCTGAAAAGAATATTATTTTCTCAGTCTTAACAACAAAAATAACTACAAAAGATTTCAGTTCATAATGACTTTAAGCTATTAAAGAATTAAAATAATAAGGCCCGCCCAATTCCATAATCCCCCCTCTTTAAAAAAAAAAAACAAATAAATAGGCAAAGACAAGAAAAAAAAACACAAGAAGCACACACATACACACACAGAGAGACTCCAAAAATATCCATGAAAACACTAAACTGGTAACCATAAGATACAAGCAGAAGGTCAGTAAAACAAAACAAAATAGCACAAGCAAAGAAATATGAGACAAAAAGTCTACAAAAATATAATTGAGTTTGTTTTCTTCTGGGCATTTACTTTTAGGCATGGGGCCTACCCAGAAAGATCTATTTTCTTCTTTGCAAACAAACACCATTTGGAGATAGTTTCTTGGTTAGGAATGGAAACCAGTGTCCACTTGGTTAGGGATGGGAACCACTGTCCACTTCCCTTTCTCAATACCAGGGTTCCATCTGGTTTGAACCTGGGCTAAGCATGCTGCCACTGTCTCTGTGAATTCATACAGGCCTCAGTTCTGTCATGTCTAGAAGATACTGTTTCTTTGAAGTCATCTAATACCTCTCGGTTTTACAGTCTTTCTTCCTCCTCTTCCTCACAGCCCCCTGAGCATAGAGAAGAGATGTTTGATGAAGACATTGGATTTTTTGATTAACAAGTAAAAAGCATACATTGGAGAAAGGACATAATCTTCAGTAAATGGTTCATAGGAACCATGTATCTACGTATCTACATGTAGAGAACTGAAACATAGCCTTATTAAACCTACAACCTTCATAAATCACAAGACAACTCGAGATACAGCAAATACCCAAATAGAAGGTTTGAAACTTTGATCCTAGTAAGCAAAAATATAGGGAAGACCTTTCAAGACACTGGTACAGGCAAGGATTATCTGAAGTTTTAAAGCAAAGACTGAAAAATAGGATCACATTAAATTAAAACAATCAACAGAGTATAGCAAAAACTATACTATAGGGAGAAATGCCTTTTTTTTTTTTTGCTTGACTAAGGGTCAATATCCAGGATGCTAAAGATTTTCAGACTTATTTTTATTAATTCGTTGAGTAGTCCATGCAATGTATTTTGTACATATTCACCCCCCTTCCCTCGGTTCCTCTCGTTACCACCCTTTCTCCCTTCCATCCCTTCCTACCTCTTCTCCTCCTCCCTCTCCTTTCTTCTGTCTCCATCAGGTTCAGTTAGTGATTCCCAGCTACTTCTTGGGAATTGGGTTTGCCCTTGAGTGTGGTAAATTTACCAAGGGTCACATCCTTAAAAAAGCTGACAGTTTCTCTCCTAGCAGCTATCAACTGTCAACAGCTCTTCAGAAAGTAGTGGGATTTTATGTCCACATCCCCCTCTCTGTGTGGGGATATTTTCTGACTTGTGCTGGTCTTGTGTATGCTGTCAATTGTTGTGAGTGTGCATGTGCGTCTGTCCTGTCGTATCTGGAGAACAGTTTCCTTGATGTTATTAAGAACCTCTCAGACGTACAGGAGAACCCTATCACTCTGCTAACTAGTCGTAGTGTTCATGTGACTGGTAATGACTTCTCTTCACACCCAGAGCATCTCTCCACCCTCACCAAAGAAGCTTCTCCTTGCAGTAAATGGTGATTAACACAGAAATCCCCAACTGGTTGATGAGCAGAGAAGAAAAGAATATGAAGTGCCCAGCCTTAAATGGGACATTCATATCTCATCCTTCCACCTAAATCTCAGGGATCTTTGTGGAAGAGAGAGTAGGAAGATTGTCTAAAGTGACCTTATAGTGGACAAAAGAGTCACTTCTTGGAAGAGATAATAACAACGGTCAGAAAATATGTGGAAAATGCTCAGAATCACTAGCTATTATATAAGCACAAATTAAACCATAACAAAACATCTCCTCATTCTAGCAAGAACAGGCACCATTTAAAAATTAAAAAAATAAATAAATAAACTTGGCATGGTGATGACCAATCAATCCCAGCATTTCAGAAGCTTACAGGAGTAAAATAAGCTTGTGGCCAGCATGAGCTATACACCAAGACCTTTCCTTTAAAAAAGATGAAAATAATAAACAAATAAATAAGGTTGAGAAGGATGGAAATAAAACAGAATCATAAACAATATTAATGAGATTATAAATTAGTATGGATAGCCATATGGAGATCACTCAAAACTCTAAAGATAACTTGCTGTATCCAATCTTCCCATTTCTGGGCGTATATCCAAAGGAAATAAACTCTGCTTACCAAGATGATGTATTTATAGTGGCACTACTCACAATAGCTAAGATCAGTCAGAGTGCTCCTTGGCAGACAAGCTGATAAGAAAGTGTAGTGGGGCTCCACAGTGGAGGATTATTCAGTCATAAAGAGTGAGGTCGAGCCATTTTTAGGAAAAGGGATAGAATCTGAGGACATTATGCTAGGCAGAATAAGTGCCATATATTCTCTCTCATACATGGAAATTTTACAAAGATGATCTGAAAGTAGAATCACAGCCATCAGGAAAGACATACGAAAACTAAGGCTGACCTTGTCCAGTACACTCTATGTATTCATGGAAATACCACGCTGAACCCACTAACATAGGTGAGTGAAATGTTTAATACTGCCTATGCTTTTAATTTGTATTTGAAAACTGACTTTACTTTTTAACAATAGATTTTTTTCTTTCACAATTTCTTTGTGAATTTTTCAAATTTTTTAGAATTAATACATTTACAACTTTTCTTCCTTTCCTTTCCTTCCTCCAGCTCCTCTCATATACCCCTCCCCACTCTCCTTCAAATTCATGGCCTCTTTTTTCATTAATTGTTACTGCATGCATATATTTATAAGTATATTCACTAATATTACTAAATGTGACCTTGTTCGGTCCATATAATGTTTCTTGCAAGTATGTCTTCATTGAAAACAATTTGGAACTAGATAACCCAATTTCAAACATATATATATTATTTTTTAATTATAGTCTTCCTTTATCCACTCTAGTCATCTTCCCACTCCCACAAAATCCTTTGTTTTTTCCCAAGTCTTCTTTGTATTTTCATGTTTTTTATGTGTGTGTGCATACCTATTTGTATGTATAGACTTATGACTCTTTGTGCTTAATTAAGGTTTCCTGAACCAGCATGCAAGGGTGTTATTTATTTGGAACTGAGTAATGGACCAGAAGCTATACAAATGAGGGGTGTGAAACCCCCTCCTTCACAATTTTTAACTGTCTATATATGTTCTAGGAGTATATCTTATGAGTATCTATCCCATCTACTATTAGATGATTGATGAGTTCCACCTTATCCTAATAGACACCACTGCTATGAGTTCACACTTGCCACAGCCATGTTATGTCCATAAGAAAACATTTTACTGCAATTCTTCCTGTCCTCCAGCTCTTATAATTGTTCTATACTACCTTCGGTGATGTTTCCCAAGCCTAGGTTTGGTGCTATCTTTGTCCAGTTAGGGCTGAGAACTCAACAGTTGCTTGGTTTCAATAAATTGACCAGTTACGAATCTTTGCATTAACTATCACCCAAATAGAGGCTTCTCTGGTCAAACCTGAGAGAAGCACCAGCCTATGACTAGACTAGAAATATTTAGATAGCAGTCTCACAACATGCCCACTTACCCATACAAAAGTCCTAATTCCCTCTCAGATCTACCACCTCCCTAACCATGTGCTTCCACTAGGTCTACAGTACTATATGTGAGTTCTTCCCGTGGAGTGGGAAAAGTCCTGTGAGAAAGCCGTGGGTTCCCTCATAACAGCCATGACACTATTGCACCAAAGTTAACATACATCGTACGTGGCAGGTTGATATTGTATCTCACAGGGTCAAATCTAGGTTAGATTGCTGATGACTTGTCTCCCTAACAGTCTGAATAGTACCTCTCTGCACTATGAAAGCTAGCAAGCAGAGAAGAGCTTACAGCTTAGTTTCAGATTGATTTGCTTCTAGGTTGCAACCAAAGTGTATACCATCTTCAGCAATAGTGTCTTAGAATCTAGTTCCATTGGGCAACTAACAGGAACAACTAGAACTTGGTGTCCCTATGGTGCCTCCAAAACTGATTATCTCACAATGTGGTTTTGGTTTAATGATCCATGGCTTCTAGGAGCTGCATTATTTCCCTTTAATCTTTCTTTTTAAAAGTCTATTACATATTTTAATTGTGTTCTTTAATTGAGTTACATTACACTTAGTAGGTTTTTATATGGCTTCTACATTTTTTTCTGAAAGAGTGAAAGTATAAGCTTTTGCTTGCTTGCTTTAAAAGTAACTGTGTACTAGTAACGTTCCAAGTTAGTATAATTTATGAATTATTGAAGTCCAAGGTAAAACTGGAACCTTCACATTAAATGCAAAATACCACTAAGAAATTTGAAACCTATGAAACTCTGAAGATAACCACAAAAAAAAAACAAACACTAAACCTATCTCAACTCACAAATTAATTGATATCTTCACACTAAATACCTAACCAAAAAAAAAAAAAGCATAAGAACAGTGCACCTCGTTTTCCACTCTCATATATGTAACACTTGCCTTTCAAAAACTCTGCGAGGTATAAATAAGGGGGAGAAAACACAGAGTTGCTCTCAGAGCCCAACTTAACTATAATAGACAAACAGGAAATAATGTGCTCTTAAATAACAGCTATCACCCTGTTAAGTGCTCTTAAAAAGAGAAATCAAGGCTTCATCCAAGATCAAACAAGCAATGTAATCAAAAAGACAAAAAAGAATTCAAGGAAAATGCAAAAACTGAAAATCAACTAAGCAGAGCTAAAGAATGACCCAAGAGGCTTCTCAGAAGACCAAAGGTTGCTAATGACTGCGTAGAGTAATGGGAAAACCTTCAGAGACATCACAAACAACCCCATTAAGGTAGCTCAGCTATTTTCAGACTCTACAGTGGTGTGAAGGTGGTGTGCATCAGATAGGGACTGTACTTTAAATCTGAGCCTTTGCTCTTCCTTTGGTAATTACATTTCCTTGTGATGCTGGGCAGTGACGTCAGCCCCTGCTTCTGGTTAAACACTCAGGCTCCAGGGAAACAACTAGAATTCTATAATATATTGTGGTACTAAGTAATCTATTACATTCAGTAGGGTGGTTGCATTACATAAAAGTTTTTACTTCACATTTTAAACATACAGTTTATTTACTGGAATGAAATACAATCACAGATGAAGAGGCATTTTTATTATAGCTGAAGCACAAAAGAGGAAAACTAAGACAAACAGCATCCTAAGCTGTTTGAGAGCTGTGTGACAGAAACATTTGTAGCACATATGACTGGAACCCTAAAAGAAAAGAGACAGGATAGGGAAGATGAACTATTTGAAGAAAGTTGGTAAAGGACTTCCCAAAATGAATGGCAGCTGTTGGGTAGTGAAAAACAATTTATTGAAATGCACACCTTCCCAACACTGTAATCCAAAGGCTTGAAAAAAGCCAGATAAAATTTTCAGAAAGCAGCATGCAGAAGAGGACAGATAAACAAGACAGCAAGTTTCCCATTGAAGCCAGCGAAGCAGCAGCCAAGGTAAAGGCAGTTGGGAGAACTGCAGGAATCAGGGGCAGGCTAGAACAGAGACCATCGGAGTCCTGTAGACTGCGAAAATAAGCTCTAAACAGAGAGAGATAAAGGCTTTCTCAAACTAATGAGAGCTAGTGGCATGTTTACCTATAACTATACTCAAGAAATAAGGAAAACAGAAAATTCTTTAGACAAAATAGCCATTAGATGAGAATGTGTATATACACAAAGGAATTTAAAAATCAACACATAAAAATCACCACATACTGGGAGAAAAATGTCTACAAAGCATATATTTGATAACCCACACATCCAAAAGACAGAGAGCTCTCCAAGCTCAACACTAGTAAAAATTATTCTTTACATTCTAATAATATGGAAGCAAAAATGCACTTTCTAATATGAATATATGTAAATTTTATTTTTTTGTTAAAATTATTTAAAATACAATACACATAAAGTAACCAGTGAGTTGAGTTTTAATTGATACATATTTAAGCTATTACCCTCTGGTGGTTTGAAAAAGATGGCTCTCAAAAGGAGTGGCACTTGTTAGAGGAAGTGTGTCATTGTGGGGGTGGGTTTTGAAGTCTCTTTTTCTCAAGCTTCAGCCAGTGTGACAGTCAGTTGACTTCCTGTTGCCGGGAACATACAGCACTCTCAGCTCCAGCAGTACATCTGCCGGCACACGGCCAAGCTCTGCTTCATGATGACAATGAGCTGAACCACTGAAAGTGTTAGCAAGCCATCCTCAACTCCGTGTTTTTTCTAGAAGAACCTCTCATGGTGTCTCATCATGGCAATAAAATTCCTAACAGAGACACCCTCATTGTTTGACGTAGTAGGAATAAGACATTAGTCACGTTGTAGCATTAGATGCAGACCTATGAATATTCCAGTTAGCTTCTATGTTCTGCCATTTCATTTTTTTTAATTTAGACACTGCCTAGGAGACTATAAAGATGTCATCTCTATTTCAGAAAAGCACAAGAGTGCCCTTTTCTTTAGGTTCTCTAACTTAACAGAGTGTCCATGCTTGAACTAGTCCCTTAAGATATTCCAAGTTTCCTTTATGTATAAGAGGGTGACTGATTTTTTGTAGTTGATCTTGTATCCTATCACATTACTAAAGGTGTTTATCAGCTGTAAAAGTTCTTTCGTGGAGTGTTTGGGGTCGCTTATGTACACCTAGAGTGGCTCCCAGGAGCCCAAGGAGATGTCCCCAGTTAGTTCCTTGGGCAGCTGAGGAAAGGGAACCTGAAATGACCCTATCCTATAGCAATACTGACGAATATCTTCCATATCATCATAGAACCTTCATCTGGTGATGGATGGAGATAGTGACAGAGACCCACACTGGAGCACTGGACTGAGCTCCCAAGGTCCCAATGAGGAGCAGATGGAGGTAGAACATGAGCAAGGATGTCAGGACCACGAGGGGTGCACCCACCCACTGAGACAGTGGAGCTGATCTATTGGGAGCTCACCAAGGCCAGCTGGACTGTGACTGAAAAAGTATGGGATAAAACCTGACTCTCTGAACATGGCTAACCATGAGGGCTGATGAGAAGCCAAGGACAATGGCACTGGGTTTTGATCCTACTTCATGTTCTGGCTTTGTGGGAGCCTAGCCAGTTTGTATGTTCACCTTCCTAGACATGGATGGAGGGGGGAGGACCTTGGACTTTCCACAGGGCAGGGAACCCTGACTGGTCTTTGGACTGGAGAGGGAAAGGGAGAGGAGTGGGGGAAGGGGGAGAAGGTTGGGAGGAGGGGGAGGGAAATGGGTGGTTGGGAGGAGGCGGAAACTTTTTTTTTTCTTTTTCTCAATAAAAAATTTAAAAAAAAATCAAAAAGTAAAAGTAAAAGTAAAAGAAATAGAGTTTAAAATAAAAAAAGATATTCCAAGGTTCTATCATGTCATATTTCCCTGTTCATTTATGAGTCTGTTTATTTGGATCCTCTTTTTCTTTTGAATAATCGGGCTAAAGCTCTGTCAGTCCTGTTTTCCGCTCAGAGAACCAGCTCTTAGAATTCTTGATTCTGTGTACTATTCTGTTTGTTTCTATTTCATTCATTTCTGCTCTGGTTTTAATTTCTTCCTGACTACTGGATTTGGATTTGGTTTTTTTCTTATTTTTCTAAATTGAATCATATTATTAAGTCATTTATTTTACTGATTTTGTATTAGTTATTTGGCAACTACACACAAGGAAAACCATATTTTCAAAAAATAAAGAGGACAATATTTCAGAAGAGTCTTTATGCTACAGAGTAAACGAGTCATCAGTGCCCACCGGGGAAATGTAGACCCAAGCTGCAACGAGACCTCAATGTCCTGAAGAAGACCATATAGGGTTAGGTAAACGTGTTTGAAAAGTTTTCTAAATAAAAGAATTATAAAATTAAAAGATACCAAAATAAAAAGTATTGTTGAGATCCCAGTAGCAAAGATGATGATCTCTGGTAGAGTAGGCACTAAGGAAGATGAGCTTGGAAGTGCTAGGGACAAACACTGATCCAGGCCCTGGAGTCTTTACCACGGACCAATCAGACCATGGAAAGTGGCCCCTCTGAACTCGAGTTCCTTCTGACTCTGGCTAATAGCACACAAAGTTCAGGCAGCTGTAAGTCAGTAACCTTTGGCGTTTGCACCTCACTTCTCATATATAACCAAGTCCAGATGTGAGAACACTAGGACAAAGAGAAGAAAGCTTTAGGAAACTCTTCAGTATAGGCTATCTGCTGTTCTGCTTGGGTCTAGAATGCTACTCAATAATGAAACACATTTAGGTGAAGTACATTCTTATTTTGATGTCATGATTCCTATCCTAGTGACTATTTCCACCTGAAATTATGAACAATTTTTTTCTTTACTTTATACAATTCTAAAACCTCATTGGAAGGAATTCACTTTGGCCTTTGGCTAGAACTGGCTTCTCCTAATTCACCACCATAAGCTCACCTCCTACACATGATTTTTCAGTCTTTCTAAAAAACAATTAAATCTGTTCAAGAATAACTTAGGTCTAGATTTTAAATCCTTTAGATATGCTCATACACAGCCACATATCTGGTAGATTTTTCACAAAACATTGAACTAGTCCTTCACTCCAGTTTGTGATTATTTTATTGAAAGATATAATATCTAAAATGTGACATAATGTACCCCACTCATCACATACAACCACCTTTTAAAAAGCCAATGACATTTGTTTTTGGCTGAAAGCCCATTCAGAAAAAGCCACATATCTATATTCATATGCAAAGAAGCTCTAATTCTCCAAAACATCCTTTTCTACATAAAGTAAACATGAATCAAATCATTCTTTTCTTTAATTAGTTTGTATTTCTTTAGAAGCAAAACTTGGCTGTATCTCCTTTTAGTTACTCTGGCTCTGAAAATGAAAATTATATCCCAAGATCGGTGTTTCCCCTTCCCTCACCCACTCACTGTGTTCTACAGGCAGGGAACAAAGCGTAGCCTGTCACACAGCCCCCAGATGTGTCCCTGTCCATCCACCCTATTGACTTGGTTGAAAATGTGAAACCGATACTCCAACTGCTACCGTTCTACTGAAGCTCTGTTTCTAAACTATGATCCATCTTCTCAAGTTCCTCAAGGAAGGTACCATTGCTCACAGCTCTCAGGGAAACTGGAAGGCTTTCTCCCCTTTCCCCCAGATAGCCTCTCCAGTCTTTTGACCATGAGAAGCAAGTTTTCAAGAGAGACTCTGATTTTGGTGTTCTGATTTTCTGTTAGACATTTTCACTGGATTGCACAAGCAAGCCAAACTCTGCGGCAGGAACCATAGTGGCTTGCATTACTACTACTAGGTGACAGTAAACCATTTCCTTGACTCTCGTTTTAGATTACGATGATTTTAACAGCATAGATGATACCAGTGTTACCATATGTGACTCAGAATATGTTTAAAAATATTTTAAAATAATCTATGTAACCACAGTACAATTTTAACCTTTGTAGTCTCAACCACAAAAATAAATAAATAAAACCTTGAGCAACATACCAACAAATAGAAAACCAAATATGAATTATAATAATTAAAGATTATTGTTCAGATTTATAATAGGAATTCTTTGGGAAAGATTTCATTTTGATACACGAAATACATTATTTATATAAAAGGATCTGAACTCCAGCAAATGAAAAGATATAAAAACATAAAGGCCAAAAACGGCCTGATTATTTCTTACAACTAAAAGAAATATTAATGGGCTGCTTATTCAGTAACAGCTGGCTTGCCCAGAGGTCTTCTAGCTAGAACTTAGAGAATGATTAACAGCTTTCAGCTATAAAGAAAACAGAACTAGTAATCTTCCACCTAAACTTAAGCCTTCCTAACCTCTGGAAAACAGGTGAACTTTCACGCCATACCTACGATAGAAGTATGGATGAATTGTGGATTAGTTTTATGTGTTGTTAGATATTTATCTAAAGATCTCCATCTATGAATGGCATTGTTGCTTCTTCAAGGAAGTTTCCTCTTCACCTACCAAAAGCTAACTGTCAGAGTCATGGCCCCATGGTACTTGAAGCTCCTTAGATGAACTGCCCATCATCCCAGAGAGACAGTTTTCTTTTGGCTTCCATAACAAAGAAGAAAGAATAATACCAAAATAATACCAAGGAGTCTACAGCTGCTTGAGCATGAGGCAATGATTTTCCATTCATACTGTAGCATTTGGCCCTAAAATCTCTTTTTACACCCCACTGTGCATGTCTATGCAAGGAAGGGAAGGGGGTTGGAACTACATGAGACCTCATGAGACTTAGAAATGCTGCTTCCTTTGGCATTTAGCATGAGACAAACTTAAGGAGCTGTTCCCCAAGACACAGCATCAATTCTCTACTAATACTGGAACAATTGACATCAAGGTGGATGCTATTCAGGTCTCTTTACCTATTCTGTCTCTTGAGATAACTTCCAGGACACTGTCATAAGACTAATTAGTTCTTCCCTCCCTGTAGCTGCCAGAATGCACCTGTTTTTCAGTAACCCAGAAGTACTGCCCCGTGCTTGTGCTCACGATGTCATGGTGGCCACAAAAGCAGAGAGGGAATGCCCTGAAGACCGAATTCAAAGCAAATACCTAGAAGACTTAAGTCATACAAATTATGAAAGCGAGGAGGAAATTATCAACCCTGACTGATCCATGAAATGCTGTATCTTCAAGGTGAAGGTGTGTAGGTATCTGTTATGGCAGGTTGAAATCAACTTCAACTCTTGGAATAAAAAGAAAACGAATACCTGTATTGTTCATAAATGCATTATGCCAATAAATTGGTGCAGTTGACTCTCAAAAACAGCAACAACAATAACAAAAAGAAAAGGAACTGTCTGAGACACTGTGTGGCTTACCTTCATACACAAAGACATGAAAGGGGCAGTGTAGTATAGTGGCTAATGATTCTGAAACCAGTCAGGCTGGCTTAAATATCGCTCTGCTACTGTCTAACTAGTATGGAAGATTCTGAGTGACCCAGGTTTTACACCTGTAAAAACAAACGGCAGTATTTATCTCCTATAGTTACTGGTAGATGGGGGATTAAGAAGAGAGCAAATACACAAAATTAATACATAAACAAACACCCACTGAACCACAGAACTTCATTACAGCTCTCTCTTCTTTCCCCTGTGAATATTCCTCCGTTTCTTTCCTTGTTTTCATTTCTCACCGTTCACACTTGCCTGCATTTGATGGCATCTAAAACACCCTCGGCTCCTACACAGGAAGGGCCCAGTGACTCTTAGTCAAGACTAGCAGCTTCTCCACCAGCTTGTAAATGAGCCAAGTTATTCTGCTCGTTGGAAGAATCTCCTGTTATGTTACTGGACGTTCTCTTCCACTTGCCCCGTTTTCTTGAGCAATTTGATTACGATGAAGGGCATTCCACCATCCCTAAAGCTAAGAGACAGTATGCTAGCGAGGAGACAGCCTTAATGTTTTATTTACTAATAAATTTCTAATAACTTTTTATTTGTAAGTTATTTAGTAATTTACAGAAAAGATTGAATGAGATCTATATGATCAAACTTCATATCTACATAGAAATTTTGAAAGAATAAATAATTTTTAAAATTTTATTAGATTTATTAATTTTCTCTTATGTGTGTTTTGCCTGAATATATGTGTGTGTGTGTGTGTGTGTGTGTGTGTGTGTGTGTGTGTGTGAAGGTCATAAATAGGCTTCTGATCCCTTAAACTGAAGTATGGATGGTTATGGTTATGAGGCATTATGTGGGTTCAGGGAATCAAACTTTGTTCTTTCTAAGTGTAATAATTGCTCTTAGCTGCCAAGCTATCCCTTGAGCCCACCCCCCAAAAACAAAAATGTATTTCAATAAAACGAATAACAGTACATAGACTACCTGTGTACCAGTCTTAGTTCCTTTTGTGCTGCTATAACAAAATGCCTATGATCGAGGAATTTACAAAGAAGTTTATTATTCTTCACTCATAAAACCAGTGCCTGAGGGATCCCAGAGCAAATGACTGTGCACTGTGGAGCCCTTCTTGCTTCCTCATTCCAAGCAAAGGGTAGAACAAGACAAGATATATGCCCAAAGAAGTTGATGGAGGTATTGAATTCATCATTTCGTCAAAAACTCTGACAATAATTAATCCAAACCTAAGTTAATAACCTAAAGTCACTCATGGGGCCATAGTTCCAAGATCAAATCATCTTTTGAAGCTTCACCTAACACTGTTGCATTATGGATTCATTTTCAAAATCATAAATATTGGGGACATTATCCAGCTATCACAAAACCCTTAGATACATGTACTCATAACATTGCATCATCTTACTATATCCATGTTCTCTCTGTGTGTGCATCTACATGCAATATATGCACATATCTATTTAGAGTTATACATATATATTTACATATATGACACATTATATTTATAATTAATTTTAAATGTTTAATATTTATAGTCATGTGTGTGTGTGTTTGCCTGTCTGAGTTCACGTGTACCACATGCATGCAGTAACCATGTAAGCCACAGATGTGTCCTATCCTTAGGAACTGGAGTTAGAGATAATTGTAAACCACCAGGGTGTACTGTCAACCAAACCCAGGTCCTCAACAAGAGAAACAAATGTTCTTTAATTACTGAACAATCTCACCATCTCCATTATACTTAATAAATATAATCTTTTTCTCCATGATTTGTAAGACATTTACATATTAATTTTTTGTCTCTCAATATCTTAGCATGTATTATTTAAGAATATGAGTGTTTTCATTTATTCATATTCATTATTATTCATATAATTGCTTTATATTGTGTAATATCAAATTAACTGGGAAAACATGTGTTGCATGTGTTTATGCTGTGGAATATTACTTTGTGTAAAGATGTGTTTGCTTGTTTCTGCTCTGCTTGTTTAATGATCTTAATTATGTAAAGATGTGTTGCATCGATTTCACCTTGCTGCCTAAGGCCCCTGAGTGGTCTAATAAAAAGCTGAACATCCACTCACAAGGCAGAAGAGGAATAAGCAAGCCTGTCAGGAAGCAAGAATAAATAGGAAGAGGAGAAAAAAAGAAGAAAGAAATGAGAAAAGGAGAAGGAGTGAACAAGGGAGAAGCCCAGGGCAAGAAGTCAGTTAGTAAACAGCCAACAGACATGAAAAACAGTGAAGGTAAGATACAGAAAGAAAGAAAAGTAAAAATCCCTGAGGCAAAAGGTAAATAAAGAGAAACAAGTTAATTTAAGTTAAAAAGAGCTAGCCAGAAACAAGCCCAAGCTAGGCTGAACATTAATAACTAATAATAAGTCTCTATGTCATGATTTGGGAGCTGGTTGGTAGCCCCCACAGTTTAATATATTGCCCTTACTCCAGGTTCTCAACTGATACAATCACTCCCTTTACAGAATTTTTCTTCTACTAGCATTCATTCTAATATAGCATTTCACTAGCTGTCCAATCTTTTTAGTATCCTTTAATTGAAAACATTTCTAATGACAGAACCTTAATTTTCTAACAGTGCATTCTTTCCTCTTTAGGTTTCATAAGCTTAGAATTTATGTGGAACAATGTCACCTCAACTTCTCCCTAAGCAGACCATTTAACTCATCATTTAAAAGTATAGTAGGAATCCACATGATATATGTCTAAATATTACTTATTTGAATGGTAAAAAAAAAAAACTAAACTTGAAACTCCTTAATACTAATTGCCTTGTGTTCCAGAAATAAGAATATTAACCTTATTGCAGGAAACTACATATTTCTTCACAATCATTAGGAAAGGCATAATTGAACACATTTCTTTAAAAGTTTAAGATTTGGAAAAATGTTTATAGTGTATTCATTATTTTTAAAGGTGTTTATTTAATTTTTAAATAACAGTATCTGTTTGTCTTCCTAGCTTTAAATTATCAGAGGCACACTTATTAAGAAAGAGTATATGACAGAAAGTTTCAATTGTTTGGAAATAATCAGAGGTATTGAGAATTTCACAGCACTAGTTTTGTGTTCTGGGTGCTCCATCTCAAGTTTGCTGGAGGAAGTCTGATGAGGACTGGTTCACATTTTCTCTGTCCTTTTCCAGAACACTGAGATCTTCCTCTAGCCCTTCCTAGGTATGGAAAATCTGAGCAGAGTTGCCAAGTCACCCCAAGGCTCGATCCTGGGTCTCCTTCCATCATACAACCAACCAACACACATACCACCTCTCATTAGAGACTTCATGTGCCCTGGCTGGGCAATTCCTGATGAAGGCCTGCCCATAGCTTCTTGGATAAAAGCCTGTGACAAAGAACTAATGTCTTGAAAAGTTGGGGGCACACTTAAACCAGACAGTGAAACATAGAACACTTTCAAGACCCACCCAGATCACAAACATTGATTTAGAGTTTTCCACCAAAAACAATATTTTGCCATGACCTAAGCTATTGGCAGAAAAGCCACACAAAAAGAGCATGGCAGCTGCCATCCCTGACGTTATGTTGTCAAGCTGAGTGGAGAGTTTTTCTTTTGTGGTCTGTGGGTAATGGCCAAAATTTGTTAAGTATGAATCAGTATTAACTCCTTCAGTCCTCACAAAAAATGTCCTAAAATGCAGGTCTTATTCTTATCCCCATTCTAAAGATGAGAATCCCAAAGCCACACAGTGACTATAATCTATGCTAAAATGTTCTAGGGACTATAGATTGTCTTTCCTCAGGCTCTGAAGCCCTATGCCCTACACAAGGATGTCTTAATATGGGGATTTGTGGAGGTCATTGTATTCGGTAGGCATATAGGGTTTGAAATGAACCCCAGACTTCTCTTGCTTTATGTTATTGTTATTTTGAGCCTCATAGAAGTAACCAAAGTGAAAAAAATCAAAGATTATTATGTGGCAGATGGGATACTGATGTATCTTGGCAAACTGGTGGTCATGTGCTAGGTTTCATTTAAAAAATAAAACTTTTTTATCTGGGAGTATCAAACATCAGGTGGAAATATTAGCACTACATTTTTTTTGTTCCCTGTAAGATCAACACCATTGCATTCTCAGCTAAACAAATGTCTCTTGGCAATGTGCCTAAGTGAACTAAGAGGAAGAGAAACATCACTGGGGAAACAGAAGACTCAGCACATGGAAAAGATGTCACAGACAACTTAGTTGTTTTTAAATTAATTTCTCAATTATTGGTGGGTCCCATTTATTCAATGTTGCCCTTAGTGTCTGTGCTGCTGGGGTTATATGTAGGAAGTGGTCTTTTGTGCCCATCTGTTGTAGGGTACTTCCCACATTCTCTTCTATCAGGTTCAGTGTGTTCGGACTGATATTGATGTCTTTGATCCATTTGGACTTGAGTTTTGTGCAAGGTGATAGATATGGATCTATTTTCATTCTTCTACAGGTTGACATCCAGTTGTGCCAGCACCATTTGTTGAAGATGCTTTCTTTCT
>NW_026068055.1:581149-593214 GCF_014885135.2 Alexandromys fortis | reverse complement strand
TGAGGGAACTTGGGGAAACAGGAAGATTGGGATAAAGGAAGGTTGGATAGGGGAGCAGGGAAGCACATATCTCAATGATTGGTGGCTTTTGCAATGCCACGGATTTTCTTGTTACACTTTTGAGGATTTTATTGAGTGCACTGAAGTTTCTCCATAACAAAAATAGAAGTTTATATGCATTTAAAGGTGCAAACACTGAGCTAAGCCATCAGGGAATCTGAACTGATACCTCGCACTTAAAGCTTAGGTATGGCCAATGGCATTTATTTTTCATTTTAAGGTACTTTTTTCCAAAACTTGATTCATTATTCCAATATCCAATATTTTATATAAATACCTAGATTTCTGTTCTCATTTTCAAAAATATGTATTATGTAGGGTTTGGGACTGTGCAGGTATAAGTGGATTCCCTGGAGCTGGAGCTAGAGGCAGCTGTGAAACTCCTGACATGGGCACTAGTGACTGAACCCAGATCCTCACCAAGAGCAGGATGTACTCTTAACTGCTGACCCATCCCTCCAGCCCCTCTGCTCTCATATTAAAGCCTAGAATATGGCTGAGTAGTATTGCACTGATTCCTTACAGGTCCTTTGTAAATGTAGTATGGCTTCTAGTTTGGGTTTTTAAGGAATTCCTGACTGAGGGAACACAGATATCTCTGAATCTCTATGTGTTTCTTGTGCTTTTTCTTCTTTCCTTTTCTTGTTTGGTTGCTCCGTCATATTCTGATTTGTATTTTGCCTACCATATTTTGTTATTATACCTTAGTTGCCCATTTGTTTTCTAGTGAGAGACAGGAAGACTACGGATCTAGATTGGAGGGAAGATGAGGAGGAACAGGAAAAAGTGGGGGAGGAGAATGCCAAGCAGAATATATTTTATGAAAAAAGTTAACTTCAATTTTTAAAAAAAGCCTAGAGTATGACACTATTGGAGTGACATTATCTTATGGTGATAGCTGAGTTGAGCAGTGGCTCTGCCAGTGTACAATTCTTGCTGCATCACTGGACACATCCTCCTCCTGAAGGATGTTCTATGGAAAAGGATGAAGAGCAATCGAATCTATATGCTGCAATTTGAATGGGCAGTGGCCCTTGACACCGAATGAACTCATGAGAAGAGGCAACTAAAGCACCAAAGAGTATCTCAACAATGTTTTTAGAAGTACAGAAGGTAAAGAAGATATCTGCTGACCTTCAAGGAGAATGCAACGATTTGTTTTTTTCTCTTTTCCATGCAATTGTCATGACTTCATCCACAAATGAGACTAAAAAATAACACCATATAAGACTGAGGAGCATAAATAAATTAACTATATATCTTTAAACAGTGTCTGACACCTACCAAATACATAATAGATACAGTCTGTAGTCATTATCATATGGTAATATGAAGACAAAATGTGAACAAATCAGCTACATCACTGTTGCTATAGAGCAATACACCTATGTGCAGCCTGCATATCTAATTTTTGCCAGTTTGTTTTTATAGGCTGACATGTTAATAATATTGTAATTGTTTATGGATGTCTGGCAACATAAAACTATGCTGGGTTCTTTGTGCTCAAATCGTGCTACTGAACATGCAGCTTTTCTCTGATCTGTTCATTGTCCTTGCCTGCCATCCTGAACAGAATGAACACAAACATACTAATCTAGTAAGCAACTCTCCTTTATGTGATATAAATTGTTGCCTGGAACTGTGCTGTGCTATATAAATGATGGTTCTCCTCTGCAAATAGTGCCTATTAACTGGAAACCATATTTATGTGCCGAGATAAACAGGGCATTATTCCGAAGTCTTGGTTTAGTAAATACTGTGGTCTCCTGGATTTTAGAGCAAAATCAAAACAGTAAACAAAGAGGCAAATCTTTACAGCTATTGTTTAAAGCTCAGGGAGGAGGAGGAGGAATAAAAAGATGCTTTAGCAATGTGATTGGTCAAGTTCTGGATAATAGAAAAAACATTGTAAATGATATTTAAGGAAAGTAGAACAATTTTGGCATGATGTCTTAAAAGCACTCAGGAAATCTGAGTTAGAGATACGTCTAACCATGCATTTATTTTATATTAGGAATTGTATCCATAATATTATTCTTCTAATGGTAATTGTTCTTTAGTCAAAGCTTAGATCAAATGTGTCATTGCTTCATACACAATAAAATAGAACTATATATCTACTTAAATGCAAACATCTTCAAATATGTTCCAACACTGTGTTGATAGAGGTTTCTGTCTGACCAGGTCCCACAGTTGTTCAGTTCCAAAGAAATACACAGAGGTCTACATTAATCGTAAACTGGTTGACCTATTAGCAAGGCTTCTTATTAATTAATACTTACATATAAACCCATAATTCTTTTCTGTGTTAGCCATGTGGCTTAGTACCTTTCATCAGGGAGGCATTCTCATCTCTCTTCCTCTCTGTCTGGGTGACGACTGCAGACTATGTCTATCCTCTTTCCAGAATTCTCCTGTTCTGGTCACCTCGCCTATGCTTGTATTATTAAAAATAATATAAGTTGTTGAATTAGGAGCGGCAGGGCTGTGTCCCGAGCACCCGGCTGCCCGCATGGCTAGCTTATGCCCGAAATAATTACACGGAAACTGTATTCTATTAAACACTGCCTGGCCCGGCTAGTTCCAGCTTTTTATTGGCTAGCTCTTACATATTGTTCTAACCCATTTCTAATATTCTATGTAGCCCACGAGCTGGCTTACCAGGGAGGATCTTAACCTGCGTCTGTCTGGAGTGGGAGAATCATGGCGACTCTTTTATTTAGCTTTTTTTTTCCAGAATTTTCTTCTGTTTTCTCCACCCACCTAAGGGTGGGCCTATCAAGGGGCCTAGGCAGTTTCTTTATTAATAAGAAATCACTCCCACATCAATAAGTGACAGGATAAAGACCATTATCCCACAGCAACACTGATCTTTTTTTTTTAAACTGAGATGAAATTTAGAAGATATTTACTTTTGAGCTAGTTGTAACATCCACTTGGTAAGTTTAACTGATTAATTTTTAGAGTTGCAGGTGTTCTTGAGGAATTAAGTAAGCTGTATTTAAAACAGACAGCTTAGAATGAGAACTGACAACTCTGTACTTTTAAATCCTCTTTTTCTCCAAGGAAGTTATGAAGGGATTGCGAGAAATGGTAGAAGCATGCTTAGGGATGCGACACTGACAAACTCAAAACTGTTAGTGAGAAAAATAGTTGGATGTACATACCCCTGTGGTTTATTAATGAATACTCCGGAGATTCTGTTTAAAAAAAAGTCTTCCTTCCCGATGTGTATTCTATCTGTTCAAAGTCAGTAAGGACATATTGCCATGTGAATATGAATTTGCTATTTCTGTAAAAACTTGTTATATTTACTTCTATATATTACTATAAAAGGAGATAAAACCTATAATCTACTGAAAGAATACTATCAGGAGATGATTGCTAAATGACCCCCTCAGCATTTTCCACTTCCCAACACATTATTACATGGAGTGGCATTTTGGGTTAATTGTCAGATACATGTAAGGCCTCTCAAAGTCTCCATGCATAATTGGCAACAAAACACAACCTGTGGTCAATTTCTACCCTCCAGGATAATCAAGGATAGTTAGTTCACCCCAGAGGCACAGGGCAGCTACTGATGCACCTAGAATCCTGGGATGGCCTTGGCTGGGGAAGACCTTTTCATGCTGCCTCTCATGCTCCCTTTGGGGGTGATAGGTTTCCTGTAGACAATGGGTAGTGGGCAAAGGGAGAGCATCTCATGAGGATGGAGGAGAACTTGGTCCCTCTGCATGTTTTCCACTGACAGAGAGGCAAGCCCATCCTCATCCAATTTGAATAGCTGCCAGAAATAAGCTCTCTCCTTTGCTTGTATCACACATAGTGATTTTTTCCCCTAGTGCATTTCCTAGAAATATCAGCATGAGGAAATACAGCTACTGCAAGCTGAGCATTTCTACCCGAAGCTGACCTGCCTGACCTGTATGAAGAACACAGACTGTCAGGAAGGATTCCACTTAAGTCAGCATCTAAATCTTCTTGCACACTGTGTGTGGCACAGAGCTCTCCATACAGGAGGGTACTAAGCATTGGAAAATTTCCATCAACTTCTGCAAAGGCAAACTAGGTGAAATGTAAATTAATTGTTTAGTCTAGTCATTGGACTTGATAACCCCAGTAAATATCATTCAGGCACACAATCCTGCCCTATGTAATCCACTAAGAGAGAGTGCATGCCCATGACATTTCTGGTATTTCTATACTGTTTACTGTGGTAATTTTAGCATGCCCTAACAGAATGATTAGCTTCATAAAAATAATATTCAGTTCATACACAATAATACAAAACATAGTGTTCTATTTCTAGCAAAATGTCACTGTTAAACAATTAGTGATTACTAATAATATGATATCTTAGCTTAATACTTTACCTTGACAAAACTGGAACACAGCCCTTCTTTTATTAACTGACCTTTCCTAATGACTTAGACAAATTCAATGGCAATTTATCACAAAGGCCTTTCAAACATTCAAATTTTATTTATAAACTTTCTATAAAGTCTGAAATTTTCTACAATGCAAATAAAATGTCTTTAGACTTGAAACCTTAAAACAACACTGGATAATAACACAAATGCTAAGCAAAGATGCTTGACCTTTTAAACAATCCAGCTCTGCATAGTCGTCAATTAAAATATTACATAACTCTAAGAAAGCACATAAAACTTCTGCTAGTAGGTGGTAATTATCCACAACCTTGAAGTCTCTTAAGACTTGGCAGTGATGCCTACATGTTCTATGGCACAAAAAAATTAATTCCTATGAGGTCTAGTCTAGATGTCTCTGTCAAGTTTGCTGCCAGGTATTTGTAGGTGGGAAGACAAAAACCTACCTTATTCTAGTATGACTGGGAAACTCTTTGCTGTGCATTTTGACACATTAAACATCAAAATTTATTGCAATTTATTTAAAAGAACAAAAGCTAAACAATAAACTACAATAGTTTCCTCTCACATTGGAATGTTTCCTCTTATGTGTATTAGATATTAGATCATCCATGCAGATTGAGAAATAAATGCTGTAACTTGGAAGTTTCTAGGCAATGGTCATAGCTGGTGATCTATACTCCCATATAACATGTTGCAGTATAGATATCAATTCAGTTAGCCCTAAGCACAATTTCTCATAGCCTGTTAAAAGCAAGAATCACAAAAAGAGTATACTAGATCTCTACTTAATCTTCTTAATTTAATTTGCTTCTATTTAACAGTACACTTTCATCAATAAAATTTTCTCCCTTGACTTGGGTAATATTGAGGCTCCGTGTTATAGAACGCCTTTCAGTCAATGCCTACTATTGTACTAAGAGCCAAGAGATTGATAACCTAGAGCTTTTTATCATGTGCTGTGGTTTGTGAGAACATGTCCTCTTACATTGGTGTCTCAGATCTTAGACCATCCTCACAAAATGAAAAGCAGATACTGTAACTTGCAAGTTTCTAGGCAGTGATGATGACTAGTGTCCTAGCAGTTTGAGAAGGACAAAGAAGAGAAGAAATACTAGAATCATGTACCTTTTTCTCAGTCACATTAGAGACACAATATGTTGTAGGACCCATTTCTATTCTTCCAAGGAACTTCTACAACTCATAAATACTTCCAGTAATGTAGCAGGATACAAGATTAATTCAAAAAAAGTCAGAAGCCTTCTTTTACACAGATGATAAATGGGCTGAGAAAGAAATCAGAGAAACATCACCTTTCACAATAGCCACAAATAGCATAAAATATCTCAGAGTAACTCTAACCAACAAGTGGATGACGTGTATGACAAGAACTTTAAATATTTGAATAAAGAAATTAAAGAAGACACCAGAAAGTGGAAATAATTTCCGTGCTCTCTGGTGAGTATAATTAAAATAGTAAAATGGCAGTCTTACCAAATGCAATATACTGGTTCAATGCAATACCCATTAAAATCCCAGCAAAATTCTTCACAGGCCATTGAAAGAACAGTATTCAACTTCATATGGAAAAGCAAAAAACCCAGGATAGCCAAAACAATTCTGTGCAATAATAGAACTTCTGGAGGCATCACAATCCCTGACTTCAAACTCTACTACAGAGCTACAGTACTAAAAACTGTCTGGTATTGGCATAAAAACAGACAGAAGGATCAATGAAACTGAATCTAAAACCCAGATATTAGTCCACTCATCTTCGAACACCTGACTTTTGACAAAGAAGCAAAAAATTACAAATGGAAAAAATAAAGCATATTTAACAAATGGTGCTGGCATAACTGGATCTCAACATGTAGAAGGATGAAAATAGATCCATATCTATCACCATGCACAAAACTAAAGTTCAAATGTGCCATGCCTGCATGGACTGGAACTGACACTGAGCCAAGGACATCAGGATTGAACAGGCATACACATCTCTAGTTGCTGGTAGAAGAAGCCTTTTATTGAACAGCACCACGGATGTTTTTATACCTAACACAGTCAGGTGGAACAATAGGTGAAGACCTCATCACCTGATCCTCAGCCAAGGCCAGGGCAATGCGTGCTCAGGAAGCAGAGTTGGTAAACAACTTTGACACAGCTCTCAGAAGCTCAAATCACTAGTGGGGAAGAGCAGCTGGAGGCCAGGACTCCAGAAGTTCCCAACACAAATGGATCAAAGACCTCAACATAAAGCCAGCCGCACTAAACCTCATAGAAGAGAAAGTTGGAAGTACACTTAAACACATTGACACAGGAGACCACTTTCTAAATATAACCCCAGTAGCATAGACACTGAAAGAAAAAATTAATAAATGGAACCTCCTGAAACTTATGTAAAGTAATAAAGGACATGTTCAACAAGACAAAATGACAGCCTACTGAATGGGAAAGGATCTTCACCAATCCCACATCAGGGAGAGGTTTGATCTCCAAATTCTACAAATAACTCAAGAAATTGGTCATCAAAAGAACAAATAATCCAATAAAAAAAATGGAGTACAGACCTAAACAGAGAACTCTCAACAGAGGAATCTAAAATGGCTGAAAGAAACTTAAGGAAATGTCCCACATCAGGGAGAGGTTTGATCTCCAAATTCTACAAATAACTCAAGAAATTGGTCATCAAAAGAACAAATAATCCATTAAAAAAAATGGAGTACAGACCTAAACAGAGAACTCTCAACAGAGGAATCTAAAATCGCTGAAAGAAACTTAAGGAAATGCCCAATATCCTTAGCCATCAGAAAAATGCAAATCAAAACAACTCTAGGATTCCATGTTACACCTGTAAGAATGGCCAAGATCAAAAACACTGATGACATCTTATGCTGGAGAGGTTGTGGGGTAAAGGGAATACTCCTGCATTGCTGGTGGGAGTTCAAACTGGTACAATCCCTTTCGATAGCTATATTGCAATTCTCAGAAAATTAGGAAACAACCTTCCTCAAGACCCAGAAATGCTACTTTTGGAAATATATCCAAGAGATGCTAAATCGTACCATGAGGACATGTGCTCAACTATGTTCATATCAGCATTATTTGTCATAGCCAGAACCTTGAAACAACCTAAATGCCTCTCAATTGAAGAATGGATAAGGAAAATGTAGTACATTTATACAATGGAGTACTGCACAGCAGAGAAAACAAGAGATCTTGAAATTTGCAGACAAATGAATGGAGCTAGAAAACTTCATATTGAGTAAGGTAACCCAGACCCAGAAAGACAATTATCATAGGTATTCACCCATAAGTGGTTTTTAAACATAAAGCAAAGAAAACCAACCAACAAATCACAATCCCAAAGAATTTAGACAACAATGAGGACCCTGAGAGAGACATACATGGATCTAATGTACATGGGAAGTAGTAAAAGATAAGATCTCCTGAGTGTATTGGGAGCATGGGGACCATAAGGGAAGGTTGAAGGGGAGGAGAGAGGCAGGGAAGGGAGCAGAGAAAAACATATAGCTCAATAAAACGAATAAAAAATAAAAATAAGACCAGTAAACCCAAAAAGAGACTCAGACAAACATGAAATATCTCTATCAGGTGGTAAATTAATTAAAATATATTATTTTTTAGATTACATAATGTTTTTATAATGTGGCAGAGATAGTTTTGTGGCTAAGATCATTTGTTGTTATTTTTGAGGACCAGTGTTTGGTTCCCAGCACCCACACAGTTTCTATAGTCACTTGAAACTACAGTTCCAGGTTATCTGGTACCTTATTCTGGCTTTCATGGGAGTTAGGTATACAATCAGCACACTTACAAGCAAGCAAAAACTTACACACATAAAATTAAAGTAAATACACTTTTGTGCTAATTTATCAGCTTTTAATACATTCATTTGTTTTACTTTTTGTTAATGTTTAATAAATATATTTTGTGACTAAATTAGTATTTTTCAATTTATAATCATTTTGTTTAAAAAAAATCTTCAGAGTACAAAATCTCTAGCTTCAGTTCTGATGGTCAGGGATTGTTCAAGTAGAGAAAGTTCCTGTATACTGAAATTGTACCGTTAGATAGGCAGTCAGCTGATCAAAGGGAAGAAAGGGGCAGGAAGGACAGGAGACAAGGTTTGAAGGAGCTGATATAGCCACAGTGGAGAAATGGAATATAACTGAGTAAGACAGAGTTGGGGGGCATAAAAGAGAAAAGTATGGCATGGTTTGCACTTCACTGAAGCACTGTTCATAATACCATAAACTGGGTTTGGGTCACAAAATGTGATCAATCCATTCAACTACAGAGCACAGCAAAGCTGTGACTCATGCCATGACATGATGAATCCAAGAGCAGCATACTAATTTTAAAAGGCAACAGAAGACACTGTAGCATACCTTGGTTTTTTGTAAGATAATCTGTCTAGGTCAATTCCTGGAGATGGAGGTAGAGTCACTAAGGAATAAAGGAGCGAGGAAGGAAGAGTGAGAAATAACTGAATAATATAGTTGTTTGAGAGACATTTTGGACTACTGGCATCCAAAATAGTAATATAAAATGCTCTTATTTATGATTTAAGAATTTCAAACATGTATACAATGAAATACGGTCCAATTCCCACCAGATCCCCCTCAATAAGCCCCCTTCCAAATCATGTATCCTTCTTCTTTGATAATTTTTTCACCCAGTAAACCCAATTAAAGTTCCCATATTTGCACAGGTGTGAGGGCATTCACTAAAGCACAGGCAGCCTGCCAGTGTCCAGACCCCCCCCCAAAAAAAAAACGATTATCCCTTCACCCCAGCAAAGTACTACCAAGAGCCTCTCAATGAGGGGCAGGGACTTGAAGAACAAGTCCCTCATCCATGCTGTTATTTCCAATGGATTAACCTCATGCAGATTATGAGCAGGTCACCACAGCTGTCGTGAGTTCCTGCATGCAGTAGCCACAGCACGTCCGGAAGATAGCATGTAACAGCACACCATGCTCCAGTCTAACATCCTTTCCTCCCTAAGTCCTGGTGAGGGAGTAGGATGACAATAATTTCCAATTTAAGGGTGAGGATCACTGTTACTTAGTCTTAGTACATCATAAATTCCGGTACTCTGCATTGACTGCTGATCTTGAGGGGGAAAATGAGCTTCTCCGAACAAGGCTAAGAGCAACCCACATCTGTGGCTGTAAACATAAACCTTTAGAAAGCAGTTGAAAACATGGCAGCTTAAAAAAATCAACAATGCTCTTTCCACCAAGCCAAAGCGAAGGCCTTGGAAGCCAAACAAGGCAGTGCTGAAAGGCATATGCAGCCACAAAAAGATGATCCAATCCACATGTCACCCATCCTCCAGGGGCCCAAGACTCTGGAGCTCCAGAGGCAGTCCAAATCCCCACCAAAGAGCATACACAGGAGAAACAAGCTTGACCACTGTCTCATCATCAAATTCCCCCTAACTACTGAGTCAACCATGAAAAAGATAAAAGAAAACAACACACTTGTGTTCTTTGTGGAAGCCGAGGCCAACAAGCACCAGATCAGACAGGATGTGAAGAAATTCTGTGACATTGGTGGGGCCAAAGTCAACACCCTGTTAAGGCCTGAAGGAAGGAGAGAAGCCAGCATATGTTCAGATGGCCCCTCATTATGATGCTCTGGATGTTGCCAGCAAAATTGGAATCATCTAAATTGAGTCCAGTTGGCTAGTTTTAATTATACACTTCTTCACCATAAAAAAAATATTAAGGCAGTTGCTCTTCTGGTACCTAAATATCAAAGCTCTTTATTTTCCAGGTACAGAAAGCAAAAAGGTCCAAAATGCCTAATCAACATGTCATTGAGTTGGCAAACAGATAGGCAGAGAGAGATTATTAACAGTTTTGTTGCTTTTAAGTAAATCATCCAAGTATCCAAACTCTCAGGTATTTGAAGAATAAAAAAAAAAAATGCCAACAACCATAGAGACTAAGACCTCCCCAGCCATGGGTTGTTTTGTTGTTGCTGCTGTTTGTTTGTTTGTTTTTACCAGGTTTTCAGTCCCAGCCATAAATGCCCTCCTATAAATCAGGCCTCAGATCCGATCAGAAAGTAGTTTGTCATCTTGTAATAGTTAAGTCACTATGATCAAGTGGGAACACCACCCCTGGTTTTACCCAGCTCTGGGTAAGGTCACTGATATCTTTTCTCTCCCAGAAGCCTGTGTAGTGTCTTCTGGCCTATAAAAGGAAGGCAGCAAAGAGGAAGCTTCATGATCAGTTTGAGACTGGTTTTTCTGCTTCCTATAGCCAAAGTGTGGGGGCTTCCCTGAATATTTTAGCTTCTTTCCTGTTGCTGTGCTAAAGCACTGATCAAAACCAGTAGGAGTTTGGGGTGGGTTTACATGGCTTACAATTCCACATTACAGTCCATCATTGTGGGAAGCGAAGTCAATGCAGCCTTGGTGTCCTGGACAAGAATGCTGAGCTATACCCCAGGCTAGTGTGCAGGAGCACCATAAAACATACTTTATAGAAATGAGATTGGTGTATATATGCTTCCCTACCTCAGAATGGAACAGCAACTATTAAAACACAGTTTAGATGATGGATATGAATAACTTTGAGTACCATGAACCCAACCATCATTGCCCAGAGTATTAAGTCTGGGCTGGGTCATGAATCCTCACACACCTAAGAGTATGGATACTCTACTGGTCTATTTGAAAGCAATACAATGGTTAATAGTCTATCTCCCTATCCATTTGCCAACTCAGTGAATTTTTAACTGGGCATTTTGGACCTCTTTGCTTTCTGCACCTGGAAAGTGTAGAGAGCTTGAGTCTCAGGTCTCTCTTGTGCCAGAAAAGCAATTGCCTTGGTGCTAACATAAAAACTTGCTTTTAACATGTGAAAAATCCCTGTTTCAGTTTACATCCAGTTAAATAAAACCATCCTAAAGCCAAAAAACTTACTTCTTGCTTATTAAAATAATCTCCTATGCTCTGGACCTTATTTTTGTCTGTCTTCTTTCCCCATCAACATGTGATTTAATGTAGCAGGTACTGCTGAAAGCTGCAGGTTTCTCCGACTGTAACAGCCAAAAGTTTGCAATGGGGAAAGGCCTTTGGAGGAGCTGGCAGCTCGCCATCAAATCTACGGTTTGAAAGCCCTCTCAAAATTAATCTTCACTTCACTTTCATTCATTAGGCAGGGCCGCCAAACTGGTGTTCTTCTGCTGAGGCTAATCGCTCGATGAAAGCCAGGGATAAAACCGCAACCTGGGGAAGTAATGAAAGAACAGAAGAAAATATATGCTTTCCAGGATTGCAGTATTTCAATTTTTCTCAGCCAGCCTGATCAACTTAGAATTGGTTCATCACTCACAGCTGCTGAATGGGGGAGACCGAATGTGATGGCAGAGGACAGGGAATAAAGGGACCAAGGAGATCACTGTCTCTGTCATAGTCCCATCTGTAGGGATAAGTCCCACCCCTTAGGGGGCGTGTTCGCCTCAGGCTAAAGTTCTCCTATAAAATTGGTGAGCGTGCTCCCAGCGCTCTCTTCTGCTTTCCTGGTCTCCGCGGGAACAGTGGTTCTGCCCATAATATCCAGAGAGGCAGGCAGATCT
>NW_026068055.1:545475-573681 GCF_014885135.2 Alexandromys fortis | reverse complement strand
AGCATAGGACCAAACTAGTCCCTCTGAATGTGGTTACCAGTTGCATGGCTGGAGCAGACTGGGGGGCCACTGGTAGTGGCACCAGGATTTATCCCCACTGCTTGTACTGTCTTTTCAGGAACCTGTTCTCTTTGGATAGATACCTTGCTCAGCCATTAAATAGTAGGAAGAGCCTTGGACCTTCCCCAAAGCAATGTCCCTTACCCTCTCTGAGGATGGGGAGGAATAGGAGAGTATGTGCAGGGAATGGAAGGAAGGGAGAGGGAGTAGGAACTTGGATTGGTATGTATAATGAAAAAATATGGTTTGTTTTATTTTTTTAAATAAATAAATAAAGGCAACAACTAAATAGAAAAAAGAAAAAACCAATCACACTATGTTAGCACTTTGAAACTGACAAAGTTACAAATAAATGAAGCTCACTTCCCCCCAAAAAAAGAAAGAATTAAAGCCAAGAAAATAAGAAAAATGAGAAAGTGAACTAGAAACTCTCTTAAATAACAGAACAGTAGTATATTATCTTCCATTGGGATGAACCTAATGATATAGATGTGTATAACGTGCATGCCACTATTGTACCAATAAGCATATCATGCCAGGCCAGTCATTACTGTAACTTACAGGAGTCCTGACTAGGTAACACTGGTGATTACTTCTCCTCACATATCTTTCAGTATTTTGAAAACTAGCTGGTAACGTAGCTTCTAGGAGATTATTAGTTTGATTTCTCCATGTTTCTAAAGTTCTTCTTGCCTTAATGTAACCCTCCTTGGGTGCTACTAGGGTGGTGTGTGTGAAATGCAGTTATACTTGATTTCCTGTGGGTCAGGTAGACTTTTGTGCCTAATTAGCCTCTATGTATAAATACAAAAACCTTGTCCAATCTCTTGTTACTGTTGTTTGATATGAGCAGGGCCATTTTCTGTTAGTTTGTAAATGTCTCTAATTCTTAAGGTCTAGCCCATGGGACCAGACTCCATCAATGGTAAGAAATTCAGTCTGTACACATATCATTCCTTTCCTTCAGAACAACTCTAAGACCATTTTTACTGAGTCAGTATTAACAAATCCCTGTCTTCAAAGAACAAACATATTGTCATAAAGCTGTTATTAGAATCCTCTCATTTGGATTAAAATGAAGGGAAACAAATTACATATCACTCATCTACATCATACAATGTATCAGTAATTAGCAACACACAACACAGCACACAGATCAAAACCCTCAAAATGAGTGCTAATTCAAGGATAAAAAACTTAGTATAAAAATCATATTGCAGATTCTGTGATAACCACACATTTTTTTTGTTTTCTAAGTCAGTGAGGACTGAGACCATAGGAAAGTTATATTTTGACTTGCATTTACCTTTAGTTTCTCACTATAGATGAAATATATGCTTTGTAAATATTGAAAGAGGTTGTAACATTAAGATGATATTGAGATGTGTAGCATGAATCCTGATTGTTCTTAATAATAAAAACCCAGAGTCAGCTATCAGCAGTGAAAGTTTAATGATCAGAAAAGCAGAGCAGTCAGTCACTAGAGAGTTCCTGCCTCGACCAATGCTCGGACCACAGGAGTGATACTGTTTCTACAAATCCTCAGAATACATGCTCAGACTGAATCTTCAGAGTACATCCTCAGACTTCATATAGATACTTCATATAGATATGATAGGATAAGGGGGCAGATTATTGAATCTACTCTGAGAAGAAAAAAAGAGAGGATATAGATATGATAAGATAAAAGGGTAGATTATTGAATCTACTTTTAAAAAGCAACTACTGGTTTTAAATATTTTACATTGGATTGACTTTTGTATATTGTATACACATTTTGTATATTGATAGAAATTTGAGATGAATTTTGTTAGGCATATATTTCTACTCTTGTTCAAAATATTGCACCAATACAGCTCACTTAACAATGTAATGTAAATTTAGTTATTATTACCAACTGTTTAGGATAATAAGGAAATGCAAGTTAGTGATTAGTCACCTATTATAATTAAACTTGTAGTCATATTAGGTATGTTTTCAAGGTCATAGATATATTTTAGATGGACAGATCTTCAAACACTTCAAAGATCTACAGAATAAGGTATTTAAGTGTTTTAATAACATACAGTTTTTTTTTTTATAACAATGAGACATGTTTGTTACTGGCAGCACCAATATACATTGGAGACAATGATGGACATTAAAGAAACTTCACATGTGGTTTACCTTCTTTGGGGCAAAATTAAGTCAATTTGTCAAGAAAGTGCTCTTGCCTTGACTGCTGATGGTATGCTGTCCAAATCAGACAAGCGGGACACAAAAGAGAATGACTACCAAACCTTGCCAAGGCAAAGGATGAAAGTCCTTCAAAAATCCTGCTTCACAGAAAAGTTTGTCAAATATTCTAGATCTGTAGGCAAAACTGTAGATTGTTGCAAAGGAACCTTGGGTGACTGTCCAGATGGCCATCTTTTTTTTTTTTTCATTTCTCACATTTTTTGGAAGTCGCTTACTTGCACTTCTTGTGTAATCAATTACTATTATTTCTTTCTTGGGTCTCTGAAGAAGTTGAAGATTAAATAGTTATGCTTTTCATTGTTTACCAGACTCAGAAAAGAAACTCTCTAAAAGGGTATACAGTGTATAAGGTTGGGAGATATCTAAAGATAGTTTTGGATGGTAATGCAAGTTATGATAGAAAGTGAATTAGGTACAAGACTTTGGACTTACCAGGATAGGATAGAAATGGAGAATTTTCTCTGAATTTGTCAAATGCAAAAGGGTTGGACACTGTTGATGTATTTATTGCCTGTATATATTGTACTTATTGCAGAAAGTTTTTCTTATATTAGTCATAGCCTTCTTTTTTATTATAGACCAAAAAAAGGGAAATGAAGTGATATTTTGTTTGTAATCTAAGAAATAAGGCTTACCTGTAGATCAGAGTTCAGATAAGCCACCATTAGTATAGATTCAAGGCAGTGGTGGTACACACCTTTAATCCAAGCACTCATGAGACATAGACAGATGGGTCTCTGTGAGCTCAAAGCAAGCCTGGGATACACAAAATTGATCCACTCTAAAAGAAAAAAAGAATCAGATAATTGTGACTCACACCTTTAATCCCAGTACTTGGGAGTCACACACCTTTAATCTCAACGCTAAAGAGGTGGAAACAGGGAGGAATATGGCTGGGTGGAGAGACAAATAGAAGGTGGGAGGAGACAAGAACTCAGATGCAGTCTGAGGATTTGTAGAGGCAGAATCACTCCTTTGGTCTGAACATTGGTAGAGGTAAGAACTCTCCAGTGGCTGACTGTTCTGCTTCTCTGATCCATCAGATTTTTGCCCTGATAGCTGATTCTGGGTTTTTATTATTAAGAACAATTAGAATCTGTGCTACTGAGATGTATTAGAAGAACATGAAATACTATGTACCTGTCACTGTCTCCTATGAGTGCATTAATAAACCATTCATCTCTGTATACTTAACTTTAAGATGTACTCTAAAGAAAACACAAATATTAACCAATATAACACATAACCCAAGGGTTCTTAGCACTTTTCCATCAATGTCTCCAAAGACACCAGAATGAGTGTCTCTTTTCATAGGGGATGAGATCTTGTTGATACACAATGAATTCAACATTATAGATTTTGTATCTCTAAGTATTTTGGAAAGTGAGACTACATACTCAACTGTTTTTATGTATACATGGTATTTTAAAAAAGAAAGAAAATAAAGCCAGTTTTAGAGTTTAGTGGAACTAATGTCAAAAAAAAAAAAAACAGAACCAAACGTGTGTTTTCAATAAACCCAATAGTTTGGTGACTCTTCACGGGCCAAGAAATGGAATTTGACGATGGGACTCTATAGTGGTAACACGGCTAATTGATTTAAAGTTATTGTTTCAATTATGCATTGAAAGAAATTTTTGCTGTTGAAGCAAATTTTCTCTCCACACTATTTTCATGAAACAAAATAACGAGTCCAAGCTGGCCAAGGTCCAATTACAATTTTTGAGGGAGGAGAATGTGTTGAAATTCCTTTAGTAGTTTATAATCGTATTTTTCCTATTTATAAGAATTTGTCTCTATTAAGGGGATTTAAGAGGTGTTAAACACATGAAGCAGCCATAGTTTCAGAGACCAAAGAACACAAGCATCTGAAGTTGTATTTTCAAGCAATTACTTTGTGTAGATAAACTAACTCATTCTCTATCATTTATCTATCTGCCATCTCCCTATATCTATCTACTTATAATCTGTGTCACTCATCTATCTACCTATCCATCATTTAACCTTATATCAATCTATTTATATCTAGCTATCTAACTACCTACCTCTAACCCTCTCTCTGTGTGTCTTTCTCTACCCCATCATGTGTGTGTATGTATCTGTGTATCTTGTGTTGGTTTGTGTGTGTATGTGTGTCTGTGTGTGTATGTGCTGTGTGTTGCGGGTATGTGTTGCACATATGTGTATGCTGTGTTCTATTCCCATCCCTTCTGGTAAATTTTTCTCCTTTCCATTGACCCAAAAGAACTCCTATATAAGAACATCTTTCCTGCCAACACCTCCAGAAGCAAGGCTCCTGTCTTATATACCCTACGTACTTAAAAGCACCTTTTAAAAGATGATATGATACCAAGCAGTGGTGGCACATGCCTTTAATCCCAGCACTTGGAAGGCAGAGGCAAGGGGTCTCTGTGAGTTCCAGGTGAGCCTGGTCTATAGAGTAAGTTCGAGGACAGCCAAGACTACCCAAAGAAGCCCTGTCTCAAAAAAAAAAAATTGACATGATGTTGCCTATACATGTTTTTTTCTCAAGTTGTTTAGTTCACCCATTAAAAAAGGAGTGAAAGACTGAAGAGAGGGCTCAGTGGTATACAGCACTTGGTGCTTTGGTAGACAACTGAACTTAATACCCAAATCTACATGGTATCTCAGAACAATAAACAATTCCAGTTCCAGAAGAACTATACTCCCTACTGGCAATGATGGGCACAAGGCATGTATGTGATGCACATATATACACCCAGTAAGACACTTGTACATTTAAAGTGAAGTAAATACATCTAAAAATTTTTGGTTTCTTTTATTTTTATTGGTTATATTGAGCTATTTATTTTTTATTGTTCTGCTCCCAGCCTCTACCCTCCCTTTGAAACCTCTCCCATAGTCCCCACGCTCCCAATTTACTCAGGTGATCTTATCTTTTACTACCTCCCATGTAGATTAGATCTATGTATGTCTCTCTTAGGGTCCTCATTGTAGTCTAGGTTCTCTGAGATTGTGATTTGTAGGCTGGTTTTCTTTGCTTTACATTTAAAAACCACTTATGAGTGAGTACCTATGATAATTGTATTTCTAGGTCTGGGTTACCTCACTCGATATGATGTTTTCTAGCTCCATTCATTTGCCTGCAAATATCAAGATGTCATTATTTTTTCTGCTGCTTAGTACTCCATCGTGTAAATATACCATATTTTCCTTATCCATTCTTTGGTCAGGGGTATTTAGATTGTTTCCTGGTTCTGGCTATGACAAATAATGCTGATATGAACGTAGTTGAGTGCATTTCCTTGTGATATGATTGAGCATCCTTTGGATACAGAAGTGATATTGCTGGATCTTGGTTTCTTCCTAATTTTCTGGGAAATTGCCATACTGATAATCAATGGAGCTGTACCAGCTTACACTCCCACCAGCAATGTAGAAGTGTCCTTTTACCCCACAACCTCTCCAGCAAAAGTTGTCATTAGTGTTTTTAATCTTGGCAATTCTTACAGGTGTAAGATTGGAATCTCAGAGTTGTTTTGATTTGCATTTCTCTGATGACTAAGGATGTTGAACATTTCTTTAAGTGTCTTTCAGCCATTTTAAATTCCTTTATTGAGAGTTCTCTGTTTAGATCTGTACTCCATTTTTTATTAGACTATTTGTTCTTTTGATGACCAATTTCTTGTGTTCTTTGTATATTTTAGAGATCAGTTCTCTGTCTGATGTGGGGTTAGTCAAAATCTTTTCCCATTCTGTAGGCTGTCATTTTGTCATGTTGACTATGTCCTTTGCTTTTCAGAAGCTTTTCAGTTTCAGGAGGTTTCATATATTAATTGTTTTTCTCAGTGTCTGGTCTGCTGGGGTTATATTTAGGAAATGGTCTCCTGTGCCAGTGTGTTCAAGTGCACTTCCCACTTTCACTTCTTTGACGTTCAGTGTGGCTGGCTTTATGTTGAGGTCTTTGATCCATTTGAACTTCAGTTTTGTGCATAGTGATAGTTAAGAATCTATTTTCATTCTTCTATATATTGATATCCAGTTATGTCAGCACCATTTTTTAAATATGCTTTCTTTTTCCCATTTGATACTTTTTGCTTCTTTGTCAAAAATCAGGTGTTCGAAGATGTGTGGATTAATATCCGGGCCTTCGATTAGATTCCATTAGTCCTCCTATCTGTTTTTGTGCCAATACCTGGCTATTTTTAGTGCTATAGATCTGTAGTACAGTTTGAAGTAAGGGATTGTGATTGTTAAAGATAGTTTTGGCTATCATGGGTTTTTTTTTCCATATGAAGCTGAGTATTGTTCTTTCGAGGTCTGTAAAGAATTTTCCTGGAATTTTGATGGGTATTGCAGTGAATCTACAGATTGCCATTTTTACTATGTTAATTATACATACTCCACAGCATGGGAGATCTTTCCAGTTTCTGGTGTCTTCTTCAATTTCTTTCTTCAAAGATCTAAAATTCTTGTTATACAAGACTTCCATTTCTTTGGTTAGAGTTACTCTATGGCTATTGTGAAGGGTAATATTTCTCTGATTTCCTTCTCGGCCCATTTATCATCTGTGTAAAGGAGGGCTACTGATTTTTTTTTTAATTTATCTTGTATCCTGCTACATGACTGAAAGTGTTTAAGAGTTGTAAAAGTTCCTTGGTAGAAATTTTGGGATCGCTTATGTAAACCATCATATCATCAGTGAATTGTGAGAGTTTGACTTCTTCTTTTCTGATGTTTTTCCCCTTGATCTCCTTTTGTTGTCTTATTGCTCTAGCTAGGACATCAAAAACTATATTGACTAGCTATGGAGAAAATGAACAACCTTGTCTTGTTCCTGATTTCAATGGGATCATTGTGAATTTCTTTCCATTTATTTGATATTGGCTGTTGACTTGCTGTATATTGCCTTTATTATGATTAGATATGTTCCTTGTAATCCTGCTCTCTCCACAACCTTATCATGAAGAGATGTTGTATTTTGTCAAAAGATTTTGCAGCATCTAAAAAGATGATCATATGGTTTTTATTTTTCTGTTTGTTTATACGGGAGATTACGTTGACAGATTTCCATACGTTGAGCCATCTCTGCATCTCTGGGATAAGACAACTTGATCATGGTGGATGATGGTTCTGAAGTGTTCTTGGATTTGATTTGCCCATATTTTACTTAGTATTTTTACATCAATGTTCATGAGTGAGATTATTCTGTAATTCTCTTTCTTAGTAATGTCTTTCTGTGGTGTGGGTATCAGAGTAATTGTAGCCTTATAAAAAGAGTTTGGCAATGTTCCTTCTGTTTCTATTGTGTGGAACAATTTGAGGAGTATTGGCATTAGTTATTCTTTGAAAAATCCTGTAGAATTCTGAACTGAAACCATCTGGGCTTTTTTGATTAGGAGACTATTGATGACTGTTTCTATTTCTTTAGCAATTATTGATCTATTTAATTTGTTTATCTAGTCTTTATTTAATTCTGGTAAGTGATATTTATCCAGAAAGTTGTACATTTCCTTTAAGATTATTAATTTTGTTGAGTACAGGTTTTCAAAATATGATCTGATGATTCTCTTGATTTCTTCTATGTCTGTTCTTATGTCCCCCTTTTCATTTCTGATCGTGTTAATTTGGATATTCTCTCTGTGCCTTTTGGTTAGTTTGGATAAAGGTTTGTCTATTTTGTTGATTTTCTCAAGGAACCACCTCTGTCTCATTGATTCTTTGTATTGTTTCTTTGTTTCTATTTTATTGATTTGAGCTCTGAATTTGATTATGTCCTGCCATTTAGTTCTCTTGGGTGAGTTTGCTTCTTTTTGTTCTCAAGTTTTCAAATGTTCTGTTAATTCACTAGTGTAGGATTTTTCCAGCTTCTTTAAGTAGGAATTTAGTACTATGAGTTTTCCTCTTAACAGTGCTTTCATCATGTCCCACAAATTTGGGTATGATGTGTAGTCATTTTCATTGAATTTTAGGAAGTCTTTAATTTCTGCCTTTATTTCTTCCTTTACCCATTGATGATTTAGATGAGCATTATTTAATTCCCCTGTGTTGGTGGGCTTTCTGGAAGTAGTGTTGCTGTTGAATTCTAGTTTTAAGCCACAGTGATCCAGTAAGATACATGGGGTTATTTCAATTGTTTTGTATCTGTTGAGGTTTGTTTTGTTACCAAGTGATCAGTTTTTAAGAAGGTTCTATGAGGTGATGAGAAGAAGGTATATTCTTTTATGTTTTAATAGAATAGTCTATAAATGTTTGTTAAGTCTATTTGAGTCATAACATCTGTTAGTACCCTTATTTCTGTTAACTTTTTGTCTCACTGACCTGTCCAGTGTTAACAGTGGAATGTTGAAGTCTCCCACTAATAATATGTGGGGTTTAATGTCTGACTGACCTGTCCAGTGGTAAGAGTAGAGTGTTGAAGTCTCCCACTATTAGTATGTGGGGTTTAATATATGATTTAAGCTTTAGAAGTGTTTCTTTTACATCTGCCGGTGCCCTTGTATTTGGGGCATAGATGCTCAGTATTGAGATTTCCTCTTGATGGATTTTTCTTGTGACTAATATGAAATGTCCTTCTTTGTCTCTTTTGATTGATTTTACTTTGAAATCTATTTTGTTAGATATTAGGATAGCTACACCAGCTTGTTTCTTAGGTCCATTTGATTGGAAAAAAAATTTTTCCCAACCCTTTACTCTGAGGTGATATCTGTCTTTGGTTGACATGTGTCTGGTATGAATATCCAGTCTGTTAGCCTGTGTCCTTTTATATGTGAGTTGAATCCATTTATATTAAGGGATATTAATGACGAGTGATTGCTATCTCTTGTTAATTTAGTTTTCATTGTTGGTGATATAAATTTGTATGTTTTTCCCTTCTTTGGGATTTGCTGTGGTGAGATCACCAATTGTCTGTGTTTTTGTTGATGTAGCCAACTTCCTTGGTTTGGAGTTTTTCTTCTAGTACTTTGTGTAGGGCTGGGGTTGTGGCTAGGTATTGATTAAATTTCATTTTTTAATGAAATATCTTGTTTTGTTCTTTTATGGTTATTGAAAATTCTGCTGGGTATAGTAGTTTGGGCTGGCATCTTTGGTCTCTTTATATCTGTATAATGCTTGACCATGACCTTCTGGCTTTCATTGTCTCCATTGAGAAATCAGGTATAATTCTGGTAGGTCTGCCTTTATATGTTACTTAACCTTTTTTCTTTACAGCTCATAATATTCTTTATTCTGTATGTTTAGTGTTTTGATTATTATGTGGCAAGGGGACTTTTCTTCCAGATCCAGTCTATTTGGTGTTCTGTAAGCTTCTTGTATCTTCATAGGTATATATTTCTTGAGGTTGGAAAAGCTTTTTTTCTATGATTTTATTAAATATATTTTTTGTGCTTTTATGTTGAATGTCTCTTTTTTCCATACCTATTGTTCTTAGGTTTGGTCTTTTTATGGTGTCCCATATTTCCTGGATATTGTGTGTTAAGCATTTGTTAGATAATGTTTTCTTTGACCAATGAGTCTATTTCCTCTATTGTAGCTTCAGTGCTTGAGATTCTCTCTTCCATCTCTTGTATTCTGCTGTTTATGCTTGCATTATTGTTCCTGATTGTTTTCTCATAATTTCTGTTTCTATATTCCCTTGGCTTTTATTTTCTTTATTGTCTCTTATTCAGTTTTCAAATCTTGAATAGTTTCTTTCATAAGTTTGATTGCTTTTTCTTGGTTTTCTTTAAGGGATTTGTTGATATTTTCCAAAAAAAATTTTTTTTGTCTTTTCCTCCATTTATTTGAGAAAATTTCTCATTTCCTTTTTAAGGACCTCAAACATTCTCCTGATGTTATTTTTTATGTCATTTTCTTCTGCTTCGTCTGTATTTGGTTGTTCAAGTTTTGCTGTTGTAGGGTCACTAGATTTTACTGATACTGTGTTGCTTTTGTGGTGTTGCGTGTGTTCTTACTCTGTCTACCCATCTTTTCCTCTAATTGGTGTAGTTGGGGCTGTCCGTGACTCTGGTGATCAATCTTCCAGGTGCCAATAGATGCAAGGCTCAGATGGTTGCTCCTCATGGTGCAGTCAGTGCCACCGATTCCAGTTACCTCATTGGTCATTCTATGTTCCTGGAGGTTGCTCAGTGTTCCTAAGGTTTGCTCTGCTCCCATGGAGTTAGCTGTCTCAGGCATGTTCTGGCCTAGGTTGCCAGCTCAGACCCGTTTCTGTAAATGTCCCTGGTCTCCATACATTCCTGCATAGGTCCCTGGCTTGGGGTTGGTAATACAAAGGTCTCTGGTTACAATTTACTCCCTCTTAGGTCCCAGACTCATATGTTCCCAGACCCGCAGGTGTCCTGGTTCAGGTCTGCTCCATCAGAGGTCCCAGACTCATGTCCAGACCTGCAGAGATCCTGGCTCAGGCTTAGTTCTTCAGAAGTCCCAGACTGATGCCTGGACCTGCAGGAGTCCTGGCTCAGGTCCACTCCCTTGAATTTCTAAGAATCATGCCTGCACCCACAGAAGTCTTTGGTTCCTGTCTACCCCCTCATAGGTCCCAGACTAATGCCTGGACCCGTAGAGGTCTTTGGCTCTGGCCTACTCCCTCAGCAGTTGCTCCCCTGTTTCTCTTCCTGTAGAGTTCATTGTCTCAGGTCCACTCAGGTCTAGGCTACTGGCTCAGTCCTGCTCCTGTGGAGTTCACAGTCTCAGGCCCACTCAGGCCCCGGTCGCTGGCTCAGTTCTACACCTGTGATGTTCACTATCTCTAAAATATTTTTAAATGAGGACTGAGGATCATTTTCTTGATAGCCACCATTGTATACAAAGGCCCTGTTGCACTACCTGACATGGAATATGTGCTCGATAAATCATTGTGGAATGAATGAATGATTGAAGAGACCTGTATCTAAAAGTAACTGTTGACTTCAAGCTAATGCTATATGTAGCACACCTTTGTGTGGTACTGTTTTCCTCTCTATTCTCCACTTTTTAGCATTAGAAAGCCACTCTTTTGTGAAACTTCCCTTCACACCTCTTGGCTGTTTGTCAGCATGATACTGAGTTCCAACTCTTCCTTGCATTTTTACTGCCTTCTTATCAATGTTAATCTTTCAAACAAGTTTTCTTTCTCTCGTATTAGGATGTGTACCTCCATCTTTTTTGGGCAGTAAAGCACCTCCATGTTACTTACTTTCTAGACATATCCCAGATGAAAAGTCAATCTCTGCAGACAACTCACCAAGGTCCCTAACTAATTATGTGACACAGTACCCTTCCATAAGCCCTGTCCTACCCCTGATGGGCAGGTTGAAGAAGCCAAAGGAGCAGACTGCTTCGACTCTGAAGGATTCCTGTTGGCTCTAGTTTTTGAAGCTGCCTTCTGTTCTTTAACCAAGAAGACCTCCTAAAGTCTGTGATTCACTCTTCAACTTCAAACACAAGTTCAATGGCTACTTCCTGATTTATAACTTATTTTACACAATCTTAGATGACATTTTACACATAAAAAACTCAGATCTCCGAAAAGTTACATCATTGGTTGTAAAAAATCACAGGCCAAATTCTTTACTTTTTGTCTTCCTTTTCATTATGTAACATACTGTGTTATAGATCAATGCTCTTGATAGCACTGAACACTAAAGGACAATGGGAAAGGCTATGTGAGCAACAACCCTAGAACTGCAAAGTCATTCCTGACATTTGCTATGTTTCATTAGCAAATGTGTACTATTCAACTGGGATTGAGTTCTTATCTCAAAGTCAAGTCAAGTTGCTTCTTTGAGTCTGCCAAGCAATCCTTGATTTCTAATTTCTGTCTTCTTTTTGTGCACTATTCTTTTCTAAATATACACTTGCTCATTTGGCTATTTTATCCAGACACATGGTTTTAAACATCAACTATATGCTGACGATTTCCAAATGTGGATCTCTAGCCCAGATTTCTGCTCTGAAATCTAGACCAAAATAGTCAACAGTTCAGTTGACATCACTTACTTGGGTGTCTTAGACACAACTCATGTTTAACATGCCCCCAAAAGTTCTTTTTTCTAGTCTCCACAAAACTACTCTTCTAGTTTACTCCATTACAAAGTCACCATTCATTGTCCCCTCCCACAACACACTATGAAACAACCACCAAACTCATCTCTTCAGTAATCTCAAAGTCCTTGCTTTACAAACCGATAAAAGTAGCAGGCAATTTCACCCTGGATATTCCAGTTTTCAAGCCAATAATAGAGACTATTTAGTTGTATTTAAGAAAGAAAATAGTTCAGACGCAGGCCAGCTGGCCTTGGTGAGTTCCCGATAGGACATCCCCATTATCTCAGTGTGTGGGTACCCCCCTCGCGGTCCTGAGTTCCTTGCTCGTGCTCTCTCTCCTTGTGCTCCTGATTTGGACCTTGATATTTCAGTCCGGTGCTCCAATGTGGGTCTTTGTCTCTGTCTCTGTCTCCTTTCATCGCCTGATGAAGGTTAATATTCAGGAGGATGCCTATAGGTTTTTCTTTGGGTTCTCCTTCTTATTTAGCTTCTCTAAGAACCCGAATTATAGGCTCAATGTCCTTTATTTATGGCTAGAAACCAATACCGGTCTCGCTGAACATAGCAGACAATGAGGACTACTGAGACCCCAAGAACAATGTCAATGGGTTTTTGATCCTACTGCACCTATTGGTTTTGTGGGAGTCTAGGCAGTTTGGATGCTCACCTTACTAGACCTGGATGGAGGTGGGTGGTCCTTGGACTTCCCACAGGGCAGGGAACCCTGATTGCTCTTTGGGCTGACGAGGGAGGGGGACTTGATTAGGGGAGGGGAGGGAAAGGGGAGGCGGCGGTGGGGAAGAGACAGAAATCTTTAATTAATTAATAAAGAAATAAATAAATTAAAAAAAGAAAGAAAATAGTTTAACTTTTCCATGGAATAATTTTAAGTGTATATAAATAAACATATTTCCTTAAAGAAACATACAATTAATCAAACAAAATTCATTCCATGAACCATTGGAACATGGAAAATTACTGTTAGTGTTTTCTGGATACAGCTCAACAGTAAGAATGTATATGCACATGATGTGTATGTGCTTATGCTTCTCTATATATCTACATATCTTATATCCACAATATATTCTTCTACTCTGTATAAATATATGTCCTCCTCAAAATGTGATCTTGTCCTATGTACTACTCTGTAACTTAGTTCTGTACTTTCTCGTAGAGCATAAACATATTTCATGTCAAAAATATGTGCATATATATTCATTTATAAGGATCCTATATATACTTCATGGATTATGTTTGATTCTACCAATCACCTAATATTGAAGATCTTGTTTATTTCACTTTATAGTATAAGAAAAGGTAGTATTATAAACATTTTCTAATTAAGACTTCACACAATTGGATTTTTTCTGACTTTTTGTACATTTATGATACACTTTCATAATATGTGATTCTGTGTTAAAAGTCACTATGCTTGTAAGATTTATAAGTTTAAAGCCCTGAGATTGGTCTGCGGGAGTATAAGAAAAATGTAGCTTTGATATTCAAGGCTGTTGGACTTTTGCTGTCTTAAGAGCTATAGAAAAAAGTTTACAATATCAAAAGTAATGTTTGACAAAATAACATTTGTTTCCAGATATCTGCTTGTTACCCTAAATCAACACATGACTTATTGAAACAGTTTATTAAATGTTTGCTACTAATACTTATAGCAGCAAATATTCTTTTAATGGTTGCTATTATATATTTCAAACTTGAATATCCTTTGATACATGATCTTGGCATACTGTGTACAAACAAAGGAACCTATATTTCACTAATTATAACATTTCCGTTTTGTCTGAAGAGGACTTTGTACTCTCTCTTGTGAAAAATACACCATATCCATAGGAAACCAATCCTTCCACCCACTCCAAATCCATGACATCAAAACACAAAGCAAAAGTAACTCCTGGAAATTCGCTGCACCTGGAAATTATTCTAGGGTACACAGCACATAGCACAAGCGATAAACATGCTTTTATTGACAGTATGAAAACCTTAGGCTCAGGATTTTACTGATGAAAAGAACTTATTCAGCTGACACAAGGTAAACTAGATCCTAATTTTAGTCTTCATAAAGAAATAGGAAACACTAATTGTATAAAAGTTTTTATTTTCTTATTTGCAAATAAAGGAAGAGCTTATCCAACTGGGGGACTGCAGCAGATAGTCTATAAAAAGTTGTAGTAGCTAAGAAGCCTTGTCACTGTGTGGCTAAACATCAGTCACAATTAAGCAGCATGTCTCTTGACTCAAAGTCATATTTGCCTTCATAATACCAGTAACCATAGAGGACAATGCTTATTTTTAAAGTTCCTCAAGCTTACAGGGATAAATAAAGCATGGCTCCTATATGGAAGAAACACCCATAAATCCATGTAGAATAACTACATATAAGTGAATATAAAAATAATGAGCAGTGAACCTCAAGTACAACTCTAACAATGATTTATGATATGACATTATAAATGTGACTTCACTCCTGGTAATCTCAGAATCCTCAAGTACAGTACAAAAACAAGAGGTAGTAACATCGATGAGATAGTAAAAAAGAATCCCTTTGATCAAAGAGTCTCAACACCAATGTATGCACGGATTCTTTTTGTGAAAAATCTACAAAGCAGGTGAAAAGCTTCCTCATCTAAATCAGACACAAGGAAACCAGTGTGAGGGTTTGAGCCATCCTTTTTTTTTATAACCCCACTCCCAGTTTTATCATTGTGTGATCAGAAAAACAAAAACCTCCCAACATCAAACTTCACCTTTAATAAAAAGTTTCCAAGTCTACAATACACTGGCTCAATAGTGTGAGAAATATGGGAGAAACCAACCATTATCTGATTGGACACAAGGCCCACTCCATGAGATAGAAGCCAATCATTATCTGATTGGATACAAGGCCCTCTCCATGAGATGAAATCCACATCGAACCTGCTCCGGTGACTAAGAACCAGAGGCTAGATAAAACATGGGCCTAAAGGAAGACCAAATCCTGTTGTTCAACTAAAGGAAAATAACAGTAAAATGACTCTTGATGTGTCATCTAAACCCTCTGCTCAGGGTTAAGGGAACTTTTTGGTCGAGAAGGCAGAAGGATTGTAAGAACCAAGGGGAGGAGGGGGATGAAGGATACCAAAGAAACAATGACTAACAGATACAGCAGGACTGTTATACATATGAACTCACATAGACATGTCAGCATGCATAGGGCCTACACTGGTGTACATATGAACTCACATAGATTTGTCAGCATGCAAAGGCCCTACATGGATGTACATATGAACTCACAAAGACATGTCAGCATGAATAGAGCATACATAGGTTTAAAAGAGGTGGGATTCCAGCACTTCAAAGAGGAAGTGGGCATGATCTTTCACCCTCTAACTGAGAAGTTATCTCCTTTGACAACTATTTGCAAAGGGAAAAATGTTTTTCTCCAATAGAGTGTCATTGGGTTTATAAACCACACTTAAAGGAAAGCCCCATGTCGTGCAACAGAAACTGAACTCCAGGGTGTTTTTGGAGACCTTTCTGTCACATATTGTCTTGTTGGGGCTTTTTTTAAACTTACTAATCTTCTGCTTGTGTAATATGGTTTTTGATTTTGTTTTTATGATGTGTGTTTGTGTATGCATGTGTTCCTTGAGTTATTTCTTAGTTTGGTTTTCTTACTTCAGTTGTTTAGTTGATTTGTTTGTTTCTAAACATTTGGATAGGTTAGAAAGTGGGGAGAATCTGGGAGAAGATTAAAGAGAGGCCAACATAATCTATACATATTTTATGAAATAAAATTTATTTTCAATAAAATAATAAATGTGAAAAATGTAAGAGAAGGAAAAGAAAATGAGGAGGAGGAAGAGAAGAAGGGGAGAAGTAAAAAAGAAGAGTGGAGGAGGAGGGTTGGATCACATATCACAGTTGTAATGTTGTGGAGTTGGGACCTGAAGAAATGTCTCCCCTCCTGTGTGAGTGAGAGTACTGAGAGGACCCAGCAAGCTCCCAGTACTTGGTGGTATGAAAAATTATGGAAATAGTTTGTATTAGCACACAGGAACTTGCCATATCCCTTCCTGGGACCCACATGAAATGGTAAGTGCTACAGTAGTTAGACCACATTCTCTGTTTTCTGCCTTTTCCAAGGAGTGTGCTTCTGTCTTGTCTGTCTAACATGACTAACACAGTGGACTGGGCTAATATGAAAATTAGATTGTCAAGTGCAGATTTCATCCCGTACAGCTAAGTACAGAATGACTGGGGAAAATGGTCTTTTTTGCTTGCTTGTTGGCTTTTGTTTTTGTTTTTCAAAACAGGGTCACTAGGTAGCTCTGGATCCTGAAACTCATTATGTAGAACATGCTGGCCTCGAACTCACAAAGATCCTACTGCCTCTGCTCCCCCAAGTGCAGAATTAAATGTGTGCCACCACTGTCTGATGGTCACTTTTTAAAATGTCTAAGCAAGCCGGGCGATGGTGGTACACGACTTTAATCCCAGCACTCAGGAGGCAGAGGCAAGCGGATCTCTGTGAGTTCAAGACCAGCCTGGTCTACAGAGCTAGTTCCAGGACAGGCTCCAAAGCCACAGAGAAACCCTGTCTCAAAAAAACAAAATAAATAAATAAATAAATAAATAAATAAATAAATAAATAAATAAAATGTCTAAGCATTAGTAAAAGAGAAGCAAAGAAAATTAAAGAACTCAATCTAAACAAGAAACAAAAGATAACTCCAGAAACTAACTTTAATGGATGGATAAATACAAACCATCTGGTGATAATAAAAAATATAAAGCAATCATCCTAAAATTAATGAGCTTATGATGATACATGGACAAAGTAAAAATTTTGACAAAGAAAGAATGCATATGAAAAATAACCAAATATAATTCTTACAACTGTACAATATGATAATGGAATGAGATATTAAACACATGAGTTCACCAGCACACTAGTGCATCTAGAAGAAATATAATCTGAAATCATCTAGTCTGGAGAACGAGCAAAGGAAGAAGCAGAGGACTTGAAACTGTAAGGGACTCTTGGAAGACGACAAGACAAGACTGTTGTCTAGCCTTGTTGATGTGACATTATGAGTAAACAGAAACTGACAGGGCCTTTCAGAATCTGAAGGAGACATACAGAAAAGTTTAGGATTTGTAACAATTATCACAAATGAGAAGATGCTCTCTCTGCCGTTTTGAATATCTTCAAGAGTTAAACGTAAATCTATAAAAAGTATACCAAGTACAACACCATCTGGAGACAAATATTTAAGTGTGAATGTGTCTTTATAGCTTAAGAATTCTGTGTGAGGTGAATTCAAATGCAAAATAAAGCAGTTGGATTTGCTCCAAAAGACAGATCTCAGAGCCCCCTTCCTGTGAGTCAGAGATGAAGAAGAGGCACAATTTCCAAGTCTGTGATTGGCTAGAAGATGTCTCTCTCTACAGTTCTGCATTACTGGGTTAATGACACAAAACATGGTTTATTCAAATGTTTGACCACTATCAGATTCCGAATGGATATTTCTTTTTCTAATAATAACTTTAAAGGAAATCAGATAATATAAAAATACATGCTAACATGTTATTCTCTTCCATATTACATTTCACCAAGCCCTCTTTTCTCTGTTCCTGTCATTCCCTCAAATACATATCATCAATCAAAGTTACTGATACCTTTGCAGGAAAGGGGAGATGTGTTTGTACTAAAGCTGTATCCCTGCCTTGGGATTTGAATCACCCAAACAATGTGAGCTAGCTGCATCAATTAGTGTATCCCAACTCCTTTAAAAGGGGTGTCTGGAGAAATCTGAATGGACCTTCACAGCTTCCCTTGCTGGAGGGTCTGAATTAGGAAAATATTTTACCTAAGCAAAGCAGTCTATCTTTGTTAACAACCAACTCTCTTAACTCATTCAAACCTTCCTATGTTCTTTTGAAAAGTTAAATTGCTGGCATAACTTTGGAATCATGGATATATGAAACATACATTTAAAAAGAGAGAACACCTTAGCCAATAGAATAACAGCAAATTATGTTAAGCAGACAGCAAAACTAAGTGTGATTTGAAAACAAAAATGCTACCCCTGGGGCAAAGGCAAGTTATGCAGCTTTAGCTGTTTGTGCATTGCTGGATGGTTGTCTCTGTCACTTCACTAACAGTGCCCAATTTTTACCCATTCAGTGATCCCTAGTCTGCTATTCTGATGGTAGGATGACAACTTTGAATCAATTTCTTTCACAGATACACCTCTGAAACCACCAAAGCAAGCATGCTTACCTTTTCTATTGGTCTGCTTTTATTTCTTTCCATTTTCCTTTTACTTTTGAGATGCTAAAGAAGTTGTTTTCCTGCATTCTCTTTCTCCCCTCCAAACGCTTTCAAGTTTCCAGCCTCTTTTTTGCATTCATTGTTGTTATATGCACGTTTATATACATATATATTCCTAGATATAGTCTTCTCAGTCTCAATAATATTACATGTATTCTTGTTTTCAGGGCTAATCATTTGGTACTGGATAATCTGTTGGTGCTCTCTTTCCTGGGAAAGAGTATTTCTCCCTTTCTCAGCATTTTTTCAGGTGCCCGTATTTCTTAGGGTAATGTTGAAGTCTTTCCCCCTTTCACTTTGGCATGTCTTTTGCTATTAGCCTTTTTAAGTTCATTTTTTAAAAATCTTCATTTATTTTATACATTGTTTTAATTGTTTTTATTGAGTTATGTATTTTTCTCAGCTCCCCTCCTCCCCCTCCCTTTCTACCTTTTACCAGGATCCCCACACTTCCTATTTACTCAGGAGATCTTGTTTTTTTTCTACTTTCCATGTAGATTAGATCTACTTATATCTCTCTTATGGTCCTCTTTGTTGTCTAGTTTTTTTGTGTTTTTGTTTTTTTGTTTTTTTTTTTTTTTTTTATGTCTAAAAGCTATTTATGAGTGAGTATATATTATGTTTGTCTTTCTGGGTCTGGGTTATCTCACTCAATATGATATTTTCTAGATCCATCCATTTGCCCTCAAATTTCAAGATGTCATTATTTTTTTCTTCTGTGTAGTACTCCATTGTGTAAATGTGCCACGTCTTCTTCATTTATTCTTTGATTGTGTGTTGAAATAAGAGCGGTGGGGCTGCGTCCCCAGCACCCCAGCCGCCTGCTAGCTTGTGCCCGAAATAACAACACACAAACTATATTCATTTAAAGACTGCTTGGCCCATTTCTATCTAGCCTCTTCTAGGCTAATTCTCACATATTAATTTAGCCCATTTCTAATAATGTGTGTAAGAACCCCAAGGTGCACTTACCGGGAAGATTCTAGCCTACTTATGTCCATCCTGGGCCTGAGCTTCATGGTGTCTGCCTCAGAGCACAGAGCTATCACGTCTACCCTGGAGAGCTGAGCATGGCGTCTCTGCTCCAGAGAGCAGAGCTGTCGGGTCTGAGCTCACTTCCTCTTCCTCCCAGCATCCTATTCTGTTTACTCCTCCCACCTATGTTTTAACCTATCAGGGCCAATGAGTTTCTTTATTGCTTAACCAATGAAATCAACAGATTGATATATGACACTCCCACATCAATTGTGGGGCATTTAGGTTGTTTCCAGGTTCTGGCTATGGCAAATAATGTTGCTGTGAACATAGTTGAGCACATGTCCTTGTGGTAGGATTGAGCATCCTTTGAGTATATGCCCAAAAGTGATATTGCTGGGTCTTGATGAATGTTGTTTCTTAATTTTCTGAGAAATGACCATGATGATTTCCAAAGGGGCTGTACCAGCTTGCACTCCCACCAGCAACGCAGAAGTGTTCCCTTTACCCCATAACCTCCCCAGCATCATGTCATCAGTGTTTTTGATCTTTGCCATTCTTACAGGTGTAAGTTGGAATCTCAGAGTTGTTTTGATTTGCATTTCTCTGATCGCTAAGGATGTTGAGCATTTCCTTAACTGTCTTTCAGGCATTTTAGATTTTTCTTTTGAGAGTTCTCTTTTTAGGTCTACACTCCATTTTTTATTGGATTACGTGTTCCTTTGATGACCAATTTCTTGAGTTCTTTGTATATTTTGGAGATTAGCCCTCTCTCCAATGTTGGGTTGATGAAAATCTTTTCCCATTCTGTATAGGCTGCTGTTTTGTCTTATTGACCGTGTCCTTTGGTTAAGCTCATTTTTAAGCAGTCAATTTGTTAAGAATTTATGTGTGTAATTTCTGATATTACTAGGCGACACAGTCTCAAAACATGTCTATATTTATACATTGAGAAAAGTCTCCAATGCTTCAAGAGTTTATGATATTAGCAGCATGTTTTCCCATGGTGGAGTCAAGCTGTCCTAAACACTGCCTAAAACATTTTACCCATGACTAGACTGGAAATTTATAGCAATGACCTGGATACCAAACAAAGAAAACATCATCATTAAAGTATAGTAATTCCATAATTCTGTCCACTAAAATAAATGTGTTTTATGATACTCCAAATGAAAACCTGCCACTTTGGCAGAAAAATTGGTGAATGTGAACATAACTATAAACACTTATCTAATAAAGATATGAGACTCATTTTAACTTTGCTTGTATAATACGGTTAAATCATAAAAGCATTTTAAATTCAGTTAAAGCTGACAGTGCACCCTGCATGTATGGGCTTGTAATAAAAAGGGCATAGTTCAGGACACTAAATGGAAGAATGTCATATTCAACATAGCACTCTTTATTTATTGGAGCTTAATAATGATGGAAATACAATGAGCATTTTTTTCTTTAAAAATGTTCTAACTAATGAATGAAATAATTATTATAGAGCGTCAAATAAAAGAAAATACATTCAGAACAAATTCATTAGTACAAAAAAATGTGCTACAGCCTGCCAGTGAAAGAACACCTTGCTTGCGTACACACTGTTAATCTGTAACAAGTTGCTTGGGTATGAATGGATGTGGGGTTTGGGGGATAATTTGCTTTTCACCTGTAATACTCAAAATGTTCAATCATGTAAGGGACATGGAAAACAGGCTGTTTTTTTTACTTGTATTCATTGTAATCATTCACTTGAAAAATAGAATGTAACCACATTGTAATTTTTATGTTGCTTGAAAGATTTGTTGGGGTTTATAAGCTGTGAGGGAAAGAATAAAGATAGAGCTAAAATGAGTTAGAAATAAAACATCAAGAATGAGAGGAGGAAAACACTGGGAAAATAAAGACTAGAAAACGCAAAGGAAGAATAAAGACGAGGTCTAAAGGAAACCGGCAAAAAAAAATGTGCTATTTCAAAATATAAAAGTCATATAGAGAAAAGTAAATAAATATTTTATCAAGTAAAATGACTGAAAAATGGGCAAAAACTAACAACTGAGAAAGTCTTTCTGAGGCATCATATATGTAGATCCATGTAGAGTGGTGGTGTGACTGGCATGTCAAACAGACCCTACAAGATCATGTGCTAGACTGTTTGCCTTCCAGCTGGTAGTACTGCCTTGCTCGATGGCGGGATTGTTAGGAAGCAGAAATTAGAGGATATGGGCCACTGAGGGCAGGGTGAGCTCTCAGCTTCCTATTCTGCCAAAACATGAGCAATGCCCATGACATTTTCACTGCTGCACACAGGAGCTGATCCCATTAGCAGGCTTCCCACCATGACAGACTGCACCCTGTAGCATGGGAGTCACAATAAACCTTTCTCCTTAAAGCTGTTTTGGGCAGATATTTAGTCACAGTGATCAGAAAAGTCACCAACGCAGAGGGCTAACAAGAGCTATCTCTAGTCTGTCTATTCCGTATTTCATAGGTTTGAGTGATCCTGATCAGCTGGTCACTGTGTCTGTGAGCAATGCAAAGCCTCAGTCATGGTTCAGTGACACTGGCTTCCTAACAATGGATAAACACTTTGCCACTGCAATCATTCAAATGAAAAAGATAACTCAGTGTGCACCTTGCTCCACATTATAGAGGCTAGGTAGACGTTAGCATGGTTTGGGGCTACAGGTGATAAAATGCAATTCAAACAAGAATATAGAGAATGGGATAAATTTATTGATTCATGCTACTTTTATACTAAGAGATGCAGCTAGATATAGGTAAAATTGTGTTCAGAGAGTTTCTCTTGGAGAAGCTCAACTTAGTATTCTTTGACTGTATTCTGCATGTGGGCTCTCCACCTGCGAGGCAAGACAACACTGAAAATAAAGCCTCAACACTTTCTAATTTAGTAGCAGCTCCAAATGCCCACCTGAACACAGTGACAGAAGTTGATTTTGGCATCGATCTCCTGAAAGAATATTTCTCCATGGAAGAAATGTGATGAAAACAGCAGACCCGGAGACACATATTTCATGTGTTTGAACATCTGTCAATGTAAGTTTAGAAAAACTCTCTGNTGAACATCTGTCAATGTAAGTTTAGAAAATGTCTGTCTGTCTCTCTGTCTGTCTCTCTCTCTCTCTCTCTCTCTCTCTCTCTCTCTCACACACACACACACACACACACACACACACACACACACACATCACCCCAATTCACACATGCACCAGGATGGGAAATCATATTTATGAAGAGTAAGCCAATGGCCTGTAATTCTCAACAAACGACTTTTCTTCTCTCCTACTCCATCTGAGTTTTACAGAACAGAAAGTGCAAGGCTCTGAACTTCCCTGCTGCCATACTCAATAAGACATATCCTCTCCGAGTAAAATACAGTCCTAAAATTTAATTATAATCAAATAAATGCCTGTGAGTTGTTTGTTTGAAGAAAAGGGTAAAGGCTGCGAGGACAACTTAGTCGAGTAGATGCTTGCCTTGCAAACATCAGGGTCTATGTTTGCTCCCTGGAATCCACATTTTAAAAGCCAGGCACAGTGGCCATACCCATAGTCACAGCACTGGGGAGATGGTGACACGGAGATCCTTGGTACTTGCTGGCCACACAATACAGCCTACCGTCAGTGCCGCAGGGAAATCTGTCACGCATACAGTCAAGGTGGATGATATCTGAGTAGTGATTCCTGAAGTTGTCATTTGGCTTACACACACACACACACACACACACACACACACTCACACACACGGAGGAAAGAAAAGGATAGTCAATTGCTGACACTAGAATTCAGCCCCACAGAGAAAAGGATGAGCTATGTAATATAAACATGAATAAGAACTTTAGAGACTCTACGCTCCCTGCTTCAGTTTTCAGCACTTGCACAGTTCTTGTCAAAGATAAATTTTTCTAAGTCTTTTCAAAGCTGAGAGATAACTAATAGAAGCTGTAAACAAGCATGTTTACCCAAACAAAGTGATTTTTCCCCAGTGACACAAACCCAATAGATTTACACTGCCGTAGGAAAAAGGGGCTCCAATATGTACCGACTGTGTGCTATATGGATCTTCCAATAAAGACAAATGACATCATGTTGAGTTTGATCTCACTAGGTTTTCTCTCGGGAAAGTTCCATCTACCTCTACTATGTGAGAAACAGTCTGCAGATTCTGCACCTCAAATCAACTCACTGAAACCTGTTCTTTCTGCCCATGCCAGCTCAGGAGATGAGGTGCTCACCTTTCACTCTACTTTGTCTAAGAGAGCTTCTACCCTTGTATTCCCTGCCTTTCTGAGCTGTGAGATGTCTCCTACACCAAGTGCATTAGTCAAGGTTCTCCAGAGGAATAGAATGTATAGAATGGGTATATGTAAATAAAGACAGCTTCTTGGAATGATTTACAGGCTGAGGTATCATTGGGATAAATGTCCCAATGGAAGATCCAAGAATCTAGTAGTTGTTCAGTTCACAAGGCTGGATGTCTCCGCTGGTCTTCAATGTATACCAGAATCCTGAAGACGTAGGCTCCAGTGCCAGTGAAAGAATGAACTTGCCAGTGACAGAGAGAGCAAGCAGGTAGATTGCTTCCTTCTTCCACATTCTTTACATAGGAACCCAGCAGAAGGTGTGGCTCAGATTAAAGGTGGAATTTCCCACAACAAAAGATCTGGACTAAAGGTGTATTTTAAAGGATTTTCACCTCAGAAAATCCGGATTAAAAGTGGGTCTTCCAACTTCAAAAGGATTTAATAAGAAAAACCTCCCTCACAGTTAGGCTTAACCACTTGGGTTTTAGTTAAATTGTAGATGTAGTCAGGTTGACAACCAAGAATAGCCATCACACCAGCTGATACGCAGGAAGAACCTTCCAAGTCAAGAGTTTCTTTGGCCTATTAGTAATATGTCAACACACAGCGTCCCATTGGCGGGAGCCAGTACTGAAGATTTTACTGTACTGTGTACAAGGATATCACCAGGCCTTGTTAAGATATCAGCGCAAACAAGCAAACAACAAAAGAATATAATACTTATGTGGTGGTAATGTTCAATCACTGAATAAAATGACTTTTTGCTGATAGGCAACGTAAGTTTCATAAAGTTAATCCTATTATTTTTCATATGGATGTTGATTTCTAGATTAACTAGAGTTCTAGTTAATTTGTACTCATTTTATTGTTATTGTCTATGAGCAGTATGTGCAAATGGTGTGTGTGTGTGTGTGTGTGTGTGTGTGTGTAGGAGTGTAGGTGTGAATATGCCACAGCAAGCCTGTGGAGATCAGACAGCATCCTCAGGAACTGGTCCTTACCTTCCACTTCATTGGAGGCATTGAGTTTATTCTTTCCTGTTGAAGATTTTTATAATATATCAGCCAGCTGCTAGTTTTGAAACCTTAACATATTATGAAGACACTTGATTTCTTTCTTTTTTTACTGCAAAAGTGTATAAAGAGTGAGTGCAGGTTTCTATTGCTGTGAAGAAACACCATGACCACAGCAACTCTATAAAGGAAAAGCATTTCACTGGGGGTGGGGGAGCTTCCATTTTCAGAGGTTTAGTCCATCATCATCATGGTGAAACATGATAGCAGGCAGGCAGACATGGTGCTGGAAAAATTGTGAGTATCCTACATCTTGACTTGCAGGCAACCTGAAGTGAACTGAGGCACTGGGTGTGGCTTGAGCACATACGAGACCTCAAAGCCTGCCTCCACGGTGACATACCCACTCCAAAAAAGTCACACCTCCTAACAGAGCCACTCCTTTGGGGGGGATGGCATTTGCTTTCAAACCACCACAGATGCCTATGGTTTCCATAGATTAACTTACTTCTGTTCTTTCCCAAATATGCTTTTCAACTTAGCACTCCACTGGCTCCAGTAACGCCCCCCTCCCCGCAGTGCTTAGTTTAACTGAGCCATCAGCCACAGTGACAAACTTTGTCACTTCTCTTGCTCCCAATAGTCTAAAGCCTTCTTGTCCCTACCTCTGGCTGTTACTTTTCAATTATTTTCACTGCTTATTCTGTCCCCACCCAACCTACCAATGGGGATTTAAACATTTTTCATAGACTTGATTGCACATGCTTTTCATAAGACCCAGATATTAGGTATTACCAACCCAAGTAATAATTTTGAGCACATGGTTTTGAAATTCTTTTGGAAGTATATGTTCGGCAATTTATGAAGAAGTTTTTCCAGGAAAATTTGATTTGCTTAACTGCTAGGGATGTTTGATGTTTACATCAGAGAAATCCGTGGACATAGTTAATTATGCTTTCAATAAGTCTTCAGATGTGATTCCTGCTACTTTTGGAGAAGAGATGATGAGATGTGGAGGAAGTTGAAAAACTAAATAGAGTAGATATTAATGAGTGAATCAAACTTTTAAAAATAAAGGTCTTCAGCATTATTCTATAGTTGTGCTTTTGCCTTTAATTGTTATATATATTAATTCACTGGCTAAATAAGTATTTGATAAGAGTCTTGCAAGTTTTGGATTCACACATATACACAAGCAGACACACAGAAATCGATGCTATCATGAAGTTTACATTGTGATGGGGAAGGAAAACAGTAAATAAGTAATGTACCATTTTTAGATATTAATGCAAACTAAGAAGAATAAAATCAAGGGGGATGGTAATAGTGTGTTGGGGAAATAAAGAGAGAGGGATTATGAATAGGGTCACAATGTCAGGACCTCATGCTGTAATACATGGAAGCAAGGCATCGAAGGGAGAGAATTGCTTTACTCACTGTCGCAGAGCACCCCTTAACACAGGGGCTGGCTAAGCCGGTACTCCACTATAATCCAAAATAACGGGACAAGTAAATCAGTGGGTGAAGGTTGAATATCAGAAATCCCTTCATCATATTAATCATAAAGAATCATTAGCTCTTTCTACAGAACACAGTCATCTGGCTTTGATTTTTCACTTGTACTTTTTGATAATTTAGCGGAGCCACAAAGTGAAGGAAGCAATAAGTTTCCCCCACGCAGTTGCTGTTGAAATATCACCTGTTAGGATTTCCTCTGTCTCTGTAGCATGAAAAGGGACTCGGTATGTTCTAAGAGTGCACATCAGGCGGCTGTGAAGGGTGTGACATACATGGAATGGGATCCTGTATTATTCTTTTAATTCCTATTGAGTTTCTTGCCTCTAAATTCCATGGCAACGCGGGTTTGAGAGAGTTCTGAGAAGTTAGCAACATAGAAATGAACAGCAGAGGGGCTCTTTGGATACAACATATAAAGGAGAACCAAGCTCACAAAGGCCACTAAGAGAAATTCAAATAAATATCCACACCAAGTTGTAGAATGTCTGTTAACATGTTTAAGGATTTTTGTCAATGATTTCTCCCAGGTTTCTAGCTGCAGATTGGTAAAACAACCTGAGTTCCCAAGAGAAATTATAATGCATCTCTGGTGTCCTTTATCCCAGTCTCTAGCTTGCTAGCAAAGCACCCAAAAAGCCCTCTTTCTTCTGTGAACTATTTAAAATGGTAAGAACATGAAAAAGCAAGAAAACTTATATAACTACCTCTATGACCATAGCCATTAATGAACAGTCTTTCATTTCTTGCAATGTAAATTTTTCTGACTTTTAAATTTACTTGCTAAAGAAAACACACCAAAACAAATCCAGTAAGGTTAACTGTTCCAGTAAGACTGACCCAAGAGGAAAAGTCAGAAATCCCCAAACAGGACAGCAGGGACTAGTTTGACTGCTCTGTGTACCAGAGTTCTGCCCTGACCAATGGTGACTAAATTATCCTTGAACTAAAGAGGTCACAGATCACCTATGTTCTGAATATCAGCTTGCAGGACATCTTCCTTGAAATTGTCATCAGTCAAAGAAAGAAAGTGCCGCTGCTTTTCCTCTAAAAACGTCTGCATAATAAATGTCTCTTGCCATTGTTATCTCTACTTTCATATTTCTAACCTTTCAAAACTCAAATGAAATAAATGGGAGCATCAGGTACTGGCGAAGGCAAACATTAACACAAGAATTAGTTAGTTGTGCCTTGCATCCTCCAGATGCTTAGGGCTTAAACTCAGATTCCTATCAGCAAAAGACAGGCCATAGGTAACACTGATACTCCCCTAATTGTAGTAAAAGCACATTGAAATCTTTCAGAGAAATGTATTAGACTCTCGGTAATAGATGATTCTGTCTATAAATTCAATGAAACATAGATCTAAACTAAAAAATAAAGCTATGTTTGTACTGAACATTTACAGATATTTTCTTTGTATAGACAGTGGGAAATACATATTATGTGTCATTTTCATTTTTAGATATCATCATCAATCTGAAGATAATGTATGCATAGGGAGGGATGCATATAGGGCATACTGACATGCTGTGTCATTTTTTTATTTATTTATTAAAGATTTCTGTCTCTTCCCCACCGCCGCCTCCCCTTTCCCTCCTCCTCCCCCAATCAAGTCCCCCTCCCTCGTCAGCCCAAAGAGCAATCAGGGTTCTCTGCCCTGTGGGAAGTCCAAAGAACACCCACCTCCATCCAGGTCTAGTAAGGTGAGCATCCAAACTGCCTAGGCTCCCACAAAGCCAATACATGCA